>NC_136493.1:59832603-60045103 GCF_053919585.1 Euprymna scolopes | reverse complement strand
AGACAGAATTTCCACTTGAGCCATGCCTGAAAAGACAAATGATCAGCCGGAAATGCTGTCGCTGTCTAAAAGAGAACATTAATTTTCTAGAAATGTTTTCACATTTACCGTCCGCGGTTTAGAAACGGAAAATGACACCCTGGACATTCTGACAAATGCAGTGTTAATTTGTTGCACAAATATAGTCTGTACATGCGAAGGCGGTAGATTTTCGAAGAGAAATAACAAAAACAAATGGACTGCGACAGACACAAATAATAGAATCCGAGGAATCCTTAATAGATTTAGTAAATGCTACATTGCATAATTACTTGTTTTTAATTTAATCTGAAAGATTTATTATCTAAAGGTAAAGTAAAGTATCTGAATATAAACCTTCATCCAGTATTAACACTTGAAATTAAATTTGCACACTTATGCACATGTATTGCATGAGTTCGCAATAAGACATATATGGAGAATATTTTCCCCCGGGATAGCCGGTTAATGAACTGCGAAAGAAGAATGGCGTGTGTTTATAAACACACTCTATTCAGCGAAAACTGAAGATAACTTTGCTAGCAATATCCTCTTTCTTGCTTAAACACCAACTTCGTAAATTCAGTAAAGTTTTATTCGAAATTAAAGTACAGCATATGATCAAAGGCTCTCCACTGCACATTGCAGTGCCATAGCTGTGATGTTATTCAAAACAGAAGTTTCGTATTTGATAGCATCGCGTATATTCAGAAATTTTGTAATCTTAACTTTTTCAGGGAATGTTCAAAGAGATTCAATGTAAGAAATGTAAGCACCATTGGCCACACATGAAGCCGATAGTTCAATTCTTGCCAACGCATTCCAGCATTGCATGTTCAGTGGTTGCAACAGATTATGTTATTCGGACATTTAGCTCATCCACGTCGCTTGGAATGTGAGGCACAAGAATAATCCTTTCACAAATCGCCACAAAAAATCGCAGTGTGAGATTGGGATATCTAGAAGGCACGTTTTTTTGTTTTTGTTTTTTACATGGGCATCATCACTTATAAAGGCCTTGAGGCCACTCGGGGATAAGGATTAAAGAGTGTACTGTATAAATTGGATAATATAGTAATCGTTAGTAATGGAAATTTGGTGGATTTCTTTACTTATATCGAACGGCTCATCAAAAACTTGTTTACGTTAGACTTAAAGACAACCATAAATATATATACATACAGAAAATTCATATATATCTATATATGAGTATTTAAAAAAAACAGCTGTTTTAACAATCTGCCCATGCAAATTTGCCCGAGTTTTATATAAGCTGATCTCCCTCAGTATATGGCTGGTTAATAGTTATTTCAGTTTCTAATATCTACGTATTTTTAGTAACAGATTCATATTAGTTCTCCCCTTCTTGTACACTCTTGGTTGAATGATGAACAAAATCATAATTTTCATAGATCATATACTTCTTCTATTGATTTTATTTCTTCTTTCTTTTTTCACATTTATTAAATGACGTAAGCTTCTTTTATTACCGCTGTATTCTCTATCCTGGTTTCTTTTCCATAGATGATAGAAACATCTTCACCCAGAAGTATGTAATCTTCATAGTAATCCTTTCCGCTTAATCTTACCTTATTTTGTATTCTAATATTACATTCCTCACAGATTGTTCTAATTATCCATTAGTGGAATTTAAATATCTTTTTAATTTCCTCTTCGTATTTGATCTCAAATGATTATAACCTCACTGTATTTATAATTACATTTTTTCCATTATAATCCAGACTTGTGTTGGTTGTATTTGGTTTATTTGTACTACATTTTATAATTTAAAGTTAATATAAAGCTGATGGTATTACTAGTCTTCAGCCTTTTAGTATAGCCACATTTTACTGAGAAAGAGTTTAGCTTTGTATATACTTTGCACCATTCTGTCAACATATCCATTAAATTATGTTGGAAATGTCGATTTCTTCTGCGGTATACACATACTTTCTCTGACCATAAACTACAATTATCATTTGAAAAAAAAAAACCCAATTTTTTTTGGTATGTCGTTACTAGAAAATATGATAATTAGAATAGGTTGAATATATATATATATATATATATATATATATATATATATATATATATATATGTGTATATATATATACTAGTATATATATAATTTAAAGGGGGTTATAACAGTAATCTGAAGAGGAGAGTGTGTGTTTAATGTGATAGTAAAATTACTAATTTCATTAAAATACAAAAAAGAGTGCTCGTTGTAATGCAGATATATAATAAGCTCGATAGGCAAATATCTTAGAGCTACTTTAATATTTAGTAATGTGATTGACAATTTACAATTCAAATTAGAATTAAAAATTAAAAATCTGTTTCATAAGAAGGAACACAACAAAGTCAATAATATGTACGATCGTACATATCATTGACTTTGTTGTGTTCATTCTTATGAAACAGATTTTTAATTTTTAATTTGAATTTGAATTTTAAATTATCAATCACATTACTAAATATATATATATATATATGCATATATATGTATATATACATATATATGTATATATATATATAACGTTTGTATTATTTCATGTTAGCATGTAAAATAATGCGCCACTATCATTAAATATATAAGCGAGCCTCACTGTTTACTTGTAAATAAAGTAGCAAACTGAACACTGGAAAAACGAAGGGGCGAATGTTTATTTGATAAACATTTGATGAGGTCATTTACGAGCACAGATGCATGGTAATGCCCAACTCTCAACTTGTAAGCTTAAACCAGTTGTGTCTCTAAGTAGAAATAATAGATATACAATTATTTTTATATACGTACATATATACACGTGACTATATTCACGAACATTTTCACATCAAATGCTGCACACTTAGACAAATTTAGAAAATATGCATAGCTAGAACTGTTCGCAATAGTTAAATAAATGAGAATACAGAAACAAAAATAGTTTCAATAGATTGTTTTTAAAAGTATATGAAGTAATTTTGTATTAATAAGTAAGTTATTTTGATGTCGATGTTAAGTCTATATGCAATCAAAATATGTAAAGCATGCGTATATGACTGTAAATCATAATGTCAAGCTGACATATATCCCAATGTTTATATTTGTATAATTAATTAATATGTATTGAATCTTATATTTTCACAAAATCTCAACCCATTCAAGAAACCAATCAATTCTCTAGCATTGCCATGTTTGCTAGCAGTCGTAAAAACAAATCCGGAAATTCATGGAAGCAGTTGACAATATGCAATTGACGGCAGATTCAACCTCTAAGAAAATCGATTTCAGCACCGATAATGTGTGCCAACATCGCACTTGTCTGACCAGATGAGTGATTGCACATTAATGTTTAGTCGAAAATGAAATAAATATCAAGTGTATATCTCTCTGATTTATACACAGTGTATTGCACTCAAATGTTGCATTCAGAAGAAATCAACAGCATGGATGTGTTTATTAAAAATATTTTATATTCGAATATGTAATCCTTATATATTACAATCGAGAATAGTCTTAGTCTCTAGCAAGGCTGAAGGTTAAATGGATTAGTAAAATCTAGTTAAAAATGTTGCACTCTTTCTGGTGTTAAAATATCTAAACTATATGAACAATTTAATCTCATTTGGAAAGTTCAGAAACGTTATAGTGTTGTCTCTTTCTTTGTATATGTATTCTTTATTTTTCTTCATTATTTCTGAATATTTTCACATCGTCGCACTCTATATTACTGTGAAAAGAGAGGAAGAGAAAGAGAGAGAGAGAGAGCTGAAAACTAACTCGACAGACTTTTAAAGTGTTTTTGTGTTCGGAATTATGTTACAATAGACGTTTTATTTTTACATGAGGTGTTTTTGTTTTTTTTGTCACGACGTATTCGATTTTCAGAAATGATTTCCTCGCTCTATCTAATTAATTGTTCGTGGATAATTAATGAAGCTACAACCCTGTACTACCGTACTGCGACAGAATTAATCAATGGAATGCCACACTATTATTGCATTTAAATATCTTTGAGGTTATACTTGAACATACAAGGAATAGTATTGCGGCTATTCAAGCCAAAGCATGTCAGTGTCGTAAACTCCCTGGAGAAAAAAGAGCCATGCCAGACCGAGAATAGCTTTTGCAGTAACTGAAAAAGTATTCAATTAAACAACACATCATCTGCAAAACCATTAACTTGATCGCAATGTACATACGGAATGTTATTGTTATTGACCGATATTTCTTATCTGGATCCTATTATAGACACTGTCTGAATACGATTCCTCTCGCTACCTGTTTTCTTTTTTGCTTGACACCGGGCTACTTATACTTCAACCCACTATGATATTAAGACATATTTGGGTTTTTGTTTTGTCTTAGGTGTTTTATCGATGTATAATTTTAAATATTATAATTTTATTATTTCGATTGTTATAGTTCTGAGTATTATTATTGATATTATCATTATTATGTGTATTGTGCCTTATTTCTCGCTTCTTTTTCTTTTCTGTTTTGATATATATCATTTATATATCTTAATTGTGTTACCTTTTCACTTTTTTATTACTTTCTTTTTCATCTTTATTAAATGCCATAAGCTTATTTTTTAAATATCTCGTGACGTCATCTCCTGATTCATTGTTTGCTAGAAACTTATTTATGATTTTCATTACTAACACTACCATCGTATAAAAATATCGGATATTTTCGAGTTACAAATAACTCGCTGACCCGAAACATACTCATGGATGTGCATATAAATGCATATTTAAAACAAATATATACATGCATAATTATATATATATATATATATATATATATATATATATATATATATATATATATATATATATATATATATAATATTTTGGCTGTAGAGCTGCTTCGATCTGGCTTAATATTATAATGAAAAAAATTGAAAATGTAAAAAAATGAATCAGGAAAACTATGACATCGACTTAAACCTTTTTGTGTTGGTAATACTATAATAATGAATTATAGATTATCATTACCATAAAATCAAATACTGTGCACACGATTTATTTAAGACAATTGCTTGAAAACATGAATCAATTCCAACATTGAGATTTTTAATCGATTATTATTCTAGCGAATTATCTTATTACAATTTGAAAGCAGTATGTAAGAATATTTGTTTGATTAATCATAGACATTCCAGCTATGATTACCCTCCTTCGATTAATGTAATATTTAGCGTATTTCATTTGACTCTTTACATTAATAAATTCATAAGTAAGAAAACAGTGTCATTCCTAAGATGCGCCTGTTCAATCTTTCAGTGTGCTAGACACAACATCTTATAAAACAATATAAATCCATTCAATCTAATCAGTTGATTTATCTTATTACTCTTCCACGTATTTTCCTCATCATACATACAAATAAACAAACAAATCTTCATTAGTCATTTATATAGATTTATTACCAATATAATACTAATTTACGTTAAAGTAATACACAGCCTCTTCAAGTAATAAATAAGTACTTCGCAGAAGGTTGTTTTAAATACACAAATATAAAAATACACTTCTAACTTAATCGGCGGAATAATCCTTCCCCTTAATTAGTCTTGCAGTTTTATTTAAAACAATACAACAGCTATATTCGCAGATTGATAATTTAACTTTTACCATGTCTAGCATTCCTCTGTAGTATCCAGTCTCATAATAATAAACTAAAGTTGTAAAGTATGGTCAGGTTTTTGATATAATAGTTTAATTATATGAATAATGCTGAGACAACAGTTCATAGAAATATTAAGAATAAAAACACAGACGATAAAAAAAGTATCAAGAACAATATCGAGACTTTTACTTCCGCAATGAATTAATAGTGACTATTTTGCGATGATTCAATACTCTTTGGATATTTTATCGACAAAGTAGAAGATTACTAAAAATCCAAATGTTGTTTTCATTCAGACTCTTGAAGACAAGCAGTGGTTAGTGTCAGTGAATAATTACTTAGCTTGGCGTATGACAACTATTGAGTAAGATAATGTAGTTTTTATGAATATTTGGATATGACTGGCGGGAAATAAAAATATTTAGAAATTCTAATGAGCACACTCGGTATATGTAGTTGCAATGTGGTAATCGAATTCAGTTTAGAATTAGGTGCACGGACTTTAAATTGAATAAATCTATAGAACTAATAAATGAAAACGTAAATTAAAATGGCTTTCACAATAATAATAATAAATACCCAGGCATTTTGGGCATGGATGTCATTTCTTAAACAGACACATTATTAAAAAATCATAGGGAAACAGAAAACACATTTGAACAAAATTATATAGTAAAATATGATTAGAAAAAAAACGTTAGTAAAACGTCTGGTCTTTTAATTTCGTGTATCATACAGTGCACTTTCCAAGTGGATAAAGTTATACATCAAATAAATAAAAAGTTATAAATCGAATAAATAAAAAGTTATAAATCAATAAACACAAAGACAATAATTCTGGTCTTTTAATTTCGTGTATCATACAGTGCACTTTCCAAGTGGATAAAGTTATACATCAAATAAATAAAAAGTTATAAATCGAATAAATAAAAAGTTATAAATCAATAAACACAAAGACAATAATTTCTTGGTACAGGAAGTGAAGGACGAACACAGTGGGAAATAAACCAAGGTAAAAAGATTTTGCAGAAAGTTACCAAAAAACCAAAACGAACAAAAATAAGAAATTGATATACTAAAGGAACATATAAAGATATAAGAGAACAAGTAAAAAAGACAAGAACATAAACATGAAATTAAATCGATAGGAAGAAGTGCAATCGTACTTTCTATTAATTTTACGATAGCATGGACCTCATAGTTTTTGTCTTGTCTTTATTACGGTCATCCATACAATCTCTCCTGCCTCTTTAACCAAGATAAATGTTAGCGTATGTGTGACGTAGTGTTTCTAAATATAGCGACATACTGTTTATGGCAACGTGAATTTACTAGCTGGCCTTTTAAGAAGCATCCAATCAAAACGGACAAAAAAAAACGAACAAAAAAAGGGGTCGATAATACAAATAGCTAGCATTCATTGTCCTTTCTGTTTTTCGTTTCTTTTATGAACACACCTTAATAATTTTGGCACACATTGAGACTAGTGGATGGGTTTCTAGTATCTTTGTTAAAGCGTTGTGAAATAGTCACATAAGTCACGGTAGAATTGCTTTTATAGACTAATAAGTTTATCATTACATTTTACTATTTATTTGTATGATTCTAATTATAGGTTTATTGTTTGTTGCTATAATCTGATTATGTGGATAAGAATATAAATATTTTCTGTCATATTCCAGCATTTTGCATTAGTGCTGCCCATTTACTATTATCATCAGTATTATTATTGTTGGTGGTGGCGTAGTAGTAGTATTAGTAGTAGTTTTAGGAAGTTACACTTATTATCGTTTGCTTAGTAGTGCTTGTTTCTTTAACTGTAGATAACACGCCTTATAATGAAAGGGCCAATCATTCTGGGCCAAAGTCGAACATAAATATTTGAGTAATAGACATAGTAGCAGTAGTAGTGACCGTGCTCCAACTAGTAAGTCATGTTCATTGTAATCTATACTCAACTTTGCCAATATTTCTCATGCATTAGATAATCGACTAATTCTTTCGGAATATGTTTATTACTACACGCCATAGGGTAAGCAGAAATATTTGTATAATTTTCGCTATTCTATAGTATATATTATATGCAATTTTTTCATGTAACATTTTCATGCTGTTTTTAAGTATAAGTAAATCATGTTAACGTAGGAGCAGCAGTAAATAAAACAGTAGTAGTAGTAGTAGTAGTAGTAGTAGTGCTATATCACGTACATGTATGCCTCAGTCGACACATATAATGCGTAGATGAAATATTCTGTTACCTTCGGAACCCACAAATTACAAATCGACTGGCATAAATGCTTGCTCACAATAAATATTCGAGACGTATGTGTCCGGCGCGCATATGTATTAGCTATTATTTAAAATAATTTCCAAATGTTATTTCTAAAGAATAGAAGCTAGGTGTATTTGCCATTTTCTGGCATTTTCTAATTTATGTTCTTAAGTTAACTGTTTTTCTTGTTTTCTCAAGTGTAGGGTTAATAACTTCGATTGTTATTTCGGCTTCAGAAATGAACTGAAAAGATTTAAGTTGTGTGTTTACTCTGTGAACTGACAATGAGCATAGAAAAATATTAAATAAATCTTAAGCAATATAATTGAAGCAAAGTTTAAATTAAATTAAATCTTAATTTTTCTTTATTTGAGCTTATTTCGTCATTTTAACTGATTAATCCAGCACAAGTAGTCAATTATGTCACATTATATATTTTGTGTATATTTGAGGCATAAATGATTACAGCAAAAAAAAAGTTTGATGAATATGATTATTTGTGTTGGGAGAATAATCCATTTAATATAAACAAACTCAAAAGAGAATTCACGATGATTAATGAAATGACATATCAATGATTCAATGCCACAAATATATAGGCTTTACAACGGACTGACACACTTATAAAATAATATATTAGCATGTAATTCAATGTGTACACAGATTACATCTTTTAATAGTAGAGGTAGAATAGCATTATTCTTTGTAGTATTACACTGCATTCTATTGTAACACTTTCACTACAATAAACGCTTTGTTTTTATTACATATAAATTATGTTATGCTTTCGTTAATGTCGAACAGTTGAGAAAGGGCATGTCTTAATCAATCTTCATTAATTAAATAAGATAGTAGGTATAAACACCTTTGAATATATTGCTTATATATAACGAGTATAATAGTAAATGAAATTTCGTGGTGTTTTGTAATTATTATTATACGTAAATACTAAGTGAATCTGAAATATATAAATGATGAAGCGCAAAAGGAAATGATAACATGCAAGGTCGTCCTTGTCATTTTGAGTTACAATAATACTTATGTTTGCTCATTGGCTAGGACAGGTAGTTTTCATTTGAGTCCAAGTTTCTATTGACATCCAAGTCCTTTGATTGAAAGTGCAGGTGTGCTCTTCTCCACCACACTTCAAATCCTTCGATAATAACTACACCCATTTGATTTTGGACTATACTTATCTGAGATTATTTATTGTATTTCATTTGCATGATTTTATTATTATCATTATTATTATTATTATTATTATTATTATTATTATTATTAGAGTAACAATAATGCTTACAACAACATCGATTACGATATCAAAATTATAAAGAAAATAGAAATAGAAGGTAGTTAAAATTAATAATTAGATGAAAAATTATATTTTGCTGAAATATCCTTAATTAAATTACAAAGAAGATAAAGTTTAATAGACAACTTACACGGTAAGCTGAAGCATATGTTTTAATCACGCTGAAAGAGGTTCCAAATATCAAGAATCACTATATGTAAGTATAGGTCACATACATATAATAACCGTTGAAGTTTCATGTAAATTACAGTTTTAGTTTATTTTAGAACAATTATACACTGTCTTGTCTTTAAACATGTCTGTAAAAACATGGCTGTAAAAAAGGCATCTATAAATTTTGACGCCACTTGCAGTAAAAACTTCAAAAGTTTGCGAAAGGCTGCAGCAACGTTACATTACAGCAACATTACATTACAGCAACATTACATTACAGCAACATTACATTACAGCAACGTTACATTACAGCAACATTACATTACAGCAACATTACATTACAGCAACGTTACATTACAGCAACATTACATTACAGCAATATTACAACGTTACAGTACAGCAACATTACAGCAACATTACATTGCGAAAGTTTGTAGCAACATTACATTAACTAATCACATTAAGGGACTTCTTTTTTCGGAAATATCTTGACACCCATTTTCTGCATAGAAGTTTCCAAAGCGTCACTTTTTAGCGTTATTTTCTCCGTCAATTTAAAAGAAAACAAATAAACTAGTTATTTAGCGGTTTATAGCCATGCTGAAGTATTAATCGCCAAACAAATATGCTGCTATTCTGTTGTTTTTTTTAAATATATAGATGGTAACATTCATTAGATGCGCAGAAAACATAAGTGAGGAAGAAAAACTTACTATTTATAATATAGGTGCTATTTTGTGAATTAGGCAATATGAAAACTGTTTCACGCATTTTTCTGTATTTGTTTGTCATTTATAAAAAAATTCTCAAATTTATGAATACTATTGTATGTAAACGAAGTTATACGTAGTTCTCGATGTTTATTATTATAAAAAACAACTATTTTTTTTGAAATGATGAAAAATTAATTACACTATTGATCGGGATTCGGTCTATCACATCGATCGACTAAGTTGAAATTTTGTGTTAAATAATTTCATAATTTCAGTTCAACGTATTAGAAAAAAATGTAATTATAAATATATTATTTGTTTGTAAAAAGTATGCCAGACCAAAAGCTGTCATCCCATGATATAGGCAGATTGCGTTTAATTGTTTTTATTTGCGTTTTAAAACCTGAGTCTTAAATATAGAGCTTCAAAAATATTCTTAAAACGAAACTGTAATCACCTTTTGGGACACGTCCATAGTCATTCGTGTGAGTATAAGCTTTTCTATAGAAAAGGCATAAAAGTATTAGATTTATCTACTTCACATGATTTTGCCAACTTCGAAATGTTCGCCCAGATAGAGAAAAACATACACACGCATGTGTGGGTGTATATCTGTGTGTGCCTGCTTCTGTGTGGGTGTGTGAGATTGCGCGTCTGTCTATTTATTTGTCGAGTAGGGACTTGTTGGAATGAGGTAATAAAGCCAATAGAGCATAGTCCTAATAACAATGTAAAAACAGTATTCATGATGATATAGGGCCAGCAATAAGAGATTCGTAAAGGGTTGTAATGGAGCCAATCGGGTGATTGGCACTCTACCAATATAAATGTAGATAAAGGTTTGATGGTGGTGGGGGCATATATTTGGCAAATATCAATGCGGACTCAAAACCATTAGAAACCACGGATATAGAAAGAATTGAAAAAGTTGATCGCAACCGCACAATACACGAGTGTATTGAAACACAACTTTCAAAGCAAAAGAAATATGCTTAGTCGGAATATAGTGTTATTTTTATAATATCTGGCAATATGGGGACAGTTCCATCGCTTTTTTTTACTTCGTTCGTTTATTGTTGATTCTTTTTTTATCAGACCTCTTGATACTTCCGCCTGAAAACCGAGTTATACATACTGTTTGGGTATTGCTGGTGAATTCGTGATTCGTTTAAATACAATTTGTAATATCGATTGAGAAACTAGTTTGAAAGTATAACGAACCGTGATAATCTGAACCAGCTGTCCATAGATGATATCACAACCATACACGCACGCACATGCGCGAGCGGGCACACACACACATACGTACATGCACATGGATATATGTATATAAGTGTATATAATTGTGTTTGTGTGTAAAGACTCAAACAAAGGGTACTTGCTATGATCATTTATGAATATCTTAACATCATCACAAACATAAAAAAATGCACCTTATTCCAAAGATTTTGAAAGAAATATCTACACTATTCACTCTCTGATATCGGCAAATTAGCTTCCAATATGTCTCATGAAAATATATAACATAGGTGCTCTGAAGCACCTTACATATAATATTCTACATACACACACACATATATATATATGTGTGTGTACACATATCTATATATACACACACATATATATATGTACACATATCTATATATACACACATACATATATATGTACATATATCTATATATACACACATATAGATGCACACATATCTATATATATACACATATATATACACACATATCTATATATGCACACATATATATATGTACACATATCTATATATATATACACACACATATATATTTACACATATCTATACACACACACACACATATATATATATATGTACAACACAAAAATATTTGGTCTAAATAAATACAAGATGAAATCAACAATAATTTGTCAAAAATATCTATTCGAAGAAATTTTTCGAAAAAACAAACTCAACTTCCCTACTAGAAGAAGCATATACTCCGTATTATATAATCTTATTAAAATACACACAATACGAAGACACACTGATAAGGGGAGAACTTGAATGCCTACTAGCCACTGTCCTCAAGTGTCTAAGGTCTCTCTGTACAGGGGTCTGTCAGAAAAATCTGGCATGAGGATACTTTTTCCATAGAAGTAAACCCTGACCAAATATTCAAAATCACATAGTATTCGCAGCCGAAATAAGATATCATCGCTATAGCTAACCCAGATTAGATTTTACGAGGAATTGTGCACCTTCTCCAAGTGATGTTAACTCAAGTAACAGCACGAAACTGGATACTTCACCAGACTAGATAAATTCTTGTCCTAGAATTCAGTAAGACCAAGAGACCAAAATGAAAGATATAATACAATATATGAAATATATGGGGAGAGGAAAATGATGTTCTCAACTTCTTTATTAACTCAGCGCTTTAGAAATAGGGAAATTCAGAGGAGCATTCGAATATCTATGTATCTCATATGGACTTCAAGTGTTAGCCTCAGGTTGTGGGCCCCTTGATTTCTGAGAACCTCGACTGAAGTAAAATAAAACATAAGACTCATGCTTTTTACGCTCATAATAATTTAACTCCTCCTCTTCAACTTTATTACATATTAACTAATCCGCGAAATCTACAAAACTACAAACTGTACAAGCTAGACAAACTTCAATAACGCTTTACTTGTTATCTATTGATAGAGGCATATTATATTTTATCATGTCAGCTACTGATCAACCAACTGAACATCTACCTTCCAATACCATCAATTGTTTTGGGATAACGTCTGTAAATCTACACTAACTTTTACCTATTACTATAGGCACTATATACAAAATTCGAATAATGCGTATAAAAAATTACTACAGCTCTATGAACCAATCTTTTTTGTGTTTAATCTATACCATCCATAGAAAAAAGTGAGGAGCTTTAAGCATTTGCCCCTACTTCATCTTTCATAGATATATAGACGATCAGCAACGAGAAACTTTAATACATTAAACAAAACAAAACATGCATACACTTAACTACTGACCACCGCAACGCTCATTGCTTACCTTCATCTCTCGATTTCTAAATTGAATATAATTAAGGATGGAATTATACAAAGTAATTGGGATAGGATTGTGGGGGGCTCACCCTCCAAATGGACTGTTCTATCAATTATATAAAACAAAGACCTTTTGATACCAGGAGTGGATTAAAAACCAGAGCGACCCTCGTCTAGTCGGAACGTCCACTACTCTTTTCAGTGGTAAACTTTTTTTACGTTGTTGTTCCAGTAATACATTGTGTAAACTCTATTCCGTTGGTCTTTGTGGTTTATTGCAACGCATAACACTTAATACATTAGATTCGGAGAACGTACTCACTTTTAAAAACAGTGTTCTAAAAATCTAAACACTGACGACATTGAATTCAAGAAGCATACTAAAATCGATACCAGTAACGACATTGAAAAAATACTCGCGTTGAAATAGTATTCTAAAAATACTAATGACGTCGGACTCAAATATTATCAAGCCAAAGGAAGTGTCTTAACATAACACTTGCAGCTGAAAGGTTCACGGTAACTAAAAGAAAAACGCAGATCATTACGGAAAAAAAGAGTTGAAAAGAAAAAAGATTGTCACGACTTTATAAGATAGCGCTGTATTTTTGCAAAATAAAAAGGCTCGTCGCGACTTAGAAAGGTAAATTTTTATACTTTTGGTAAAAAAAAATTGTTACTTGTGGTTTTCGCTGCTAAAATCGGGCATTATTGTTTTCTCTGGGGTAAAATGTACACTTGATCTTTTTTGTTTCTTTAAACAATGAAGTTTTTATATATTGTCCGTTTGTTTTATGGTCTGGAGGAAGAAATAAGAATGAATAAAACGGTTTTGTAAAATTCAGCGAACGTTTGGAAATTTTTTGAAAAAGCAAACTGCCCGAATTGAAAGAAGCGTTGGAACATTTGACAAAGTTGCATATCGATGCCGCAAAGCGTCAGTCACAATCCGAAAAAACACACTGGACTGAAGGTCAAATACGATTCGAGGAAAAGCAAAAGGAAATGCAAAAACAAGCAGAATGTCAAATACGAACCGAGGAACAGTTCAAAATAGTAAGCCGAACGTCAATAAGAAGTTCAAAAACAGTTAGCGGAACGTCAATTACGAACCGAGAAATAGCAAAAGGAAGTTCAAAAACAGTTAGCCGAACGTAAATTAAAAGTTAAAAAGCAGTTAGCCGAAAGTCAATTACGAACAGAGGAATTACTCACAGAAATTATTAAGAATAATGCGAACGCGGAAAGCAATTCAGAATTTTCTCAGAATACAATATGGACCGCGATTAACAGTTTTAAATACAATGAAGAGTGAAAATCATTCGCAACGAATTTTCGGCGTTATGAAGATTTTTTTTTAATATTGACAGCAGATTTTATTCAATGAGACGGTAAATTTGTTAACAGAAATGATCTCGCCGAAAATGTCTGTTTTTCATGAGCGTTGGAGATGTTTGAATGTAGTAAAAGACGATAATGACGATTTTGCCACCTACGCAGCTGTAGTGAATAAACACTGTGACGACTTAAAGTTGTCTGAACTAACAGCAGACAATTTTAAATGTATTGTGTTTGCGCAAGGTTTAACCCCGGGAAAATATGCGGAAATCAGGCACAGAGTCCTTAAAAGATTAGAAAAGGAACCGAACTTAACACTTCAAAACTTGACTGAGGATTGTCAAAAAGTAGAAATTATAAAAAAGATGCAAGGCATATCGAAGCAGGCATCGCGAATGTAAAAAAAAGTAACTAGTAAAAAACCGTTGAAATGGCAGACAGACACTAACCACCGAAACTCAGAAAAACTAAAAGCATTGAGCGCTTGTTTTAGATGTGGTTGAATACACTGGGTAAGGGATTGCCCATTTTTAACAAAAAGATGCCATTCATACACAAAGATCGGTCATAAAAGTTCGCAGTGTAGGAAAATTCAGAATAGAAGCCGTGAACGTCAAAGCAGAACTAAGGACGCCGTACATGAAAATTTACGCAAATATGTAACGGTTAACATTTTCGGAAAGACTATTAAAATCAAATTAGACAGTGGATCGGATCTTTCAATAATAAACCCCAAAATGTGGAAACTATTATGAAATTCGACTATGTTAAAAACTAACAGAACGGCGACGGCCTTTAATAGTATACACATTCATTTTGAAGGTGAATTAATTACAAACGTCACTTTACGGGGGAAAACAAAAAAAAAACTAAGATTGTATGTGCTAAAAGGTAGTGAGAACCTGTTCGGTTCTGACAGCATGGAGGAGTTTCGTCTCTGGGATCTTCCTATATCTACATTCTGCAAGAAAATAGATACTCGCCCAGCAGAAGCGGAGAAACTTATAATTTGTTTTAAAAAAAGAATCCACAAACGTATTTACTCCTGGCCTGGGGAGATGTACAAAAACGGCCGCAGATTTTAAGTTGAAACCTGGCACACAACCGGCGTTTAAAAAGAAACGTAATGCCCCGTTCTCTTCCCTGAACAAAATAAATCAAGAAATACACAGATTAGGAAGCATCGGTATACTGGCTAAAATTGAATATAGTGAGTGCGATGCTCCGGCAGTTTACGTAAAGAAAAGGTCCGGGGAAATTCGCGTTTGAGCCGACCTCGCGAGCGAACTCAACGGGTCCTTAAAATATTTTCACTGTACATTACCTACTCCAGAAGAAGTGTTCACGAAATTAAATGGCGGCAAGTTTTTTTCTACGATTGACCTAAACGACGCTTACCAACAGATTCCGGTAAACGACAGAAGCACCAACCTCCTCTGTATTAACACTCATCGAGGGTTGTACAGATACGAAAGACTCGCGTTTGGTATCAAGGTGGCACCCACAATATTCCAGCAAGGGATGGCCACTGTGCTGTCCGATTTGGACACCGCAATCGCATATCTTAATGACATTATCATAGCGAGCAAAAGCAGGGAGCAACATGAAAAACATATCAGACAATATTCAGTCGAATACAAGATTATGGATTTAAGATCAAAGCAGATAAATGCGAGTTCTTTTTACAAGCAATTAAATACCTGGGTTAAATAATCGATAAAGATGGCAGCCGCCCAGACCCAGATAGGGCGACCGCTATTAAAGAAATGCCGGCACCAGTAAACATAACTTGCAGAGTTTTTTAGGTTTGCCAAATTATTACCATTGTTTTATCCTAAATATGCACAAATTGCGCGAACCACTTAATGAATTTCTGAAAAAGGATAAGGCTTGGGAGTTGACAGACATCATTCCAAAAATAAAAAGAATCCTGGCTTAAAAACTATTCCTAGCGCATTTCAACCCGCAGATGGACATAATAGTAGCTAGCGACGCTAATCAATATGGCGTCGAGGCGTATATGCTACATCGAATGCCGGATGGCTCGAAACATATATATATATATATATATATATATATATATATATATATATATATATATATATATATATATATATATACATATATATATATATATATATAATTGCGATGAAACGATTCCAATGTTTTCCCGATTCCGATACAATTACCGATTCCCTACTAAATTTCCGATTCAAATACGATTAGCGATTCCGATTGTTTATAAATCTCTAAATATTTAACTATAGAAGTGTTACTTTGTCTCGATTACTCTAAAAATACATCTTAAATACCCATATATTTTCTTTAACGTAAAACACACTTGTGAGTGGATGATCTAGAGATGTTAGTCTTACTGTAAGTTTAAATCAACAATATTTATTTTAGCATTACTGCAAGCAGTGGAAGCTGTTTCTTAAACCAAAATCAAATAAGATAATTAAAGGAATAAGTTTTGGCATCGGAAAATGAGCGCAATTTTTTTCTGATTTCGATACCGATCCCGATTTCCCCCAACACTCCGATATTTTCGATTCCCGATTCCCATTATTAGTCCCAACACTAATATATATATATATATATATATATATATATATATATATATATATATATATATATATATATAGCGTCATAAGTATTGAAATTTAGATGGTATGTTTATAAGATTTAGCATGACTTTAATTTAAAACATACTAGAAAGGGGCCCGACGTTGCCTCTTCTTTAATTTTGCTTAAATATAGTATTTTAATTCATGAAGACTGCGTATATTTATAATTTCGGGCCATATATGCTATTGATTCTTATAGTTGTACCTTACATAATGTAGTGATTTTAAAAGTTAAATGATTTGGAGATATCACTGTGAATCGAAATCAACTTCGAGTATTATTCGCTGCTATCCGCGCTACCTCTATACAGATATAACGCATAAGACATAACGTTTTGAAACGTAGATGAATATTTTTGTATGCGTAGATGTAAAATGTGTAGACAGGTGTTTTCTCTAATAAAAAATAATATATATATTGCCTTTTCTTAGAATTCCTAGAATCTGGTCCTTTCATATTCAGATTACCTCCAAAAACAGAGTATTTTAGATACATTGACGACAATTTAATTTTTCTTCCTGAAAACACGGTCATAAATATCATTAGAGACAAATTAGACTCAGTCGAACCTTCCATAAACTTTACCTATGAAACAGAAAACAATAACTCATTACCTTTTCTAGACATACTTATCAAATCCAATAATAAACTATCTTTCAAATTTCACCGTTAAACTACACAAAAAAATGATTACATACATTTCTATTCACACCATAATAATAAAATACAAACAGGGATGATAATTGGTTTCTACTTACGCGCTGTCAGAATTTGCAGTCCTGAGTATCTGGACGAAAAATTCAAATACCTTACAAACATTTTGAAAACCTTGCAATATCCGATATATTTCATATTGAATTCTAAGAGAAAATCCACACACATATTTTCCAGAATAAATAATAATAAAAAATCATATACACCAGGCCTTTCTCTCATAAGCATACATCTTCTTTTACCTACACGCACCAATAATACAATAATCTGTATCACACTTAACAAACTAGAAATTCCTATCGTACAAACCATATCACTAACCATAAGACATATATAAAACACTACGAAACATCTCTAAAACAAACCAGTTTCCAATGGAGGTATATAAACTATTCTTTAACAAAATTTCCATCATAAATTCGTTGATGAAACCCAGCGTAAATTGGAAGAAAGGCTCAGTAAACATAAAAGAGATATAAAAGATAGCAATTATCTGAGTCCATTATTTTCTCATTCATTGCAACATAATCACACCTTTGACTTTAAACAAGCAAAAGTAGTCAAATGTATTTCAAATAAACCGCGCCGGAGACTTCTTGAATCTGTGCTTATCGCAAATTTAAGCACAATTAAACAACGTGCAGGTTTCTATATCATAGCGTCATTAATAAGTAAACTTTTATGTAAAGAAAATTATTTAACTGTAGACACAGGTTAATCTTCTCACACCATTAAACCACCCCCTGTAATAATTAATACATATAATCTCAATCAATAAATTACATAACAAAAAACACTGATTTCATTTCTGTTACAAACCTATATTAGAATTTCAACAGATATAACTTTTTTCCAGTAAGAATATTAACTGCGTTCATATTTTTTTTTTAAATTACGTTAACGACTATATGGCGTTACTAAAATTTCCCTCTCTTTAACAGCGTCAGCCCCTCCCCTCCTTATTGAATTTCCAACGTCTTTTTCCGTTTTTCTGAAATAGAACTGCGTCACACTTTGCACGTAAAACATTTTCAAATATTTTGTACTGGTATTTTTTGTTTCTTAATCGCATTCATCCAGAGGGAGTCTCGAAATAAAGACGAAACGTTGATGAACACATAATACGGTCTGTTCCTTTTTATTTCTCTATTATATATATATATATATATATATATATATATATATATATTTATATATATATATTTTATATATTTTATATATATATATATATATATATATATATCGATCGATAGAGAAATAGATAAATATATGGATGGATAGATACTCTCAGGCCATCTAGCGATAACTTGTCCTAGAATATGCCCTTATTTATGCAGATTCCGCGTGTATTCATAGTATACAACTAGTTCTCCCTTAAATATTTTATTGTACCTTATATAAATTATTGGCCGCCTGGCATTGCTTAATCGCAAATACCCGTCCATGTATTTATTATTATAGAACCAATACTTTCTTAATTACAATACTGTAATGAAATAGAGTTGAAATTACAAAAGTATATGAAATGATTTAGTGCTATCAACTAGATTTGAAAGAAAAACACGTAGCTCTCCACCATTATTCGTTACTGTTTCATCTAAACCGGTACGCATATAAAAACTGAAACATTACGGTGTTAAAAATATAAATGTTTCCGCATTTATAGATATAACACGTTCAATCAATTTACGTCGACACACCTTCATATATTTAAAAACCCTTACACATTAGCGTCTGTTTTTAGTAAATAAAAAAAAACAAATATACTTTGTGCAACAAGTTTTAATTTAGTATACATCTTGTTTCATGTCTGTAGATAAAAATTTGACGAAGTTGTTGGTAGTAGTTCTTCCTAAAACGGGAAAACCTGCAGACAGCAAGATCACTTAATTTCGAGAGTATTAAAAAAATATAAGTTAATACACGCGAAGAAAATGTTATATTAATTGATAACTATTACACAGTCAAAATTTCAAAAGTTATATGATTGTGTACTGTCCGCTAGAATCGAAACTTGCACGTTTAGCGTTTCTGCATCAGTCGTTATTAATTTCTCCAGCTTCGTTAACGTCTGGTGTACGGACAGATAGAAGAATTAAGCAAATTTAAGCTAGAAATGTTTCATTTAAAGTGGGCGCAAAAGGTAGCAAATGCGTAATGTTTTATTCGACTTACACTTCCAATGTAAACTGTTCTGTTTTTAATTGTGTCCCTCTCAGTAACATTTTTTGCTTATTCGACCAAATCGAGTGCAAATTATAGACATAAAAGCATATATATAAAATTTCAACACTGTAGACGAAATATTAAGCTTTGTGGAGACTTTTTGCACACACATCCACAAAGTCCCTTTTTTATGAATAAATATATATATATATATATATATATATATATATATATATATATATATGTGTGTGTGTGTGTGTGTGTGTGTGTTTGTGTGGGTGAAGATATTTTCGTGTAACGTAACGTTTTCACATAAAATTCTACGGAAATATGCAGAATGTAGGATCTATGCATAATAGAATTTTGCCTAATAGTGCGATATTAACAATACTCCCCTGTAAAATAACAAAAATACAGGGACTATTAATTAATGAACGTTTGCAAACGAAATTCACATTTATATACTTGCTCGTATACACATAACTGAGTGTATTAAACCGTTCGTTTTAATAATTTTAAATATAAGTTGTTGAGGGCTTATAGATGTCACAGCTACCAAAAACAAATTTATATATCTATATATACATACAAATATGTATATGTATATATATATACATATACATATAAATATGTATATATATGTATATACATATAAATATGTATATATATATGTATATACATATAAATATGTATATATATATGTATATACATATAAATATGTATATATATATGTATATACATATAAATATATATATATGTCTATGCAAATATGTGTATATATATAAATATATATATATATATGTGTGTGTGTGTGTGTGTGTGTGTGTGTGTGTCAGGTCATGTCATATGCTACTGGTACCGTTTAATCTAGTATTACCTACCTCATGGTCGGGTCACCGGCGACTAAACTTGCTTCCCCACCAGGCTTTTTTGGTAGGGAGGGTGGCCAGTCTCCCTGAAAGATTAAAAACAAACCCTTTCAAAGGGAGAATGAACTCTTTTTCGGGATCAATGGCCAACTAGCACTGTGTTTTTGAGTGTATGTATGTGTGTGTTGGGTCGAAGAGGTCTTCCATAAGCCGTGGTGAAGGCAACCATTCCTAGGAGAAGCAAATCTCTGATTTAAAAACTATAAAGCAGGAGACCATTACCTGCATTAAGCTGCTCTGCAGTATAACTTGTTGCTGGTTATCTTGCTCTTGCGTATTGCTGGATCTCAACATTTTGAACCGAGAGAGAGAGAGAGAAAGAGAGAGACAGAGACAGAGACTTAACTGTCGTACAAAGCTAAGACTCTGTAACATCATCTGTGTATAAATACTCCCTCGGGCCTTTGTCTATTAAAACCATCCTGTGGCGATGGAAGTAATTTTGGGGCTCATAGACTTTAAGTGTCTGAGGGAGTGGCACTCCTCTGACAAGTCGTTGCAATCAAACAAATTATATATATATATATATATATATATATACCGAATTGCATGTTGCATTCACCTGTATTCCTTTTAATATATGCAAATATGTATGAATAAAAAATCAATACGAAAAATATATAAATGTTTATACGAGGATCGTGCAATAAGTAATGTCTGATCCAGCTGAGATTTTGCATGTGCAATTATTCATATCTCTACGGATGATGTGGCAAATTACAGCTCTGAACTAATTGTGGTTTCTGTTTTACAGATGTTTGAACTATGTTAGGTGTGAAATGGAACCTGTTGAATGTAGAGCAGTGATCCGGTTTTTGTATTTGAAAGGACACACTCTACATGAGACTTTTGATGAAATGAAAGAAACATGGTGATAATGCCCCATTATATGACCTTGTAAAATGCTGTCATCGGGAATTTAAAGATGGGTGGAAGTCTGTGGAAAAAGCTCCCAGAGCTGATCGCCTCCCTTCTGCCATTGATGAGACATCTGTCCGTCAAGTTGAGGCTGCAATTTTGGAAGATCGGCGCATTACTATTCGGCAAATAGCCCAAGATGTCAAGATTAGTACAGGATCTGTGGAAACTATCATTCATGACCATATGCATATGCATAAGGTGTTTGCCAGATGGATTCCTAGGTTGCTCACACCATTCCAGAAGCGAGAACGCACCGAGTGCTCAAGGATGAATATGGAGATGTGCCAAGAAGAGAAGTCAAAGTTTTTCAAAAGACTGACTACACAGAATGAAACGTGGGTCCATCACTATGATCCAGAGACCATAGCCCAGTCGATGCAGTGGAAGCACTTGGACTCACCACCTCCAAAGAAGGCAAGCGTTCAGACCTCCGCTGGCTAAGTCATGCTCACAGTCTTCTGGGACCAGGACGGAGTAGTGATGACAGATTTTCTGGCAAAGTGTACCACACTTACATGAGCCTATTATGCTTCACTTTTGAGGAAATTAAGGGAAGCTATCAATCAAGAGGCGGGGCAAGATCAGCAAATGTACCCTCCTCCTGCAGAACAACGCTCCGGTCAACAACTCTCATGTCGCCAGATCAGAAGCACGGGCGTGTGGTTATGAAATCCTTCCCATCCTCCCTACTCTCCTGACCTTGCACCCTCTGACTTTCACCTCTTCCCAGCCATGAAGATGTTTTTGAAAGGAAATCGTTTCTCAGGTGATCCATCCTTGATTTCTGAAGTCACGTCGTGGTTGGAAGACCAACCTGGGGTATTCTACTAAAACAGTCTCCAGAGCTGCATCAAACGGTGGGAGAAATGCATAACTCTGGATGGTTCTTTCTCTGAAAGACAAATAATTGTGCCAAGTTTCGTTGCTCTACTCTATGGGAAGTGGGTCAGAGGCATTACTTATTGCACGCCCGTTGTTTATTTTCTGTATGTACCCCGTATGTGTTGACGTATAGGAATACAAACAATCTTTTAAAAAAAAAACATGAATGTTTCTTTCAAAGCACATCATTTTCGACCGATCCTTCGACCTTCCTCAGTGTGAATGATCGAAACATGAGTGTAGGGCTGACAGGGTTAGCAGCAGGAGTGGCGCGAATATAGACAATAAGGTTAAGATCTATTTGAATATGACCCTTCCAATATACACACATATAATGTTAAAAAATAAATAAATAAATAAAATAACTTAATAAATAAAAGAAGGGTATTCTTTTTATGTTAATTTTCATTTACTTATTTATTCCTATTTTTTTCAAACATATTTAAATATTCGGACTGTTTTCTTTCATTCTTTTCCCACACACATGCATACTCCTATATATATATATATATATATATATATATATATATATATATATATATATATATATATGCATACTCATACATACGTACATACGTACCTACATATATACACAGACATAAAGTGGCAGATATAGCGGAAAAGCATTGTTTTTAAATTAGACGCCATCACAAAAATCAGAAGCTCAGTATGCTGGTGAGAGAAATCAGAGGTTAATAACATTTAATATTGGAAATAAAACTGAAAGTTAGATATATTGCAATGCTTAAGAACAAGAACAAGAACAACAACAACAACAACAACAACAATAATAATAATAACAACAACAACAACAATAATAATAATAATAATAGGAATGATAGTATAATAATAATAATAATAATAATAATAATAATAATAATAATAATAATAATAATAATAATAAAGTTAATCCCGTATATCTTCAGAGAGAGGCACTATACTATATAAGGTTTGTGAGGGGGATGGGTAACGCACCCATGTCTACGCCTGTGCATTTGTGTGGGCGCATATGCGTGTTCAGAAAATGAAATTAAATATATATTGAAAATTAAAATATGTGGAAGCTAAACAAAAAAGGCATTCAGAAACAAAAAACTTACTCCTAGTAGAGAATACTAAACCCTTCTTCCAGCCACTACCAACCACTATCAATCAGTGACAGTAATTATATGAAATGCCATGTTAGTCACCATACCTCAATAGAAAACAATGCATGAAGAAACACCATTTCGTTTCAATGTAATCAAATGTGTCTCGATTTTTGTCATGGCGATAGTGACCGACAATGACCAAACGCAAGTAACCGTCTAAAATCAGTAATGCTCACAACTGCTCCCCATTGAAAACATGCACTTTCATTTAAAAGCAATCTAATGGAGGCAGATACTAGTCATGGCCGACAGAAGACGTCGCATAGACACTGTCAGAACGACAACCAATGTTCACCATTGAACGCGAACAAATGCAAACAACCGTCGCCAAACAGCACTAATTGCCAGAGATCATCACTGCCCACCTAAGGCAGCCACCACGTACCGGTGCCCAACAATGCCCGAAACTTGAACACAGACGATTTCAGTTCAAAGCAGTCAAATGGAGGATGATACTGATAATGGACAGCGCTGATGTCCAGTTGCAAAAGTAGCCAGCGCCTATTAATTATCCGTCAATAATATCCCCAATCAAACACTACTACCCAGTAATCCTTCGTGCTAACAATAGTATCCAGTAGCTTCCGCAAACTGCCACTGCCAGACAATGCTCGTGTGTGGCAGTAATATGGTTTCATTTAGAACACAGAAGCTAATGCCGCTAATTTCCATGACTGCCAACGGTAATTTAATTTGTTTACAGGGGGTTATCAACGAAGCTATCCTGATTTCAAAGGGGCTACGCTTGTACAGACCTCTTGCTAATTGTATATATTTTTATTAACTATATAAATTCCAGCAGGATGGGATCGCCCGGCTTTGCCCCGGCGTAAATTACCCTTAAATATAATATTTTAATTTGTCCAGAAATATTATATATTATTATAGAATCGTAATTTCAAAAGTAAAAAAAATATTTAAGTGCCATCAGCTATACTTGAAATCGAAACTGCTGCATTCAACGCTGGTGCTGTTATCATTCCGTCAACGTGACACGCATATAAAGTGATTACAAATAAAAAAAAATAAACTAAGATTAATGTACAAAATATTTTACGATTTTTTTTCAATTCGGACCAATTTATGACCCCTTAAATTTTTTACCGGCCCCAAACCTATTAATTAAACATCCCGTTTAAAATCCAATCATTTGAGACCCCCTAGCGCCGCTCTGCGACTTGTAGGACAATATAGATTTTGAAAATATGGAGACAAACATACAGACTGACAGACACATGGACTGATATGCGGACATACATATAGCCGTTTATATATTAGATGTATGTGTTACGTATACGTTTCTTTTTATTAAAAGATGTATGTTATTTATATTATATATGCTTTCTTTGAGGTTTAACAGTCTGAGATAAAATTTGTTGGCGTAAGTAGTGGGCAGGTGTTCTGGTATAGTCGTTGTACATAACATAATGGATATTTTTCATGCCTGCATGAGTATATTATATGCTATGGCGTTGCCTAAGGTCTTCCCAAAACTCTTCAATACATGCCTCACAGAATCATGCTTTTCTAACTGCTAGAAAATTGCTTCTGTAGTACAAGTTTACAAAAAGTCTAACCCGCTAAATAATCGCCTTATCAGAATTCTTTTCTTCGCCAATACCTTTGTGCTATTATTTACTCACACTCCAAAGATACTTAATTTCTTTCCAAGCCAGCGTATGGATTTAGGCAAACCTGTTCCACTGCATATACCCCAACTGCATTTTCTGTATGTATATATATATATATATATATATATATATATATATATATATATACATATATATATATATATATATATATATAATCGTTCTTAAATAAGATAAACATCCCGATATCTTTGATTGTCAGACGACCAAACAATATGATATAAATACGGGCCTGCCTCAAGTAATGCTCATAAGGCATTATTATTACTCATATCGCTAAGTTGCCTTTTTGATAAAATTGTCTTCAAGATATGTATATTTACTGATGACTCGACGCTCTATAATAGACACAAGGGAAAACCAAATGCGCACATATCTAAGGAAATGGGAATAAGCTCAGAGAAAGACTTGCAGTTGAATGGGTACATAAATGGATTTTTACATTCAATGCTGCCAATATTAAGCATTTTTCTTAAATAATGACAACTCACATATTTCTAGCTGTGGTTAATAATCATTACTTTAAGGATTTATATTTAAACTTGTGAGTTTAACGTTCATATTTGACATGGATTGGAACAAATTAATCGATGACATTGCCATAGCTGCGTTGAAGTAGGTGCTACCGTGCTAGAAAGTTACTTACGTTTGATAGTATCGTGTACCTCTACAATGCCACTATTCTCAAATGCATAGATTATTGTTACCACATTTCGACTGATGCATCTGATTCATTCCTAGACCTAGTTCCATAAAAAGTCGCCAACTGAACTGTCAACAGCGCTCACACCTCTGTCCCATTGAGGAAACGTTGCATTACAAGTATTTTAATGGAACGTTTTCAGACGAACTTCACGCATTTGTAACCTTTGTTGACGTAAATACAACTAATTAAGCGAAAAGCAGTAAAATACCACATCTACACTGTAGATATCGTTAGATGCCGAAAAGCCTCCTTCTCTTATATTTCCATCCTTTCTTTCGAATTTCCTTTTGGTTCCTTGCTTTCTTTACTGTACTTACACGCAGAAATTCATGTGTCATGTAAACAGACATCTCGCTGCTCACTCCCAACATAGTATCCCTATGATGTCGCAAATATTAACCCATTGCATCCAAATGAAGATCGTGCCTTATTTGAGGTAATTAGACAATAACTCCATCTCCTTCTCCCGCCGTATATATATATATATATATATATATATATATATATATATATATAATTAGTATCATCTTATATATATATACATATATATATATATATTAGATTTATCAGTAATATTAGGTTGATACTAATTATTTAGACTGCACGTCATGAATACATTAATTTCGTACTTTTCATACATTGTGTTTTGTATTTGTGGTGTAGGTTGCGGTTTCATGGTTGGTAGTTAAAGTTTTCACTACGGTGTATGATTCTTTTATATATTACTTGAACTAAACCTGGCTGATAGTTTATTTATTGAGATTGTCGGACTGAATTCCTCATCTTGGTTGTTATAGTCTCAACGTTTCAGCTGTTTTGCCCCCCGGCCTTCATCAGATGTTTTGTATCGAACTGGGAAACCGTTTGTTAGGAGTCTCGAACCCAACCTTTATTATTATTACGGGGGTACCATGTTCGGACTCTAGCTAGGCTCTTGGACATAGTACCTGATTCTCTGTTTTGAATGTTACTTTTCACTGCCTTCACTCAGGATTGAACTCGGCACCTTTGGGTAACTGTAAACTTTGATACATGGTCTAGGACTACTCGGCCATATGTCACTAGGACAATTCTTAGTTGTTTTTTATTAATGTGTAACCTATGTTGTTATTCAAGATTTTCTCTCTCTATTAGAATGAAGGTCGGAGGGCAAAACGGCCGAAACGTTGTGACTATAACACCCAAGATGAGGAAGTAAGTCCGACAATATCAATAGATGAAAACACCTCATCTCAAAAATACAGAAAATTACTGACTGATATTATTCAAACTATGTAAAATAGCTTGCACTGACTTCAAATTAAGGCATTTCTAGTTAGTGTTGTTGTGGATAAATCGAAAATAAAAAGATATTTCGTCATTTACTTATGTGAAGATATTGCGGTTGTACATGTATTAGAGATTATATCGAGTCAAAGAAGTGGGTAACGATGATTACTTACAATTAATTTAATTAATCTTTCTTTTTTTAATTTAAATAAATGATATTTTGCATGAAATAATACTTCATATAGCTATTACTTATTTACTTCATAGACGAATAAGAAGAGAAAGAAAAACGTATCAAGTATTATCAAATATTCACACAATGTTTCATTCAAATTAGTTACTTTGAAAAATCGTGGCATAAAAACAAAACTTTGATTAACATCTAAAAATTACTGGTTTTCCTTGGATTTTAGTTTCCTTTACATCAGATTATAAATATAGTAATTAACCTCCCACACATACATCCAGTTACATCTACTCCATATCCATATATCTATAAAGTGATAGTGTCTGTCTGTAGGTCTGTCTGCCTGTGTACATCTCCCTACACAATATCTCTGTTAATTTTCAGTCTACAGACTCGAAATTAAGTATACAGGATACTGAGATTTGAGAAAATCTTTGTAATCCGTTTTCGGCCTGAAATGTGTCTGTTAAGGGGTCAAAATTCAACGATTTGCCTTTTGAGAATTCCTCCGACAATTTTGGGTCTAAACACTTGAAATTTTAGAAATAGGTTCCTTGGACATGGATCTAACTTAATAACTTGATTTGAGTCCAAAACAATAAATGTTAAGGGGTCATAATAGGGGTCAAATTTAAAAAAAAATTGATTGCTGAGGTCTCTACCAAATTACTCAGACAATTTCTGGTCTAAACATTTGAAATTTTACATAAAGTGTATTCAGAGAGAGGGCGAGCTTTTTAATCGGTTTGGATCGAAAATTTGAGCTACCAATATATAAATGTATGTATGTATTATGTATGTATGTATGGTTGCATGTCTGCCTAAAACTTTCAACAGAGGCAACGGGTTTGTAAAGGTCAGTATCCTTTTAACCTCGACCTTTCAGAGTACAAATTTCGAAAAATTGGATAAAAACATTAACTTCTTTATCTTCAACTGGACACTTTTCTACAGGAAAAGCCGCTTTTTTCACCGATATTGTCGATTGTCTAGCCTTAATTCAAACCTACGTAACTTCCGGTTTGGCGGTGGTTGTAACAGCAAAGACGTCGCGCTTTTCCCATTCTTTCTTGATACGGGTTCGAGCATGCCTTCCTACAACCACATTCTTCTTTTGTTCAACATACACCTCCAAACACCAAGGTCACGCCGGATTGAAATGCTAGTATATATATATATATATATATATATATATATATATATATATATATATATATATATATATATATATCTGAAAGCGAAGTAAGTAAGATACAGAAGAGTGAAAACTTCATCTAAAACGAAAAGAACACTTCAATATAAGTTAGGAGAAGATGTTAATCCTTTAGGTGTCTTCTCGGATTGAATTACTCTTAAATAGCGCTTAGATTGAGTTTCAACGAAATAGTTCGGTAATAAAATTATTGAGTTGCAAGAGTGAAAATATGAAGTGCAGTTATTATAATGACACTCAGATGCATATTTCAGCTTTAAATTCCGGTAAATATTTTTCTCGAATGTTACCCTTAGATCAATTGGACGCGGAGGATTAGAAATAAATTAGGTAACTTTAAATTACATTTGATTAAAATGTCGCTCACGGATAAAATGTTGTAAACGTTGCGGGGATCGCAAAATCAGTTATAAATATCTCAACCATACCAACATAAAAAAATTCGGTTCAACCAATGTGAAATATGGGCAGGTAATTTGAAATATTATGAAAAATAAAAGAATTGTTATAAATAAGAGCTTATGTTCGTATTCATTTATCATTATATTTAACTATAATGATTTTAAAATAAATTAGTACCATTTAGCGATACATGCATATCAATAAATAGCTGTCCAATATTCCTGGTGTGATTAAAGCTGATGAATATGTATTCATTCAAATACTTTACATTTCTACAAATATAAATAAGTAAAAATTATTATATATCATCTGCATTACGGAAAACGAACTAACACAGTGATCAGTTTCCTAAAACAGCATTAAAAATAAACGTCCGATTTGAGTATTACAAGAAAATTATTTACCAACGTCAACAAAATTTTATGGATTTCAATAAATTGTTACTGAAAAAAATCTCAGAATGGCGATTTGTATTTTTACAACATCTTGTGGTCGAAATGAATATGTTCACTTGGGAGTCCACATATTCTATTTACTAAGCTTTAACCTCGCAAGGCCCCTCCATATTTGACTAACTTCCAAATTGCCACAGGCTTTCCAAATGTTATGCGTTCTATGGTTTATTCCACCGGATGGATTAGAGCATATTAGCAATTGTATTGATATGATGACTGAAGTAAGGTATTAATTACTTGACCATTTTACCTTAATATTGCAGATATTAATGTCATTGGCTTGCGTTAGAAGCATAGTGAGTTGTTGAAATTTTCCATGTAGAAAAAATTCAACTAATCAACATACACCTGCACATGTTGAACATTTACGTAGCTGATAAAGTTTATGTAAGTAGAGATTATGGGTTTCTCAATTTCAGAGTGGCGACAGAGAATTGAATAGTTAGAGAAAATAAAACACTTAGGATAGAATGGAAGACTATTAGAAAGGTCCATACTTGCCAGTCATTAAACTCACCATGCCCAATATGCTTATCAGAAGAACTTAAGATAACTAGGTTTAAGGATAGGGATAAACTGTTAAATATTAAACAATAAACTGCTATATCCTGCAAAAATTTCAGAATACATTACTTAAGGAACTCTAAGTTAAGAAGATCAGATCAACTACGATTACAACTATTCCCCATCCAATAATCCCTCCAAAAAGGATGCGTGAGGTTTTAACTATGATCCTACCATTATGGATTACATGAGTCGCTTAATATTCTATTTTCTCAAGCAGTTATAATATTACTAACCTAAATAAATACCTGTATGATAGTATACCTGAACCAATATATATAGTGTAATAGATTTTTGTGTGAACCTCGAAATAATGTATGCATGTGGATATTTTTGGGTGTGTGCATGTATGTGTATATGTTCTGTATGTGTATGTATATAAACGTGGGTAGGAAAAATAAAAAAAATAAAGAAGTAAAGGGGAATGAATAAAGATAAAGGTAAGTATATATAAGCCTTTATACGCCGTTGGTATAACCTAAATGCTCTGTTTTTTGTTATATGTTATTATATATTGTTATTATATTGTTATATATCTTATGTATATCTGTATAAGCCTTGAAGGAGGGATTGCTAAATCTGAGGATATACCTATGGACTTCAAGCTGAATTCACTATAAATTCTTACGTAGTAAAAAAAACGTACAACTTATGAAAAAGTAACAAGCGGGTAGGGGCAGGTAATATAACTATGCGTGTGGTGTTTTATAACAAGAATTATGTAGTGAATGAGTTCATTCCTATTTCTATTTTAGATGTATCATTTGATGGCAGTGTACATATATATATATATATATATATATATCTGTATTTTGTGTAAATATGTATCTATTTGTGTATTTATGTATATATGTGGGTATGTATGTTCATGTGTATATGTGTGTATATGTCTATATGTATGTATATGTGTATATATATATGTATATATTAAAATAGGTTGTCTCGTATACGATGATTATAATAATGTATATTACAAGAATGTATGGGTGTCTGCGTATATATGTATGTATGTTATTCATGTATATATACGCCCGAGTATACTATAATAATACGCTGTTTCCTAGAAAAGGGTTACCACACTACGGAAGTTAAAAGGCAACTTAATATTAAAAAAGTGTGTTGTATTTGTGCATGTACTGCTGTGTTTTTATACGTTGTGAGTGAGCGGGTATCTGTATATTCATGTGTGTATATATATGTAAGTATGTACGTGAGCCTATATTGATATCTATATGTATATGTGTCTCGTATATATCTGTGGAGATTTGGGGACACATATGGATGGGGATGTGTGTCTGCACATGCTGGTATGCGTGTGCATATATATGTATACATATATGTATGCATGCATATATATGTATATATGTATATATATATATATATATATATATATATATATATATATATATATATATATATACTTTTTTGAACCGTGTATCCGATTAGGGTCCATAGGTTTTTAAAGTTCCCAATCGGCAGTCTTATTATTGTTATTATTATTGATATTGTTGGTTTTATTAATGTTATCAATATCATAGAAATTATTATTAGTAGTATTGTTAGTGGGATTAATATTATTAGTTTTGGTATAATAACAGTCATAATATATGATATCCAGGTGTGTGCATGGATGTATGTGTTTGAGGGTCCGTGCATTGATATACCTTCGTATGTGAGTATAAATATAAACATGTTCTAACTGTATGTGAGCATTATGTATCTATGCATGTGTATATGTGTATATGTGTGTATATATATACTAGGGTATTTATACGTGTATTTATATATAGGTATGCATTCTGAGTTTGATAACTTCCGGATTTTTATGTTTATTTTTATTTTTTTATTTTTATTTGTTTATTTATTTTTTATTTTATTTATTTATTTAATTTATTTTAATTTTATTCTTGTGTGGCGTTATAGTTATTGTCTGTTCTCAGTGTGTGTGTGTGAGAAAAAATACAGCTAACAATGTATATCACCTCCTGAGTATAGATATGAGCGTATGTTTGCTTTTAGTGTGTGTGTGTGTGTGTGTGTGTGTGTTTGTGTATGTGTGGAAAGACACCGGTCAGTACTCAATGGAACACTAAGGAATGGTTTTAATTTACTGACCGCGAGACAAAAATACTAAATTCTCATGTACCTTATCCCGTAAAAACCAAAAGATGGGATAGATAAACTTAAAAAGGGAATATAAAAAAGAGAAATAAAGAATATTTATTATCTTCAAAGACCTCACTTATCCTTTCCCCTCTCATAACCCCCACCCATGTTATATTCTAACGAAATAAGAAAAAGTTTTTGTTTGAAATGTCAGTTATCGAAGATAATACTTGGCCTGAAGACGTAATCCCCCAACGCGGGTGATTACAGAAACATGTATGCACATATGTAGCCATCAACGTTTGTATAAATAAATTTAATATAACTGCTCTGTTCACTCATTGAGCACTTTTTGGGAGACACATGTTGTTTCATTGGATGTACTTCTAGGAAACTAAACTCTACTGGCTATATATATATATATATATATATATATATATGTATATATATATATATATATATATATATATATATATATATATATATATATATATGAAGTAGGTTGTACGTTCTATAATGCAACTGTTATCAGAAATAAAAAAATCACCATTTATAGAAACCAGTGTAATAATTCGGAAACAGTTCAGCTGTCCGAAAAAATCGTAGATTGCAATACGATATATATATATATATACATATATATATATATATATATATATATATATATATATATATATATATATATATATATATATATATAAATGTAAATGTTGGTTCGTTCGGAAGTAATTGTCTAAAACACCACTTGACGGATGGCTTCCACATTTTGGTATAATATGTTTATTATATCCACGTGTGTTTTTATATATTTCTTTTTAATTATAACATTATACTTAATTTTTCTACGATAAATAGGTGGATTTCTTTGTACCGAGAGGCCATTTTATTCATTTAGGGACAATTATTTATTACCGCTTCCTGTCACGTGACCAGTGTTATAATTTAGCGGTTTTCCTGCTATATCTGGAGATTTCGTTTACAATCTAGCGGGAAATTCTAGAAAATCTGGAAGTATTTGGAACCCACACACCCGCATTAGATTATTAAAAAAATAAAGAAAAGCGCTTGAAAATATTCAATGAAAGTAAACAAAAAAAGTAGCATTTATTGCCTTTGGTAACAATTATTTATTGATTTTTTGTTTTGTGTTTCACCTTTTTTTCGACTAACCATTCTTAAATCTCACTATAAAATCGATTTTTCCAAGTACATTTTAGGTGGGGTGGGGGGATTCCAACCTCCGAAGTTTGGGTTTGTATTACTGTACACATAGATTCGAAAAAGTTGTCAAAAAACAAATATATAACAAATCAATGTTATCAAAAGCAAAACAAGTCACTTTTCTACCAAACTGGATACATTTTTCGTGTTTTTATTCAATGTAACATATTTATTCAACTCGAAAAACATACAGTGTTTACCGATGTAATCGAAAATTCAAGATGGCGCCTCACACCCTCTTTAACACCGTAAGTTTGGAAAACGGTGTTATAAATAAAAAACTATACAAAATGCTATTTAAAACCCGCCGAATATATGTCAACCCATGTCACATTAACATGTATTGAGCGAGCTTTTAATAGTATTTTTCCAGTTTTTTATTTATAACATCTCTTCCCAAACTTACTGTGTTAAAGAGAGAATCAGACTCCATCTTGAATGTTCCAATACATCGGTAAACACTGTATGGTTTTCGAGCTGAATAAACATGTTACATTGAATAAAAAACCCGAAAAATATATCCAGTTAGGTAGAAAAGTAACTTATCTTGCCTTTGATAACATTTATTTGTTATATATTTGTTTTTTGACAACTTTTTCGAATCCATGTGTACAGTAATACAAACCCTTTTTAATGGGTTTAATTACATGATTATTGATAATGTAACCATGTGATTGAACTTTAATTTAAATTAACCACACGTGCTCGCAAAATGAATGTCGACGCTCAAAGTGTACACACATTTTGACTCCCCCTTTACTTACAAATTCACCAAAAATCAAGAAATTAACGAATTTTAATGAAAATTGCAGTATTTTTCAATTAATGATCGCAGAATATGATCAACTAATTATTTTTACTTAACTCTTAGTGAAAATGTTTTATTTTGTTTAAACAAAAAATACCTTTACTAAAATTATGGTTTTCAGTAGTAAATAAAAAACGCAAGAATTTATTTTTGCTTTTTTTAAAGCATCGTAATTTGTAACAATAAAAAAAATAATTTTTACCGTAACATTACGAAAAAATCCCCTAAAGTTCGTAATTCTCGCATACTATTCAGGAAATTAAAGATTCAATTAGATTCCTATTTCAGTCACCTAAATTATTTAGGGTGAAATGAGTTTAGGAATTTATGGCCAAACCTAAATATTTTTTTTGGTAAATATCCAGATACGCTACTACAGAACACCGACCACTCTAATTTGTTTGAGGGGAGGTTGTTGGGGCGCGCGCGCCAACATCACATCCGCCCCCCCCGCTCGCGCCCCTAATGTACAAAGTAAAATCTTCGGAATATGTTAAATGGTGTTCTAATTGGTAAATATCGGTGCGTTACTTACGGAAAATTTGAAAATTCGATGTTCCAGGTAAAAAATAAAAAAACCCAGATAAATTATCCCCCCTACTCCAACTTGGTGTGCTTTCCTTTTCTTATTTTATTTCTTTTTCAGCTAATTTTAACATTTCCACCCCAAAAGTGCTATAATGTATTTTTGAAAATTAGAAAATTCTATAGCCTGGAAAAAAAAACCTATCCCCCAACGTAGTTTGCTTGGTGAAGCCGTCGTTTATGCTGCAGCGTGCATGCGCGTAGCATAAACGGAAGCTGCAAAATGGTGGAAAGAAGTTCGTGGGTTCAGGGGTAAATACCATGCAAACGGTAAATTTGCCCAAGTTTGACTATCAGATTCGTTGTCAGCGACCTCAATTACCTATAAAAAAACAAATTAGAGTGGTCGTTGTTCTGTAGTAGCGTATCTGGATATTTACCTTTTTTTTCTTGCTTAAAAAAATAGCATTAATACAGTAAGTTAGGTAAACTGACTTTTTCGTTTAAAAATGGAATTATGTCCCTTTCGTTATTAACTTAAATTTTTTTTTTTAATAAATATTTTGTGCTTATATACATAAAGTACAATTGTTGAATGTTACTGTTTTGATTATATTCGTTTGGGGGGCACAATTAAAAAATTAAGAAAGATTAAAACGAAGCGAAATTTAAGTTTCCGTTACATTTTTACAACAACCATAAAACAGTGCATACTCAGCAAGTTTTATTGTAATTTATAAGCATATTGAAACACTAAATCAACAGTTTATTTATTTTTTTGCATAATTAATGATGGAAGTATTTTTCTGTTTATTTTCTTAACATATGTTAAAAAAATAAGTAATTTGTGCAGTCTCTTGAAAACAAGAATAACACTTTTCTCTACTTTCACATGTGTTCCATTTTTACAAACTGAGCCACAGCAACGCGTGGCCGGGTAGTGTATATATATATATATATATATATATATATATATATATATATATATATATATATATACATGTGACCGTTTCTTTTAGGTATATATGTGTGTACGTGCGCATGTGTGTACCCGTCTCCGCGACCGCTAGCTAACCCTCTCCAAACAATTAACAACAAAATAAAAAATAAAAATACATAAACCGGATCATCACTCCCTCCTCCAAACATAAGATACCACCCAACAGGTCAAGACATACTAAGAAATCATCTCGCCAACGAGACGCATAAAAACTTTAACATTAAGACTCGAATTTTCAAGTAACGAACCTCTTCCCACCCCCACATATTCCCCTTCTCCTCCATGTATCCCTATGCCCTCAGCCACACCAGAAATGAAATTCCCAGACCCCCCACAAGTTCCTTAAACTCCAAATCTAAAACATTACTGACATATCAAGCGCCCCCGCCTACCTTCCCCTTGTTCCCTTCCTCTATTTCTTCCGCCCTCCTCGCAACCTCCCTGACCTCATTCACTCTTTCACTTTTTCATCTTAAAACAGCGAACATTTCTGTGAAAGTCTGAGGAAGCTAGAGACAGCCAAAAAACGGCAGAGTAGCTGAAACAATAATGTAACCTAACACAGAGATACGGTAATAAAAGATAAAACGTATATATATATATATATATATATATATATATATATATATATATATATATATATATATATACACATATATATATATATATATATATATATATATAGAGAGAGAGAGAGAGAGGGAGATTTTTTAGAAGATGATAATAATCCAAATAATTAAGTAAAAAATTATCGTTTTTCTGTTAACTATATATATATATATATATATATATATATATATATATATATACATATATATATATATAGCCAGTAGAGTTTAGTTTCCTAGAAGTACATCCAATTAAACAACATCTGTCTACCAAAGAGTGCTCAATGAGTGAACAGAGCAGGTATATTAAATTTATTTATACAGACATTAATGGCTACATATGTGCATACATGTTTCTGTAATCACCCGCGTTGGGGAATTACGTCTTCAGGCTAAGAATTACCGTCGAAAACTGATATTTCAATCAAAAAACATTTTCCTATTTCGTTTGTAAAGTTAGAATGTAACCTGGGTGGGAGTCATAACTCGGTGAGAGGACAAGTGAGGTCTTTGAAGATAATAAACATCTTCTTTTTCATTTCCCTTTCTCTCTATCCATCCCATCTTTTGATTTTTATGGCCGAAGGTACTTGGGAATTTAGTATTTTTGTCTTACAGTCTGTAAATTAAAAACATTTGCTATGGTTACTGATTACTGACCGGTGTTTTTCAATCAACACCCATCCACACACATACAGTCACACACACAACAACACGCACACAAACACACACACACACACGTTAATATAGAAATTCAGAGGTGAATATATGCTGTTCGTTTTATTTTACTCACACAAACGCACTGATACTAGGCAATAACTATAACTACGCAAGAATAAAATTAAAATTAAAATAAGTTAAATAAAACGAATAACTAAAAAATAAAAATAAAAGATAAAAAATAAAAACAAATAAACAGAATAAGAATAAACATAAAGCCTCGAAAGATATCTAAACTCAACATGTACATATATATATATATATATATATATATATGTATATTACTATGCTTATAAACGCCTACACCCTGCTCCACCCGCGTATATATACACACACAACATATAGACATACATAGACATATAAATGTCATATACAGTTATGACATGTTTACATCCATACCTACATACGTAGTAATATCCATACGTGGAATCTCCAATTCAGACATCCATGGACACACTTGGGTACCATACATCATGAATGGTATTATATCAAAACTAATATTAATCCCACTAATAATCCTAGTAATAATAATTCTTGTAATATTGATAATACTAATGACTCCACCAATATCAATAATAATAATAATAATAATAATAATAATAATAATAATAATAATAATAATAATAATAATAATAATAATATAATACTGTATAATTGGGAATTCTAAAACCCGTGGACCCCAACTGGATACACGTCCTCATAAATCAACCCATATATATATATATATATATATATATATATATATATATATATATATATACATAGATATACACATATATATACACATATACACATTTACATATACACACATATACATATATACATACAGACACACATCTATATATAGAAGTACAAATACATATATACACATATACATATACACATACATATACACACACGCGCACCAGCATACACACAATACATACACATTGACACCATCCGCAGGTGCAGACAACATCCCCATCTACTCGTGTCTCCATATTTCCACAGACGTATACAAGACACATACACATATATATATACCAACACAGACCACCGCATACACCCACATACACACACACACACACACGCAGGTACATACAGAAACCCGGTCACTCATAACGCAGGAAAACACAGCAATACATGCACAAATGCAAAGACCTTTTTTCAATAATAATAAGGTGCCTTTTTTAAACTCAGTAGCGTGGTAACCCCTCTATATATGAAATAGCATGCCATTACATTCACACAGGTGTATATATACATATATAACATATATACAAAAACATTCAGACACCCATACATACTTGTAATATACATTGCTACAACTATCATATACGAGACAGCGTCTTATAATAGTACAGAAATATATATGCATATATATACATATATGCATACACATATACAAATACATCGATATACATACATATACAAGCACACACATATATACATAGAGACACATATACATACAAACATAGACGCATACATAAATACACTTATACATACTTACTTACACAAAATTCGGACATATATATATATATGTGTACACTGCCACCAAATAATACATCTAAAGTAGAAATAGACATGAATCCATTTACTACATAATTATCTTTTTCTATCAAACTCCACACGGATAGTTATATTACACGGCCCCGCCCGCTTGTTACCTTTTCCCACGTTGTATTTTTTTTACTACGTAAAAATTTATAGTGAATTCCGCTTGAAGTTCATAGGCCTATCTTCATATTAAGCAAGAAGTCGTTCGATGGTTAGGCAGATATACATAAGATGTATAACGATACAATAATAATATATAATAACATATAACAGAAATCAGAGTATTTAGGTTATACAAACTGAGTATATAAGCTTATATATTGTAGTACTTACCTACATCTTTATTCATTCACCCTTATTTCTTTATTCCCTTTTCCTTCATTCACTTTTCATTCCTTACTTCCTTTCATCTATTTATTCATTTATCCTTTTTTATATTAAATTAATCTTCCTACCCAGGAATATAAAGATCATATATCCATACATGCATACACCCAAAAATATCCATATGCATACATTATTACGAGGTTCACCCAACACAATCTATTACTCGTTTGGTTCAAATATACTTTCATACAGGTATTTGTTTAGGTTAATAATATTATAACTGCTTGATAAAGTAGAATATAAAGCGACTTATGCAATTCATACGGGTAGGATCATAGTTGCGACCTCACTTATCCTCTTTGGGGGAGGGTTATTTGATGGGGGTTAGTTGTACTCCTAGTTGTTCTGGTCTACTAATTTAGAGTTCTTTAAGTGCATGTATTCTGAAATGTTTGCAGGATATAGCAGTTTCTTGTTTAATATGTAATAATTTATCCCTATCCTTAAACCTAGTTATCTCAAGTTTTTCTGATAAGCATAGTGGGCATGGTGAGTTCAATGAGTGGCAAGTATTGCCCCTTCTAATAATCTTCCATTCTATACTAGGTGTTTTATATTCTCTAACTAATTTGCAGTAATATAACGATAAGGAATCCACAGTAATTATCGCCTTCAATAGCTGCTGTTCTCTCACCACGGTTTAATCATCTAATCCTCTGATGAACCTGGGGTGAGATCGAAACCGCTCCATCTAGACAATGCTCACCTGCATTCGTAGATATTTCACATCTCTATCCACTGCATCATGAAAGAGAATTCAGGTTAGATTTTTAATCCAATTATTCTTCCAATTGTCGGGTTCGTACCGATTGTTGTACTATTGAATTTGTTTAGAATTATTTTCAAGATGAGTAAATTATATAATGTTTTATTAAATTATTTCGACTATTATCGTCATTTTCTACTTTTTATTTTCACGACGTTTTAGCCAATTATTCCTCTCCAAATAATCCCAAACTAATTAAATAATAGAAAAAAAAACGTGTTTTTTGTTAGTAATTCGCGTCAATGTGTCTATACGTAAAACCCACTTTTTGTCAAGATTCCGTCATTGGGCATCAATTACTACCTATAATGAAGGTCGATAGTTTAACCGTTTTAGCTACGTTTTAAATAGAATAAATATAAATACATCATTTTTTTCCTAACATAGTTATATATTTGACGATGTAGTTACGATAAAATATGCAAAGTATACAACACATATAGGCACACGCACACACACGCATACAATCCCCTAATGAATTATGTAATTGAAAAATGTTGAATTCTAATATATTGGCATTTTTTTGTTTTTATCATAGCCTGGTAAGCAAATAGATTATCGCGAACTACAATATTACATCTTACACAGTATGTACAATCTTTCAAACACATCCTACTTCCCTATATATATATATATATATATATATATATATATATATATATATATATATATATATATATATATATATATATATATATATATATATACGGGGTGGCCCATAAGTCACATTTTACATTGAAAAAATTCAATAACTTTTGTTCTGTTAATATATTTGAATTTTTCTTTTCATAATTATAAAAAATAATCTTTGAAAATTGTTTGTATATACAAGTTTACAACAGAACAAGTGAGGATAATTGAATTTCACTTTAAAAATAGACGGTCTATTGTTGCAATGCAAGGGTCTTATATGCGCCATTTCAATGCTCAATATCCTCTTAAAAGATAAGCTATTGAATTTGTTCACCCTCAGTTAGTGAGCATGCCAGAGTATTTGGTGGTAAACAAAAAGGAGTAACTACACATACAGCTAGGGCAACAATGCAGTTATTAACTGTGATGTTTCAGGATCGGAAAATCTCTTGACATTTTGATTTTGTATGATCTCCACGTTCATCTAATTTGACAGAACTAGACTTTTGGATTTGGAGATATCTTAAAGACAAAATTTATGCAAATAAGCCTCGAAGCATCCAAGAACTTAAGACAAACATACGCAGGAAATTATTTCCCTACAACTTCCGATGTTAAGAATTTTCATAAAGAATAACTTAGAATGAGTTCGACTATGCAAAGCCGAGAATGGAGGCTACTTAAGAGACATTATCATTAAGAAAAACTTATTTTATTTTCAAAGTGTAACGTAACTTATGGGCCAGCCTATATATATATATATATATATATATATATATATATATATATATATATATATATATATCATTAGTTTTTTTTTAAATTATATATATATATATATATATATATATATATAAGTTTTTTTAATTTTTTTTCATAATATTATTGTGTATTCCTGCACGTCCCGAACTGAAAACGAATAGAGAAAAGTTATCAGCTTTTATACTTTTCATATTCTTTTTTATACATTTCCATTCACACACACATACACACACATACACACACACACACACACATATATATATATATATATATATATATATATATATATATATATATATATTCAAGCAAATATTATTAAATGAAACGGTGACACTTTGTTTTCTGATTCATTTTTTTTAATTTTTGATTTTCCATATAATCATTTTTGTATCAAAATAAAAATTATTAATAAATGTTCCATAGTTGTTGCTGTCACGGGCGCTTTAGATTCGTTAACGAATCATCATCAGGTGTTGAAGTAAAAGTCCGAAGCAGCGAAAATGAGAATCAAAATTAATAAAAGAGTATTTAAGAAATTACTATTAATCTGTACTACAAATGTATCCTTCTATGACCCCAACGGTAACATATATACTCAAATAGACGGAGTGGCAATGGGATCAGTCCTTGGACCGACTCTAAGTGAATTCTACATGGCTGATTTAAAGAACAAAATATTTATAAATTATATAAAGTCCTCCATATATGTACGCTACGACATTCTTATTTTAGCTGAAAATAATGAACAGATATACCAAGTACAGTACCTTTCCCCTAAAAAAAAAATCAATACTTAAAATTATAATAGAGTTTAATAATAATAAAATGTAATTTCCTGATATAATTATTGACTCATCCAATAGTACTTTTAATGCTTCTTTATATAAAAAAACAACGAGCATAAACTCCAGCCTCCTGAACTTTAAAAGTGAGTGTCCACAAAGGTGCACAATAGTCGTAATAAAAATTTATTAAACCGCGCTAAAATGATATCATCCTAAAAAAAGCATTGCTGATTGAAATACTAAAAACATTAAACAAGTACTCACCAATAATCATTATCTTAATTACATCGTTGATGAACAAATGAAACGAATGCTACAATCCCTTTAAAACCCTAATAATAAGATTAGCCAACACCACAATGGCGACCCTACTACTATATTTTTTCAAAATTCAAAGAAAAGGAGAAATGAAACATATTTTAATAAAATATGTTTGTTTATTATGTATTTAAAAGAGGTTTAGTAATATACACTATTTATAGAGTTTCGATATTTATATAATGATTATTTTCATGGTATTAGCACTGAAATAACTTGAGCATTCTTGGAGATGGTTTGTTAAGCTATTATCAATTATAGATATATTTTTAAATAACGGGCATCTAAAAATATCTTAGTATTAAGATATTGTTATATTATCATTCTTATCTGGTTCGATTGTGAAATTAGGTAATTTTTATATTTTAATATCCATTGAGAGAAGTATATATCGTTACTACGTGTGATATGAGAAACCGACAGGATTTTGAGATTGCTGCATATGATTTTGACTTCTTACATATAATTGATAATATAGCAATGGGATATGTTATTTAGGCATAAGGTTTTAATTTGAATAATCAGAAGCATACTTTTTAAAATATGTTTTTTTATTTAAATACATCAGGGTTTATATATGTAATTTTAGTTGGGTGGAGGTCACAAAATGGGTGCGTAATAAAGGTGTTTGCCTTATGTTATTAGTGTGATTAATTATCTTTAATATTTAATGGATCTTTATTATGAGTATTTATTGGAGAAGTTAGATGAGGTGACTGTTTACTTGAGAGGCATTTCCTTGTTATTCCGTTACGATGCATAAAGAAATAACATTGTGTAGAACAACAATTATCAAGTATCTAGCCTTGCTAATCTTGGTAATTGCAATTAGCATTGAGGATTGGGGAGGGGATTGATTACGATATTTAAATTTTCTATTCGATATCATTAATGTGTGTATTATGACCGGAACTATTGTGTATCACATCCAGATTGATATTTTATATATAATAGTGGTATATCCGTGTAGGTATTTAAAAGATGTTTTTAGGACGTTGAAAAGTTCTTTGAGAATATCGGTTTAAATGTTCTGCTAAAAAGAGGATTTAACCAAATGTTCTCAGCCTTATGTACTTGACGTTTATTCATGAATTGAACGCTTTCATCAGCCTAAAGTCTATATATTTTATTTGAGATCACAACTACTATTGAATTTATAATTAAGTTTCTATAGTTTAAATTTTAGGGTTATAAGGTAGCATAACGCACGGGTTGTAATAAGTGCCAGATAGTTCAGTTGAAGTTAAGTAAAACATATAAAAAGTTAGAAGTCAGGATAAATGGTTATATAAAAACTGAAGTTTTGAAAGAAATCATGTATTTTATTATTCACGAGATGGTTTTAAATTGCCGCTCAAGCTCCTTAAATACATATAAGCTGTATATATCGCTGAAAGCTTTCTAGTTTGTTATATTTGATTTTATTCCTGGGCTTATATTGTGAAATTATTGTGAAATATAATTTCAATGTGAAAATATTCTTTATTGAGAAAAAATATATCGTTACTGTAGAATCTGAATTATATATATGTATATATATATATATATATATATACATATATATATATAATAAATTCAACAGCCAAATAACGTCGCAGCTCACAAGAGCCATGACAGTCAACGAACCGGAATATATATATATATATATATATATATATATATATATTTATATATATATACTTTTTCTTATATTTAAAACGAGAGAAAAAAAGTCTCCCATGAAATTGAGCATTCCCAATATGATACTTCCATATTATCTGAACTCAAAAGGCACGCGGCTTTTTTCTTCTAAAGTATGCATTACTTCTAACTAGTCTAAAGTTAATACGTAACCCTAAAGGTATTACTTCTTAACCAGATTTTGAAACGAGTTAAAAATAACAAGACTTTCCAATTTGATAAAAGTTCCATTATAGCATATTTATTATCCGGTGGAGCTGGAATGGTCGAAAATTCTGGCATGAGATAGATAATTCAATGTTGAATTTAAAAGAAATAAATAAAACACAGAACTCACCAGGATTTCCCCTAACCAGCACAGCCACTCAACATATCCTTTAAATATCGGCATAAAAGCAGACTGACTGGTTAGCATCCCTCCTTTTTCGCTATGAACTCAAAGTTAAGTCGAACTCCGGTGTATATATATATATATATATATATATATATATATATATATATATATATATATATATATATATATATATATACTCTTATTTGCAGTATTCCGAATTGTATTGAGCTTATATAATTCAGTAATCATTTATATCCCAATAAATTTTAAGCCAAAAAGAGATGGCTTAAACTGTAAGTTACAATATTATCATATTTCATAATTGTCCATTCATATATTGTTTTAACACAGACCAAGACTTCAAAGAATGGGTTGATAGCAGCAAATAGTGTATTTTATCGTTAGTTACAATTGTTTCAAAACAAATTCAAACTATATGTCGCTTGGAAAATTTCACAAGAATGGCCTTTCAGACTTATTGTATAAAAAAACTTTAACAATGAACAATATGGAATCCCTTTTCCTTATAATGAAAACATGAGAAAATATTTAACCTACATCTCATCCTTCCAAATTTATTTTAAAGATTTATATATTTCTCTAGTTTCGTATCTCTATTTAAAAAAAATCTATAAAGTTTCATCCAACGTTTCCACTAATTACCTATGTTCACTTTATGTATTTTACTAATACTATTCATTCATTTCTTAAATAAAGTTTCTTTATTTCTTTATTTAATTAAAATAATTTTTTCTAATCCGAATTATCAACTATGTCTTCAGCTATATGGTTTCGATTCCATGTTATTTCGTATTTGCAATCTACTTTGTTTATTTACAAAAATAAATAAACAAGACTATATATATATATATATGTTTTAACAGAAACCAAGTCTTCAACGAATTTGTTGATAGCAACAGATAGTGCATTTCATCGATAGTTACAATATTGTTTCAAGACTATTCAAATAAATCCAAGCATTATGTCGTTTGAAAATGTTCAAAGGAACAACACTTTCTTCAGACTTATTGAATAAAAACACTTTAAAAATAAAACCTTATTGAAACCATTTCCCTTATAAGGAAAAGAAAACAAGCGAAACTATTTTACCTATATCGCATCCTTGCAAAGTACTTTTTTTTAAGATTTATATGTTTACCTATGTTCTTATTTCTATTTAAAAAATTCACACAACATATCATACAATGTTACCACTAATTACTTATGTCCATTTAATATGTTTTATTAATATTATTTACTGATTTTTTTAAATTAAATTTCTTTATTTCTTTGTTTAATTTTATTATGTTTTTTAATATATATATATATATATATATACCTCTATTAGATAGGTAGTGGTTTAGCTAATGCTTTGTTTTTGGTGTTGGTTTTATAGTTTGTGATATAGTTTTAATTATTTGAATTCCTGATTTGTTTAAAATGCTGCAAAGTATTGAGTATTGTATTTTGGCGTGATCAGATAAAATGGCATGTATTTATAAAATGAGTAACTGGTGCATATTATTTCAACATATCATTTCAGGAAATAATACCTAACGCATTTTTCTTTACATTTAATATTTTGAAGTGTGGAAACTGTATTCATTCTCCAACATCACGTTTTCAATTTTAACGCATATATATATTGTTTAAAAAATGCATTAATTACCTAAAATAAACTCTATATAGTTGGAGTGTTAACAGCTACGCTTTCGTTCAGTAACAAAGCAGAAACATCAATTTCCAATTAAAATAATCCATATCAATCTCTCTCTCTTTCTCTCTCTCTCTATAAATATATATATATATATATATATATATATAGATAGATAGATAGATATACATATATATATATGTATGTATACATATATACACATATATATATATATATATAAATATTTCAAGCTGATATATTTCATAATTATTTTGTTTAGTGTTTCGCCCTCCAAACCGTATTAGGTATAGAATTATTTGATGGTTGTATGTGCATATATGATAAGTTTTATGCACCTTATTTTGAGAAAGTCTCTTAGAAAATGGTTGTTTCCAAGAAATCTTTAATGGCAGGTATCAGACAGATAAATAAATTATAATATATAATAAATAGTTATTAAATGAATAAAGTGATAAAGATAAAACTGGAAAGGTATCTTTATGCTATAACTTATCAAGGTACAGAAAGTTTTACATTTCTCTAATCCTTTCTGATGTGCCAGTAATTATTTCTAATATGGGTATATGTATATACATATATACAGTTCCGCTTAAAAGAATGTCTGCACTAGTAATATTAAAAAACTAAAAATTAAATCTAAATTTAAACAACTTATACCTTCACTGATTCACCTTTTACTTCTCTATAATTGTGCATGTATATGTTTTACTTTTATACGAAGTATCCTAGAATTCATGCCTATTTACAAATAGCTTTCAATCGAAAAGGTAAACAAACACATTACACAATGGACACTTGTAATGTAAATGTAAATTTAAAACATTAATACTACACAAATATGACAGGAATGCGATGAACAAGTTAATATTTAGTAGTGTGCAATTTCACTGCCTGCAATGTTAAGTCATTCCTCGAATTAATCTGCGGCATTACCCCGGTGAAAGGGTATCCTACTTCTCTTTGTCGTGTTTGTAAAATGGCACATGCGGATTTTATTTTTTGACACCATTGTATACACACACACACACACACACACAAACACACACACATATATATATATATATATATATATATATATATATATATATAGACGTATTCTGTAATCTAATTTATATTCTATAATAAATAAATGCTCAGCTTTCCCCAAACCTTAAACCAAATGCGTTGCCGAATTCTGCATCTTTGTGATTTGCAAACATTCCTTTTGTATTCTGCTATTCAAGCATGACCCTGAAAAAACTAACTTCTTAACCTTATAAGCATTAATCTCTTAAGCGCTCGTCAACTATTTAATAAATTCTAGACTTTTTTCTGAGAAAAAGGATGGACATAGGCAAGCCCATTCTATTGCATCAACGGTTATCCTTTTGCGCATAGACTTTACACTGGAAAGATAAACTAGTAACCCTGAAAATATCCAAATCTTTTTACAATAGTTGTTACCAAACTCCTTCCCTGTAAATTAAATAGCAGATTATTGGGCACACAAAATACAATATAGTTCTTCCTAGTGCAGAGGAAAACCCAAGTTCTTTCCTCTGGTCAGACATTCATACAGATATATATTAATGCGGACATGCATGAAGGATTGATTTTTATACATTTATTATTCATGATATATATATATATATATATATATATATATATTATCTCCTTGATAAAATTGTGTATGATATATATATATATATATATATATATATATATATATATATATATATATATATATATATAAGTTTCCTGATGATGCTATGTTTTATAAAGAATAGAAAAGAAAAAAAAAACATTTGTACATATGCGGTATTAGTTGAACGCTTACTAAATTATATACAGTCCATACTAGAATGAGGACAAAAATAGATTGTACCATTTAATGTTACCTTAAATAAACTACCTTCTTTCAACAATTGCACGAAACCTTCTAAAAAATCTATAGCCGCGTTTAATAATACTCTACATCGTTTAAAAAGCTTAATATTCGCTCGCGACATGATTAGAACAGACACATTGAAAACTTTGCCAAGGATTCTGCAGAGAAAGTGGGCTCTGTTTACTATGTTAGGAAACTAATCACATCTGAATTTAGTCTGTAGGTCTATTTATATACTACTTATCCAGGAATGGATTATTGCTGCCACTTATTAGCTGAGCAATCCATAGGAGTTTCCTGATATTAGAAAGTGTTTAAAAATTGAATCTGGACTCTAAATTCTAAACCATGCATAACTGCTTGAATATTGCATACTAAGATTATATTAAATAACAAGTTAAGTTTCATAGTGTGTGGTTTGCATATTTAACCGCCACCAAAAAAGACGACCATTTCAAGCCGTGGCACTAATGAATTACATGTTTTGGTCTCTATGCCGTTGTCTTGAATTCTTCAGTGAGTTGACTGTGTTGGATAGGTGCTCATTGCTTTTGGAATCGATCACGCTGCATAATAAACCGGGTTATATACTACTGTGGTTGCAATCACAAGTTAGGCGATCAAAGGAGAATACCATTATTGAGAATCCACATCCGGGTCTTCTTGACCTTACATTATGAGGGGGATCTTGTAGGACAATGAGGATAGGTAGGAGCGGCGATCTCATTCATTGATTCAATATATTCTCCTCCTCTCTTTCTAGTATATTTGATAGTAACTAAATCACATTTGAAAGAAAATCGGAAGGATGATACATCCTCTAGTTGGAAATGACGCCAAAGATCAGGGCATAAGTGGAAACATCCATATGCTTAATATCTGCGGATCGACCTGTCTTTCTGCTTATTCAAAATTCTGTTAATAAGAGAAGACTTTCAGAAGATTACTGCCTAAGCTGATCCAACAAAGTCATTGTCTTGACCTTCCTCGACTCCATTGAGACAACCGTAATCAGCATCCGTTAAGATGTACTGCAAGAGGAATAATTAATGTGTTACCTTATTGTTCGGCACATTAATTTGTGAAAGCTCATATCAGTAGAGTAGCTTTTCCTTCAAAGTTTGCTTATATATGCATATATACATACATATATATATATATATATATATATATATATATATATATATGGTTCATAATTATTTCTCATTGATAAACGCATTTGCGAATATGGTAAGTTAAATGAACTAACTCATTAAATATGGAAGAACTATTTTTTGAAATGACATAAATAAATGTAAACTTATTAATATTTCAATTTCAAAGAATTTCTTTAATCAACGTTTGCTGAATTCGATTCGGGCATATTCTGTTTCATGTAATTCCATTATGAAAAATATACGTAATTACATTTCAAAATGGATGCTTTAAAAGTTTGCATATTGATAAGGAATTATAGAGATTTGAAGTGCACTTGAATATCTTTATAAGCTGCTAGTTCTCGCGTCGATATGTGCATCTGGTTCTCTGTGATTCATCGTTATACATTCATTATTCATCACAAAACGCGCTCCATTTGTTACGTACGCCCATCAATCTTTTAGGGTGTTATTTATCTCCTGTTCGGTTTGTCAGTTCTTCCGTCAGCTAGTCTATGTGCTATGTGCGTCGTTTGTTAAGCATAAGAGTCAGATACGATTTAAACAACTGCACCCGCCTCATTATTACATGGGCTTACGTACTAAAGTTATTATCAATTTCATTTGAAATACCGTTGATCTATCGGATTCTATCTGTTTAATTCTCCGAATTCGAATATGTTGCTGAGCGCATGCTCATATTTTAATATGGGGAAAAAACTAACTCCTAAAATATGGGGGAATTTAGTTCTCTCTTCAATGACTGAAAAGCGAAACGATGGTGTATTACCAGAAGAGATAGTATATTGTGGACCAAGAAAAACATTTTCATCAGTAAATAACAGATTAAATAAACACGTCTTAAAACAACTCAATTTTAATTCTATATACAGCTTAGGCAAAGAGCTATAACTTATTTCCTTGAACCATTATTTGTCTACAGGTATTTTATATATCATTTTCCTGTCTAATGACGGATCTTTTAATTGTGTTATGAATATCTCAGTTTTTCTTGTTCTCACATGAATCACCCTTATCCTAAATTTACGGCACATTCACCAAATAGAGAGAAGCAAGTGTTAGAAATTTAACTTATTTTATTTGCCTAATTAATAAGTATGAATAAAATTAAAATACATTTTGAAAATTAATAAGAATGAATTAAATTAAAATACATTTTTAAAAATACCCAGATGATGTTTGCCTTTGATTATGAGTATTTCTACGCATAACGTAATACTTCCAATAAGCACATTCATACCATGTACATTTATTGCCTGGGGTCTGGAGAAAAAAACGTTTAAGTGCTAAGGTAAGTGTGTTTTTGCTGATTGAGATTAAATCTCCTAACCATCGGTAGTCCTCTTTTAATCTAGTGATAATTTTACAAACCTAAAACATTTGTGTTATTGGTGTAAACTTGTTAATATTTATTTTTAAATATTTTAGTTATAAAACAGTTTTAAAAATTAAAGTAAAGCTAAGTTTAGGAGATAGAAAGATCGGTCAACTTAAGTGACATGCATCACTTTAATTCTCGTCGTTGAATGACTCTCACTTGTTAAAGCCCGTTGAAACTGCATTTATAATTACTAGTTTCGTTTAAATTACGTGGTAGCTTTTGTGGCCTGGAGTAAATAGCCTGCTAAAACAAACGTGACTTTGTTGATAGGTTTTCCGTCTCCAGATTAGTGGTAATTATTATTCTATTTACTTCTGACTGCATAAACATGAAATACTATTTTTTCTGAAGATTTATGAATAAACTGTTAACATTTTTTAAGGCTAATATATACTAGCAGATTTACCCGGTCTTAAAAGTAACGTTAAATTCCTTTTAAAATAAAATGAAAAAACGGAAAGAAACTAAAACACTTGCATGCGAGTATTAGTTTTTTTCTAAACAGTTAATTTCTTATAATTAAAAAGTATTCAAACTGAGCTCGAAATTAAAATCTAAAAACAACGAGTTAATTACGATAACCATTAGGCCAGCTTACAAAATATTTAAAAAGTATTCTAAAACATTAATTATCCTTAAATAAAGAAGCTCTCATGTAAACCATTCGCGCATGCGCAGTCGTAAAATATTTGACAGAGATAAAATCTGATCGCCACCGTATTACCAATTTTTAAAATTTTTCCGCTTAGCAGCTTCCTTTTCGGATGAAAACTTATTCCAAATTTTCCATGTGTCTGAATACCTCACATACCAAATTTTATCTCGGTAAATCAAAACAGGTTCACAGTTATCCTCACACACATCTGTTTTATTGACAACTCTATTTATTTGTTTTTATTCTTCGTTTTTTTATCATGTGTTTCTCATTTTCATTTATTTATTTACTTATTTGTTTACTTATTCATTTGTTTATTTGCTTATGTATTTCTAAATAAAATATTCTTATTTATTATTATAGAGCCAGTTCTCTATTGATTATTATCCAAAATATAAAAATGATTTGAAACGTCATTAAAATATGGCGACGGCACAATCTACTAGAATCGAAATCGGAATGTTTAGAGCTCCAGCTTTGGTCGTTATGTTCTGTTAAAGCATCAATTTCCTTTTTCATTGCCGCCTTCCCTTGTTAGCAAATGTCTGAATTAAGGCATCGATGAAGCTTTTTGACTCATTTTCCATGAAATAGAAAATAATTACTTTATAATTCTCGTAATTGCCGACCACTAAACATTGCTTTTCTATTTTAATGGATATCGTTATGACGTTGTTTCGACTTTAACATCTACGTCAAGATCATCAGGCCAAGATCAAATGTAGTATCAGTTCTGACACTTCAACCTTAAATCTTTTGTTTTCAATCAGTGGAGGATAAATTGTGAACGACTCAGAATGTTTTTATTGTGTTCTTTTCTCTATATTAAAAACCGATCCTGATGTTGACCTCTGCCCTCTTGTGGAGGCAGGTAAGTAGGAACATCTGAATCTCAGTTTTCATCATTATTACTATTTCATCGTCGTCAGTTTCTATGTCGTTGACGTCAGTAGATGTATGAATAATAATTTGTGGGAGTATTAATTCCTCTTCTTCGTCCAATTGATTTTTATTTTGTAAATTAAATGTATCGTTGAATTGTAAGCAGCGAAATTTTGTCGTATTTTTGCCTGAGATAATTTTTATTAGGAGTAAAAGGATATTTTGAACTTGGCGGGCCTTTCTGAATTTCATGATAGTTATCGGTTGTTTATTTTAATTAATCATCTTTATTCATAACACTTTAGTGTTACAATTTATTACTTAAATATCATTTGTTTCGTTTCTAGGTTATCACAATTGTAAACGGCTAAAAGTCTACTGTCAATACTTTCAAAACTATAGAAATCAGTAGGCTATCACTTAACATTTTACAAGATATTTTAATAAATTTGGCAATATTTCATATAATAGTATGTTACCGTCCCCGCTTCTATCCGTTTTAGATACGTCAGTTCTGTATATAAAAGTATGTTTGAGGTTTCAATCAGTAAATGACGCTCTTTTTATATATTCAAAGCCTTTGGTTTTATCAGAGATATCCTTCTGTTACACCAGCAAAACTGTTTACGTTCTCCTCAATAAATTCTGGGACGTTTGGATCTTAAGGTAGTGAATGAATGATATCATTTTTTTTTAATTCGCAAATAACCCTAACATTTTCACATGCACGAATTCGAATTTCGATTTTTATCCACCAATTAAACTCGACCAGTGGGCGCATTACCTTTCGAATTGTATTCTATTTTAGCTTTAGAAGAGAAGGTAAATGTTCCAAACAAAATGGCAGGAAGTATAGCTGGGACTTTAAATTGTAAACCTTGCAGGCAAATGCTGAGAACAGTTTCCGTTAGGTGAAAAAGGACAGAGTTCTTTCCAATGTAAAGACTAAAAGTAATATGCAAGAATTAAAGGAGATTCAGTATATTTCATGAAGGCATTTATGTTGGTAGCAGAGTTTTTCTTCAATCTAATTGGCCAATTATTAGCACACATGTTTATAAATATAACGTTCTTATTGCTTAAAATTATACTAACATTTATACTAAAAATATTGTAACTATGTATACACACACACACACACACACACACACACACATATATGTATATATAAATGGGAAAATTAAGTAAATTCGCCTATTAAAATTGGACAATATCGGCAGAGGCGCTGCATATAATCATAATGTGGCAAGGACTCAAAACAATAACTGATCCATTTTGCCAAAAGTTAACAAGTCGATTTCATAGTTTCATATATTTCATATTCACTCTCAGAAATCATTCACACTAAAAACAACATGGGCAGAATCATCACAAAATATGAGATTTTTCAGTTTCCCTTTAATTACCGAATATTCTTTTTAATAGTATACATTTTAATGTTGGTGCAATTATTGTTTCTTTTAATTATTCCATTATATTCTGTTTCATCGTGTATGTGATACCTTAGTATATGCGGAACGATCTAATGAGATTAAACAACTGCTTGCGTTCTGATATGTAGATATCAATAAAATTCTACGAATATAAGATTATTCTTCCAAACAATAAACAAACACGGTATCTGTTATTCTTTACGCATTGAAGACTGTCGATTACAAATAACCACATTTTTTTAATGATCACAGCTATAATCCTAACACGCACCAATACTGTCATTTGTAAACATGCAGACCATTTCCACTCACATAATTGTTCAATGTATGGTTTCCACTATTCTGCTCGGCTGTGTTCGCAGAATATACGAATATAAGAATGCATATCGAATACACAGCAAAAGAATTACAGCTTACATCACAACTTCCACTATCAGTCTCGTTGATATCGATAGCGTCTACTTTAAAGCGCGACTTTTTCCTTAAATATGATTTTCACTCGATTTACATACACCAATTCTACTCTGGCACGAAAATGTTCCGGGTTGAATATTTTCTGAGAATACAAACAATACAATAATTTCTATACTGAATACTTTTCGTCAGTCCACTTCAGCAATTCATCGTCATTTTTCATACTGCTAAAACAAGGGCAGAAGTAAAAAAAAAACTGTCTCCCCCTTCTCTTATTTACTTGTATAAACATATTTTTTTGTAAATTTACAGACTTATAATTTGATAATATATTCAAGTTTTACAGTGTCATTGTTTTATTAAATTTTTAAGTAAAAGCTCAATAAATTACCATGATTAGAATGGGTTCCGAAATGATCACATTATTATTATAGCGCGGTTCCTTAATTTCATTTTCTAACTGTAATTCTGCTAACAATATTTATTTTGAAATTGTGTTTATAAGACGACTTTTCTAGGGAATTCAAAACACATCCGATAAACTAAAGCGAATAGTATGCTGTTGAACTTATCATCATAGAACAGTATACGCAAGATAAGTAGTGCGGAATCATCTATGGTTAGGCATAGAGTGCTTTGAGCTGATCAACTTAAACGCAAAACATGAGTTACTATTTTAATAATAGTTAAATGAGTTTGGCTATTTCATTAACGACTGTTATCCAATAGCTGCAATTGTGACAGAGAAAGAAAGAAAAAAGAAAGAGAAAAAAAGGGAAGTTTTACAGTCTAGACTGATTTATGGAGACGGGTGGGCTGAAATTAGATTTGGTATGTGTGTATGCTCGCAAATCAACGGCATACAAATACGGCACATTAATACGTATACATATATAAAAAAGCTATGTAAACATGTACACATTCACACGCACACACGTACACACGCACACCCACCCACACACACATATATATATATATATATGTATATACAAGGTAAATACAAATAAGTATACAAATCTTCAAAACATCTCAGCCATCGAAACTTATATCAATACTTATTGAAGAAAAATAAAAGGTAAAAATCAGAAATAAGAAAAGAAATGAAAATGTTAAAATTAAATATAATAAAATTATAATAACAAATTTAAAGTAAACTCATAGTAAATAGTAGTATCTTTTTATTAATCAGATAAAAATCAATTTAAATAAAGCAGTTTGTATATAACTATACAATAAATTTATAATTATATAAATATATAAATCAAGTAAATTCAATATTACGGCAAGATTAATGGGATTACAATGCTAAGTAAAAACAAACAATGTTTACTTACAAATATATTTCAGATGGTTGCGCATTCAGTACTTACGTGGATGTGCGAAGATATACACATTAAATAATGAAAATCGGTTTTCGTGTTCAACTAAAATGAGGCTTTAAAATATGGTTATATTTTACAAACCTTCTTAGGGGCTGTCATGTGAATTCAAGTTTCATGTGATATTTGCCCCCATTGCCATAAGCAGGTTGTACTTTGCTCGGGTTATGAAAGAATATTATGCTATATGCCAATATCTTGTCATGTAGGAGAATTTCCGATAACATCTTTGTAGAGGGTTTATTGTTTCTGTTGTGCAAACTATTAAGTTAGAGGCATTGTCATCTTGCTGCCTCATTCATATACTGGCTGCTGGAAACAAACTTGTCAAATTATTTGCAAAATATACACACACACAAACACACACCCACAGTCAGACAGACAGACAGACACACACAAATATATAGTGTTATGTACACAGATTTTTAATTTAATAGAAAGACAGCTGACTGTAAATTTCAGAGTTGATAACATAACTGCTGCGACATCTTGCTTTTTAATGGAAATCAATGTAAATAAAGATCTAATTTCCTTAAAGCGTGTATATATATATATGTATACACACACATACACACACGCACATATATATGTGTATATATATATATATATATATATATATATATATATATATACTAGCAAAAGTACCCGTCGTTGACTTGGTTCAAAAACAGCCTACCGAAAATGGACTCTGATTTATGAAAGTATGATAGGTTATGAAAAGGAAGGGTTGTAAAGAGATAGCTTACAATTTGTGGGTATCAAAACCAAACCAAAATATGATGAAAGTAAAAATAAAATAGATAAACCCCATAATTTATTATACCATCCCAATTCACACAGAAACACTTATCACAATATTGTGTGGATCCATATAAAAAAAAACCTTGTTAAACGTTGTGTCATATTTTCATTCTATGGAGGTCAGGTGCGAAGGAACCCCCCATAATTTTATTATACCATCTTTCTTCAAACTGAAACATAATTATCAAAGTATACTTACGCAGATAAATATGAAAAGTTTTTTATTAAAGTTTGTGCCTATTTCTATTCTATGGAGGCCAGTTGCGAACGCAGATCCCACAATTTTATTATGCCACCCCTATTTAAGTTAAAATACACTTATCAAATTATTCTCATGTACATCTATAGCAAAAACACTTGTAAACGTTTTTTTATTTTTTATTTTTTATTTCCATACTTTGTGGACCAGGCGCGAACGCAGACCTCACAATTATAATGAACCACCGTTCTGCCACATCGAACATACTCATTCCTGTGTCTCGATACATCTTCTATCATTACATGTAATCAGTTCTTTTTTTAGATAGTCAAACATATAGGAGCCTATTCGTGACCAGACACACACACATACATTCAGCTTTATATATATATATATATATATATATATATATATATATATATATATACATGCACTTTACAATAACGTGTGCATACGAACACCTTAGTTTGACTAATGAAAACAAAATGAATTGACAGAAAATACAAACACACGTAATAAAAGCAATGGTTATTGCATTTAAGTAAATTATTCACAATTTGTGCGAAATAGATGGGTTTGTTTTCATACTTGTTTGATGACAACGATTATGATTTAATTTTATGTTATTCATTTGCAGTCCTATTTTAAATTGGATTCACAAATGACAATTAAAAATGGTGAACAGAACTTACACAAATTTAATCAGTAAATTTACATGTGCACTCAGATAATAAAAAAAAAAACTGTCAACGTTGAGAAAATAAGACGACAAAAGAAAAGATAATTTAATACCGTTATTAAAAATCATTTTCTTTATAACGCAATGAAACGATGAGCTTAAAAGGGGAATGTGAAGATAAAAAAACACCACGAGAAAAATCAAACATAATAAAAAGAAAGCAAAGCGAGAGGCTGGAGAAAAGCATTGTAACAAATCGATGATAACTGTTAAAAATTTACAAACAATTATTGAATAACCAAGGATGTTAATAATATGAAAATTGTTACCGAAATATTTAACATAGGTCGCTCATTAATCCTTATGTTTGGAGAAGATTAACCGTTATCGTTACTATTAAAAAGGAAATAACGCGCTTTGTTTACTGAAGATACTTGAGGGCAATACATAGCGTTATTACAATCATCATAACAACAATAAATTTACTACTATTGCTAATACGACTACTACTAATAATAATATCACAAGTAAGGCGTTAGGGACTTTTAATAGATTGGATAACACACGTAAACACGATGGCGTGGAATCTAATACACCCTTGTACATTACGATGGTTTTGGATTCTACAAAACGAAAACGAGAAAAATATTTAAACGAAACCGCAGAAAAATTATAATTACTGCAAATGGCACATGAAAAGAAACGAACAAGATAGGGAACAGTGGAAGTAAAAGCTAGAAGTTTAGGAAAACAACCTTAGGAAAGAAGCGTTTTCAAGAACAAATCAGACTGACTGATGAAAAATATATGGAACATATCTGCGAAGGACTGAATGAGGTAAAGTAAAAAGGTAAATGGGATCATAACTTTCACAGAACAAACTCATTAGAACTAATAAATAACGATTAGACAAATTATTGAAAATCTTTGAGCATACATACCGCGTAGAAGTTTACGAAAATGCAACTCTAATAATCCTGTAAACTAACCCAACACGAATAGGGAAATAGATTCGACTGCGTGGGGGAAACACCCCATTGGAAACTTTGCACAAACCAATGCATGCGAAGGACGACTATGTTAAACACAAGCCGAAGACAATGTGAGTAAATTTATATGATAAAATCCTCGGAACTTAGATGTACAAACAGAAAAAAAAAATTCACAAGCAATGGTAACTATGACTATAATAAACAAGAGAGAAAATACCAGCTAAATCGTAGATTTAATTGTCCCAGATGTATGCACACATCGCTAACAGAAGCAATAATCAAAGTTCAATTCATTTTTATTGATCACACGAAAATCGCAAATTCAACGATATATATATATATATATATATATATATATATATATATATATATATATATATATATTTGGCATAAGCAGTAATATATTGCTACACAGTTAAAAATAAAGCTGATTAGCTATTTGCCATTAACATATTTATTTTTTGTATCCATGATAAAAAGAAGGACGGAGGGGACATGTTTAATGGGGGAAAAAATAATGGTGTAGAGTCGACCGACCAGGTTTGGCCCTCACTTTTCAAAAGCCAAATCGAGGGTTTTCTTTTCTTATTACTACCGGGAAACGAATTTAAATATGCGGAGCGACTAATATGAAATCTAATTATCGGGGGGAAGAGAAAAATAGAGGAACGACTATAATAAATATAGCGGTATGATATGGGGAGAAAATGCCTTAGAGACAAATCACGTGCAAACCTAAAAGACAATCCTTCTGCGTACAGAGAGAAGGTTTCCTTAACCGGAGGTGAATAGTTTCCAAGGTTTACACATGAAATAACGAGTGAGCGTTACTCAAGATAGAAAATGAGTCACTACTGAAATTCATGGCACATCGCGGTTTTTTTAAAGCAAATGGTCCGTTATAGAGGAACCATACGTATTGGTCAAAATGTCCAAGAGTTGGTAGACTCCATCCGGATTTTACTAGGTACGTGTTGTTGGACGCGACCATCTAACCTGAGGGTTGTTCTGTCCACGTAGTCGGCACTGCAACTACATTTAAATTGATAAATAACATTATTCATATGATGGGGAGGGCAGGACAACCTTTCGAAAGGATGGCAATAATGGGTTTGTCGCAAACACTCACGTACACTGGAGACTAAATAGCAATGTTCTACAACTGAGCTAATCTGTTTGCCGAATTTTTCACTTACTATACCTAACCAAGGTAAAGGAATGTAAATTGGACATTTAGCCGCCATGTTAATTTTTATTTGGGAAAATTATTTTATTTTTATGACGAAGTTAATCACATCAAGAGGGTACACATTATTGTACAAAGAATTACTAAGCTTTTTTAGTTCTTCATCCAAAGTAGATTGTGAAGAAATCATAAGGGCACGATGTGTTAAGGCCCAATCAAATTATATTTTCGTTTGTTAGGGCAAAATGAATCCCATCTTTTTTTTTTACACAGTGATCACCACTTATCGAGGCCTGGAAGCCACTCAAGGATAAGGGTTATTGCAAGTACATTACGTTAGTGTAGAGATTTGATGAAGTGCTTAATTAGGGGGGGGGCGGTTCATTAGGAATTTGTTAACATTGGACTTGAAAACATCCAAGTTGTAGTCCGGAGGGAAGCAGGCAGACGGAACAGAGTTCCACAGGCGTGCAGTTCTAAGAAAGGAGCTTCGTTCATGGAATCCGCGTTTTGATTTAGGCACAGATATAGAGTGGGGGAAATTTTTCACAGTGAATTCAGCTAGACGGGTGTTTTTCGTGAAAGATTGGCGAGGGGGGACCAGAGATTGGAGTTCAGACGAGCACCGTCCATTTTGTATACACACCAGTAAACGTTGTTTTATGTTAAATGTATGTCAGATAATTTAATGGAGTTTTCGTTGTCAATACATCAAGGAAAGCTAAATTAGAATTGATTTCACCCTCATAAGTATACTTTAATACGGGATGAATTTGTTTGAGTAATACGAAGAAATTTTTGCCCCTGTTTGATTATTAAATAGGCAAAATGTATCATCTACATATCGAAAGTAGACTAGCGGTTTTATGGGCCCAGATAACAAGTGTTTTTCATATAAACCCACAAATATATTCGTCAGTATTTATCCAAGGACCGAGCTCATTGCTACGCCATCTATTTGCCTATACATTATATAGTTGAAACTGAATTCAACCGATGTTGTGGAAAATTTCATTAATTCAGTAAATATATTTTCAAGAATGGAAGAAGGTTATATATGACTACGATAATATGACACATCAGTACAGATATCTATTGTCTCCAAAATAGAGGCACAAGTGAATAAGTTGTTAATATCAAAAGAGCACATGGGTTTATTGGCAACTTTATAATTTTGCATAAAATTAGCAAACTCAAATGAATCTTTTAAAGTTATAGTTACTATACTAATTCGCTACTGGCTGTAAAATGCATATATATATATATATATATATATATATATATATATATATATATGTGGGTGTGTGTGTGTGTGTGCGTCTGTGTGTGTGTGTGTGTGTCTATATGTATACATATATATGTATACTGTGCCCGGCAAAAAGTTTACAATACACATTTGAAACTGTCAGTTTTTGCATTTCTGGCTTCTTCCAAATTGTAACGAAACTTTTTATAAACATAGAAAATGTATTGAAACTAAGATAGGAACAGTGAGAAAATAAAAATAATAATAATTTAGCACAACGCGAAAAGAAAACTCAATAATTTGCAACGCAAATGTTTACAACACATTTACAAAATAATATCTAGTATTTTGTAGCATAATCATTATTGATGATTACAGCATGCATACATGTGTAGTAATCTCCTAAGAACGTTTTACGTTTGTCTTGTGTTATTTTATTCCATTCTTCCACACAAGATATCTCCAATTCTCGCAGATTTGAAGGTTCTTTTCTATGGATCCGTAATTTTAATTCTCCCCATAAATTTTCTATAGCGTTGAGATCGGGAGATTGAATAGTGGGATTGACTAGGATACTTTAAGATATTCATTCTTTTTGAATTAAACCAATTTTGTGAGAGGTTCGCAGTGTGTTTTGGATCGTTATCATGCTGAAAGATCCAGTCTGATTTCAACTTCACACTTTCTTTAAGATTTTTTCCAAGATACTCCTATAAAGTGCTCCAGTCATTTTTCTTTTTATTATTTCAAATTTTCCTACACCTCCTGTACTAAAAGAGCCCCAGATCATAATAGATCCTCCTCCAAATTTTACGGTTGGAGTGGTGTTTTTTGACTAGAATAAAGTACCTTTTTTCTCCAAACTTTCGGTGTTTTTGGAGTGCCAGGCAAGTCAATTTTTGTCACATCTGATCAAAAGACATTATGCCAAAATTTTAGAGGCTTGCATGCATACTCATTTCTAAAATCAAGCCTAGCACAAACATGCGTTGCCTTAAGAAACCGAGTTTTCCTTGCTGATTTAGAGAATGGAGAGTGTTCTACTGACTGTTTTCTTGCTAACTTTTATTTCACTGTTTTGTAAGTCCTTCTGCAGCTCTCCAATAGTAGTTCTTGACGATTTCATCACCGTTCTTGTTAATAACCTTTGGACACGTTTGGTTATTTTTCGAGGAAGACCTGATCTGGCCAAAAGACAGATTGATTTGTGACCCTTTCAGTGCCGAATTATTGTTCCAACAGAATTCAATGGAACCCCTAAATTTTTGGATATTATTCTACATCCCAATCCACTTTGATGAAGACTTACAGTTCGTTTTCTGAGCGCTTGACCAATCCGTTTTTCTTTCTGTGCCATGACCTGGTTGCTTACAATACGGTTATTACATAAAGAATGACGCAATACTTTTACGAATTGCTTACTTCGATGTCTATTTGTTGTGGAGCTCAGTTGAGCCCACAATAAGGACGCGGGAAAACACATTGTATGTGGTTTACAAGTGTATTAATGAAAGGTACAAGGATGTAGAGAAAAATAAAGAGAATTACGCTTAAACCAGGACAAAACTAAAAGAAAATCAAATTGCCTCCTCCCTCGAGATTTTACATTTACTAACATCCGTGGGCTTAGAACTAATTTAAATGATGCTGAAGCATGTCTCCTAACAATCACCCGGGATATCTTAGCACTAATTGAGACTAACCTACACTCCCCCATCCCCTCTAACTACTTTAACATGCCCGATAATCTCCCACTCTGCCGTAAGGACTCTAACAGACATATGCCCGGACTTGGAGTCTATATTCGAAACACCCTCCGTCTTACTAGAGAACAAATAGAATCAGACGATCAAGCTTTATGCGTTTGATACTTAAAATGCAACATAATATAAGTTACTTTTATTTTCCCTACCACTATCCCTCGACCCAGGTTGTACCCTAATAAAGAAAGTTTCTGACGGCATAGATACAGCAATTTCCCTCGACACTAGCGCACAAATTCATGTATTTGGTGACTTACATGTCCACCACAGTAACTGCCTTGGATTCTCTAATTACACAGACGCAGCTGGTACCAGAACTCATAGCTTCTCTATATCTCATTCCCCATCACAGACGGTTACGTTTCCAACCCGTTTCCCTGACCAGCAAGAGCAACACGCATCACTTTTACATGTCTCTGACCACAGTTCCTGATGATTGTGTTACAAACGCCTACAGCTCATTTGGGAATGTTGATCATGTAGTGATAATAGTTGAAATCACCCTAAACTCTAGAGACAAAATGGAAGAGCCATTGCTCAAAACAACGAGATATTACAAAAACCCGACTGGGAAGCCATCAGATATCTCGTTAGAGACGCCCTATGGCGAAATATCTTTTCATTTCCTGCAAAACAGTGCGCAAATGAGACCACTGAATGGTTCAAAACAGCAATTGAAGCACATGTCCCCACGCGGAAATTTATAGCAAGCCGCACTCTCCCCAAGTGTTTACTTCCACATGTGCAGCTGTCATCGCACAAAGGCGGCACGCGTACCACAGATTTTACCGACATAAATCAAGTTCAAACAGACAGAAGTATATAGAATCCAGAAGTAACCGTAAGAATGAAATAGCGACAGCTAAGAGGGAATTTACTGAAACCACAAAAAAACGCATCGAAGCTCAGAAATTAGGAACCCGTGACTTTTGGAAAATCTACAACAGTGTAGTAAATAATGCGCAATCAACAATTCCCCCACTATCCAACAATCATGAAGTTGTTTGCTCAGCAACCGAGAAGGCTAACATGCTTGCCAGTTGGTTTTCGACAAACTCCACACTAGACCCTGCTAACCACCCTCTCCCATACTTTCCTTTGCGGGCAGACGCCACACTTGATGATCTGAAAATCACCCCTTCTCAGGTGCATGCCATTATAAACAATCTTTACACTTCAAAAGCATGTGGACCTGATCTCCTCCCGGCTGTGCTATTAAAAATGTTCTCCTCCGAAGTAGCTCCAATCCTCTCCAAACTTTACAACAAATGCCTTAATGAATCTTGCTTTCCGAACTGGTGGAAAACTGCTTCTGTGGTACCAGTTTTCCAGAATTATGGCGAAAGAACTAGCCCAGCAAAATACAGCCCCATTAGTCTCCTCCCACTTTTTGCCAAAATATTTGAGTCCATAATTAACCAAGCTCTACTCCATCACCTTACAGATGCTAAACGTTTTACCGGCCAACAATATGGATTTAGGCAAGCCCGTTCCACAGCAGACAGCCTAACTGTAATCTCCGAGCGTATATACCATTTAGTTGACAAAGCAGGGGAGGGTAGAGTGGTAGCTCTAGATATATCTAAGGCTTTTGACAGGGTATGGCACAAAGGTCAGCTCAGGTAAACCAGATCATAGGGTATCACTGGAAGAATACTAAACATAATTAAATCCTTCTTAGATAAGAGAAAAATCCAGGTTGTCCTCGACGGCCGTCCATCTAAACAATATGATATAAATGCGGGAGTGCCTCAGGAGTCTATCCTTGGACCTGTATTATTCCTCATATTCATAAATGCCCTCCTTGACAAAATTGTATGTGAGATGAGTATAAATGCTGATGACACCACGCTCTATAACTGACACGACAGGAAAACAAATGAACACATATCTAAAGAAATGGCAGAAACACTAGAGGAAGACTTCCAATCTGTAGTGGAATGGGGGAAAATGGATGGTCACATTCAATGCTGCCAAGACTAAACTTGTTTCCTTCAATATTACAAGAAACCTTCTCTACCACCAATAGCAATGTGCAAATACTATTTATCTGAAAGCACATCTTTTAAACTCCTCGGCCTAATGTTCACAGGAAACATGAGTTGGAACAATTACATTGAGCGCATTGCCAGGATCGCTGCGAAAAAATAGGCTCTCTCTACCGTGCGAGAAAGCTACTGACCCTTGGAAGTATCCTGTACGTCTATAAGGCCACCATTCGCCCATGTATGGAGTATTGTTGTCATATTGTGGCCGGTGCATCTGCTACTAGTCTCTCACTACTAGAGAATGTTTAAAAGAGAGTCGCCAACCTAATAGGTCCTGAACTATCATTCAAGCTTCAGCCTCTGTCCAATCGACGTAATGTAGCATCCCTCTGCCTGTTCTACAAGTACTTTAACGGTCTATGTTTCGACGAGCTGCAACACTTGTATCCCCTCTACGTAAATACCCTCGACTAACCCCACAAGCAGTACAATCCCACCCCTTCACAGTAGAGATCCATAAATGTAAGAACCGCTAGACTTTGGAACTCCCTGCCAGGTTCCTGATCCCCCAACTGTACTGACATACAGAAGTTCAAGTATAACGTGAACCGACATCTTGCTGCCAAACTCCCCACCTAGTACCCCTGTAGCCTGTGTCCCTAAAAGTAACCCCCTACATCAAAGTAGCAATGTGCCTTGTTTGGGATGAAAATGTAATTTAAAAAAATAGTAGTAGTTGCAGGTATCAGTAAGGTCTCGCTCCCGAGTACCAATATCCGTTGAGATCTCGTTCCACCGTACCAGCCTTAGGACGATCTGGACGAACCATTATGACGTGAGATCCTGTCCCAAAACACTATTGCATATTCCTAAACATTCTATAAGCTTTTAAGCATTTTACCATGATAAAGCGTCATAAAGTTACTTAAAAATCTAATGAATTTGATGTGTTGTAAACATTTGCGGTTATAATTACTGAGTTTTCTCTTCGCGTTATGTTAAATTGTTATTTTTAAAAAATTTTTCATAATGTTCCTGTCTTAGTTTCCATACATTTACTATGTTTATAAAAAGTTTCATTAATTTTGGAAGCCAGAAATACAAAAACTGGCGGTTAAAATGTGTAGTGAAAACTTATACCGACAAAATAGAGAAAATAAAAACGAACAAACCGTATTATGTGTTCATCCACGTTTCGTCTTTATTTCGAGACTTCCTCTGGATGAATGAGATTAAGAACAAAAATACCAGTACAAAATATTTGAAAATGTTTCACGTGCATAGTGTGACGCAGTTCTATTTCAGAGAAACGGGGAAAAAGACGTTGGAAATTCAAAAAAGAAGGGGGAGGGCTTGCGCTGTTAAAGAGAAGGAAATTTTACTGACGTCATATAGTCGTTAATGTAATTTTAAAACTATGAACGCAAGTTAATATTCTTATTGGGAAAAAGATATATCTGTTGAAATTCAAATATAAGTTTGTAACGGAAATGAAATGAGTGTTTTTCATGTAATTTATTGATTGGGCTGTTGGAAAACTGCTTCTGTTGTACCAGTATTCAAGAATTCTAGCGAAAGGACTGACCCATTAAATTATCGCCCCATTAGCCTCCTCCCACTCTTTGCCAAAATATTTGAGACCTTAATTAACCATGCTCTTGTCCATCATCTTACAGATACTAAACTTCTGACTGACAAACAATATGGATTTAGACAAGCCCGTTCCACAGCAGACATCCTAACTGTGATCTCTAAGCGTATATACCATTCACTGGACAAAGCGGGGGAAGGCAGAGCGGTAGCTCTAGATATATCTAAGGCTTTTCACAGGGTATGGCATGAGGGTCTCCTCAGAAAAATTAGATCATACGGTATCAATTGTAGAATACTTAACATAATTAAATCCTTCTTAGATAAGAGAAAAATCCAGGTTGTATTCGACGGTCGTACATCTAAACAATATGATATAAATGTGGGGGTGCCCCAGGGTTCTATCTTTGGACCTCTATTGTTCCTGATATTCATAAATGACTTCCCCGACAAAATTGCCTCTGAGATGGGTATATATGCTGATGGCACTACACTCTATGGCAGGCACGACAGGAAGACGAATGAACACATTTCTAAAGAAATGGCAGAAACACTAGAGGAAGACCTCCAATCTGTGGTTGAATGGGGATAAAAGTGGTTGGCCGCGTTCAATGCTGCCAAGACTAAACTAGTTTCATTCAATAATTACAAGAAACCCTCTCTACCACCTATAGCAATGGCCAACGACTCTTTATCTGAGAGTACATCTTTCAAACTCCTTGGCCTAACGTTCACAGGAAACATGAGTTGGAACAATTGCATTGAAGGCATTGCCAGGGCCGCTGAAAGAAAGGTGGGCTCTCTCTACCGTGCTAGAAAACTACTAACACCCGAAAGTATCCTGTACCTCTATAAGGACACCATTCCTCCATGTATGGAGTATTGCTGTCACATCTGGGCTGGTGCATCTGCTACTAGTAGCTCGCTCCTTGACAAGGTTCAAAAGAGAGTTGCAAACCTGATAGGCCCTGAACTGGCATCTAAGCTTCAGCCTCTGTCCCATCGACGAAATGTTGCATCCCTCTGCCTTTTCTACAAGTATTTTAGTTGTGAATGCTCTGACGAACTGCAATCACTTGTGCCCCCACGACGTGAGCACCCTCGACAAACCCAAGAGGCTGCTAAATCCCATCCCCACGCTGTAGAGATCCCTAGATGTAAAAGATGTTTTACTCCAATAGTTTCTTCCCCAGAAAGGCATGACTCTGGAATTCCATTCCAGGTCCCTGCTTCCCCAACAGTACTGACGTGCAGAAGTTCAAGTGTAACGTGAACCGACATCTTGCTGCCCAACTCCATACATAATACCCCAGTAGTTTTTGCCCCTGATAGTATCCCCCTACATCAAAGTGGCAATTTGCCTTGTTTGGGGTGAAAATATAATATATATATATATATATATATATATATATATATATATATATATATATATATATATATATATATATATATATATAAAATGTTGGGGGAAGCTTCTATTGGATTCTAAATAATGGAGAAGTTTGTTATATATAGTATGATGTAAAAAAAGTGCATATGGTCTTTACCATAGTATTGGATTTATTTTTAAATTTGAGAGGTATATGTTTTAGGGTTAAGTACGGGGTATATTGTGGCTGCGTGGTCATTCTATTTTAACGGGTTGTGAGGTATCTATTATCTGTGGAGTGGTATTTTTGACAGATGCAACCGATACGGCAAACAGCAACTATAAAATCGCGTATAATTTGGGGAGGGCTTTAATATTGATTTTAAGAGCTCGGTATATGTTAAGTATTATGTCATCCTATCCTCCTACCGCCGCGTTATTACCACACTCCCTATATCATAACAAAAGCAACTTAGGTATATAGGGAGAACTCCGATAATCTAGCTGATTATTTTGAAAAAAAAAACATATATTATTTTTTAGTAAATTTTATTATTAATCCATCCAAGTTTACTTTTGAGGCAGTTCTTATATATATATATATATATATATATATATATATATATATATATATATATATATATATGTATATATATATATAATTATATATATATATACTTATATATATATAATTATATATATATATAATTATATATATATAATTATATATATATATATAATTATATATATTTATAATTATATATATATATATAATTATATATATTAGTAAACATTACAAAATCAATTCGTTATGTATTTTCACATTTAATCATGGCACATAGTTCCCATTGATAAATTACAAATTGTTAAAAAAAAAAGTGATAATCTGTAAAAACACTTTTTGATTTGGAATCATTAGAATATTTTAGTCAAAATGCAGAGTCATTTAAAGTTTTCTGTTTTAGGATTTTTACCAGAACAGAGGGAGCGGCAAGTGTACATTTCATTTATTAATGTGTTATACTTATTTTCACTTATAAATTGGTTCTCAGGGTAGCTAATTTCTTGCATTTTTTGTTATTCTACCTCTCAGTTTCGATCTCCATAAAAATTAATTCTAGATTGTTTTTTGTTATCCGAAAGGAGATTTACTCATTTTAGTAAATATGAATGCCATTAGTCAGCGTGCCGAAAACAATGTTGGTTTAATATAAGTAATTGTCTATATGTGGCTCAGAGATATCCAATATTTTGAACTGTACTGAAGTGATAATTAGTTATGTAGTTGATTATATAATTTCGCGTAAGTTTTATGACTTAAAATACATATATACATCGCTTAATATACAGTATTTAATTTATTTTCTGAGGTAAACATTTTCTTAGAAGAAAGTATAATTTCTTAGCTAAATTATCAGCGAATAACTAGCTTAGCGGACATGTATATTTTTCTTGTTCATTGCCCTTCGACAGACTCGCGACACGTGAAAAATAAATATCATAAAACATGAAGTTTGTCAGAAGAAATATACTTGTTGCCAGATTTAAAGCCATGTCCATCCGTATCAAAGTGGCTGACTCCGCCATTGTCTGAAGGTAGAGTTGGTTCACTATATATTATCATGTGATTACAGAGTGGCAAGCTTGTGACATAGTTTTGAAAAATCTAGTTTGCTAAGGTGTAGTTAGAGTTGTAAAGACACATGTTTTGTTTTAGTGAAAAGTAGTCCTTTCATTAATTCTTTAGTATTATTATAGAGGGATTGTCTGGCGTTCAAAGTAAATCGAAATACTGATAAATGAAAAATCTGAACGTGTTTTTCTATTTTGTTTTATGTACAAATGATGGAAAATTGTCAATTTCTTAATTCTGCTTAAATGTATAGCATTTTCAGTGTTGTTCAATCAAGAGCTTTGACTTTCATCTCTGCATTGAAAGACATAAGATTTTTCTCATCAGCTTTAACGTAAAGACCAATGCCATTTGCAGACTTTTTTTTTAGCTCAAGTAACAGCGTTTGCACACCAATAGTGTTATTCGCAAACAGCATAATATCGTCTTCGTAATCTAACCTTCCTTAATGTACTCTGGATCTTCCGCAAGCGCTTTTTGATCTTGGTTTAGATATGGTTAAGAAGAATGGCGTTGTAGATTTTCGCTCCAATTGGAGTGCCTCGGTGTGTTAAAGTCATCTTTGTTTAGGAAGGGAAAAATGTAATCTTCTCTCCACACAGGAAAAATCCCTTAATTATATACAGCACTTAATTATATACAGCACTGCACGCATGAAGAATGCTGTCATTAAAGACAACTGTCTTCTAGCCATCTAAAAAATGTCATCTAACCCTGCAACTTTACGATTCTTGGGCTTCTTTAGTACAGCTAGGATTAAATTTTCTTTTCACAATATAAAATTCCTGTTCAACATTCGGCTGAAATAGTTCGAACGTTCATTTTCGGCGCTATTTTCCTTTAAATTTTTTATAAATTATGCGTGTGTTGCTCGGTATTTAGTTAGAAATATATGGTTTAACTTTTATTAGTGGATATGTTTTATTCTTTTTCTCTTGTCTTTTAATAGTTGTTTTTTAGTTTCTCAGATCATATCGAAAAGTGTTTCGAACCCCGGTTATCTATATAATCCGTACAAAGTTATTATTTTTCTATTCTTGAGTTTAGCTCTTAAATTAATAGGTAATAGAAACATCGCATATATATACATACACACACATACACACTTATATATATATATACACATACATACACACACAAACATATATATATATATATATATATATATATATATATATATATTTGAGAAAGAGAGAACTGTAAAACCAGAAGAGTAAATAGGACAACGATCAATTTATGGGTTTTAAGCATTCCATCGATGTATTAGGAAATGACAATGCACTATGCGACATAAATCGATCGTCCACTTTAAGATAGGAATTATGGCCTTTTATGTAGAGACAATAAAGAAGATCAAATAGAAACTATTACAACAACAAAGATAATCGTAAGTGTCGGTAATAAGGAACCTCGAGTTCGGTACAACGTATAGGTGGCAAATGGGAAAACGATTTTTTTTATTCCTTGGAAAACTCTGATCGATTTATAAAGAGTCAACAGCATCGTTCAGATTCTTAAATATAACACAATAAATGCACGCGTATTTGGAGATTTTCTAGTTGACTAAATACACGAAGCAATAAACATATTGCACATAAATTAATTGCGATGTCATGGAGTTAAAACAATTTGAACCGATACTCCTTTGTTTTATAAAACACACACACACACACATACATTAAAGGATCTCGTGCATATTTCTTTTTTTATACAACCTTAAAATTCAAATATAAAAATATTAAAAAATGCCCGTTTACTCATTTCGATGCTAAGGAAAAGAACAGGAAAAAAATTAAATGCTTTCATAACTTAAGAAGATTATAAAGATAATTTTAATAAACCAACCTGTAGGTTAATAAACATACCTAGAAACTTAATTGGCCTCAGAAGTAAGGCTATTAACAGGGAATTAGTGAAATACACAAAAATATAGAGCTTTAATTTGTAAACAAATACAAGCTCAGTCATAGACTAATTCAAAAGCATAATCGAACCACACAGATGCAGAGTCACCCCACTGGACATTGTGGATTTTTACCCCACCATTACTAGGGTAATTTTGGAAAAAAGAGATTGATTTCGCCTCAACATAAATAAAGAATAAGTGCCTTAGATATAGAGATATGTATGCAAGCAAGGCCGAAGGAAAACATGGGTTAAAAATCAAATTCTTAAGAGGAATTTAATGTTGCGATGCGGTATATGACAGTGCGGATGTGTATGATCTATTTGGACGTTACTTACTAAATACTGTAAAACTAACCCCCGGCTATTATTTCGGCATGCACCATATTATAACAATGCACTCATCGAAAGTGAATTCAGCGAGAACCTAAAATTCCAACAGATTCATAGTCAACAAGAAAATAAAAAAAATAAACAGGATGCGGATTACTATTTTGTTTTAAACCTCGTTTGGACTTAATACTGAAACTAGAGTAGGCCATTTTTACTTTGGCTTATGAATAAATATTTTCCATAATAACACAGACTATATAAAATATTAAATAGGAACATCGTGAAAGTAAGACACTCGACAACAACATTGATTAAGTCCATCATCTCTAGAGAATCAAAAAGATAGTTAACGCAAGCTGACCTTGCAGATCGAAAAATGTGTGTCGACTAGTAAGAAATTGTTAGGCTGAATCCCTTGTATACGAAGCCACCATTACTGACCAATCATAAAACATACCTGAAACACATCTTGGAATGCCACAAGGTTCCTTTAAACAATGATATTATTCACATATGAGCTTATTTAACGCGAAAACAATGGTTTAAGACAACCGTAGCCACTCGCGAGTTGGAGCTAAAATAAAATGATGCATCTTTTACCATTAAATTAAAAAAAATTGAACACAAGCCCTTATACTCTGCAGAACTTAAACAACGTTAACTTTGCAATGCTGAGAAGTACAATATTCTACGGTTAATTCATGATTCTGAAAAAAAAGTTGTTTAAATGTGCGGGCCGAGTTCACTTTTTAATTATTATATTGAATAGCAGATAGAGAAATATTCTTATAAGGTTTAAGTATGGTGTACTATTTCCTTAAGATAAATAAGTATCCACGCCCAGAAAGTCTACATTTTAGTGTTTTAATATAATTTTAAATATATATCTTTAAAAAACGAAAGTTTTAAATTTGTTATTGGAATTGATTTTAAATTCTGAATTTAAAACTAATTTAGTTTTAATTTTAATTTTCATATTAAATTAAGAGTTAATATCAAATTTAATTTAATTTTGATTTTAAATTATATAAGTTTGTACAATTTGATAGATTAGTTTTTGGAATAAAATTTCGACGAATATAATTAAGGTTTATATATGAGGGATTTTTTCGGCGATTAACAATAAATTTACACTGTATCGATATTTAAAAAAAAGCAGGTGAAGAAAAATGTAAACATGTATTATATATTACATAATGACGAAAGAATAACATTAAATAAAAAATAATAAAAATAAGTACTTTCATTTTGAATTAATCTTCGGGTATTTACAAAGTTATCTCTCTTATACAATATAGAAATTGATTTAGGTTTAAAATAATTCCCTTTAAGACCGGAAAAATGTAAAATGTATATTTAAAAACTTTTTGGTCCAAAATGATACATATTATTTTAGAATGAAATGTCGAAGAATGTAATTAACATCTATATCTGATATGTTTTTCAAAGTATATAAGAGAAGTATACTCTTTAAGACGAGCGAAACATGCATTATATCGTACATATACAAAAAAATAACGTTAAATAATAATTAAAATAATAAAATAATTCCTATCAATCTGAATTAGCCTTCAGACTTTGACAAAGATGCCTATCATATAAAAGTTAGAAATTGAGTAAGGATAAAAAAAGTTCGGTTAATATCGGAAGAAATTTAGATGTAACACATTTAATATTAACAGTTCCAAAAACACCCTTTCTATTAGTGACGCGATAAATACTTCGAATATATTTAAATAGCATATAACAGAAAACTTTTAAGCATATACAATTTCTCCTATTCTATTTTTTGTTCCATTTCTTTTTCTTTTTTCTTTAGAGTCCAAAAATAGTACGGGCAATTATTTAATGTTATTTTTGGAATTTTAAGGTTGTTTTCAAAAAAACAGAATTTGTTCGAGATTTTGTAATGTTTCCAATGTCGCTTTTAAAACAGATAAGTTTCAGTTGAAGATAGTTTGATATATGTATCAAAAACAATCATTTAATCAAAGACATAATCACGATATTCGAGGTCTGCGATATCAGCGGGCGAACATATTTCGTAAACATATACACACGGAAACATCAACATACACATAGACTAATAGGGAACCATGCTGAAACGCATATACACTGATACCTACATAGAGAGCCACACACAGAGATAGAGACAGAACGAGTGTGAGACAGAGAGCGAGAGTGAGACAGACAGCTAGTAAGAGAGAGAGAGAGAGAGAGCGAGAGAGAGAAAGTGATCAATATAATTGTTTCTTGAGCGTTATTATTATTATTATTATTATTATTATTATTTATGACTCTTTTGTACAAAAATGTCTGAGCTTAATCTATGCGCATAAGAACAAAACTATTTTTATAGAAAATACAGTTGAAAAATTATTTTTTAAGAAAAATGTTGGTTTAATTACGATAAGTACAAATTTACTTCATAGTAAATACAGTGGAGAAATTATTTAATAAAATAAAATAAAATTTCGCTGTATCTACGATATTTGGGACGTGTTACAAAATTATTAAAAAACACTTTTATTTACCTACGTATTTGTTATTTGCTTCATAAAAAAGCATGATATTATTAGAACTTTTCGGTCTATGTAGTTTGCAACTTTATATTTTCTTTCTTTTTAATATTGCAAAGGAATCACCACTTATCAAGGCTCAGAGGTAACTCGAGGATGAAGGTGAAAGCATGGACAGTAGCCAAAAAGATAATATAATATTAATATTTAGAAGTGTAAATTTGGTAAATTGGAGTGCTTAAGGGAAACGGCTCATGAAGAAGTTGTTAAGTTGGACTTGAAGACGACCATATTGTAGTCAGTTGGAAATAAGACAAACGGAAGAGAGTCTCGCGGGTGTGTGGTTCTAAGAAAGAAGCTCTGTTCATGGAATCCACGTTTATGTCTAGGGACATATAAAACGTGGGCGAAACTATCGACAGTGTTTTCAGTTAGAATGTTTGGCGAGAGGGTACGATGGATTGGAGTGCAAACGAGCAATTTACATGAAAATAACGATAAACCAGGGACAGGCTCACCACGTCTCTTCTGTGAGAAAGGGGTGCACGGAAGAAAAAAGGGCATCCCCACTATGCTATTAAGTTTATTTTGCGTTCTGTCGAGGCAGGGTAAGGTCTTTTTAGCAGCACCTGTCAAGATGTGACAACAATACTCCATCCTTGGACGTAGCTGGCGATTATATAGGTAAGGAATTGCATCAGCAAGTAGATATTTACTGGATCTATAGAAGGGCACCACTATATTTAAACAACGTTAGCAACGGATTTAATGAACGTGTTCCAGTTCAGATTAGGAGTAAACATCAGAGCGTTGATGGTGTAAAGATAGATGTTTGGTTTTAGATGTTATTTTCCCCCCATTCTACAACATTCTCACGATCAGAAATGAGAGAATCAGAGAGAACTTGTCGTTTACGGCCTTTGATGTGCTGCCATAGATAGTAGTGTCGTTAGCATACATGTCTGCGAATAATCTAAGGATGTGATTTGGAAGATCATTGATGTAGATCAGGAAGAATGTTGGAACCAAAATGGACCCCTAAGGGACTCCAGCATTAACACTATGAGCTTCTGATTTCTATCTTCCACTACACTTATAAACCTATTAGAGAGAAATGATCAAATAATTTAAAAGACATTTTAAGCTATACAATAGCTGGAGATTTTGTAAAGAAGACATTTATGTTATACGCTGGCAAAGATCTTTGATATGTCAAGAGCAAGTGCCTAAAAAAGAGGCATACGTAGAGAGATTCGTTAATCCTGTGAGATATAACCGTAAGCACATCTGCTCTAGATCTAGCAGAACAGAAAATATATTGTATGCCACTTAAAAGGTAATGTGGGAGGGCAACTCCGCTAAATGTGTCCTTCTGGTATATAATATTACTAAGTTTAGTGCGAGGCAAACCATCCTTTTTGAAAGAGGGGGAACACCTTGATGATAATTCATAATAATAATTCTTTAATAGTTATTAATTGTGTATATATAGGCATAACAACTGATGGCAATTTCGAAGCGTTGGTTAAATCTATTAAATATAGTGGAATAAAAACAAATGATTTTAATTAGAACAAAATGTTGATAATTATAGCCTAAGTTTCGGCTAATTTCTAATTGTGTTCTTTTATTTTTTGGGTTAAGTTGTGCGAGATATAATCATACTACTCTAGTATCAGAGTTGAGGCATGGACTAAAACACAAGGTATGCCAGGTACTAATTTTAAAGTGGACGGATTGAGGGAAATAGTTGAATATTTGGAGTATGTAGGGACATTTTCTGTAAGTAATATGTATGGTCGTATTGGATGATTTTTACGAGCGGTATTGACAAATATATTGTAGTTTTGGATACACATACACACACACATATATATGTGTGTGTGTGTGTGTATGTGTGTGCATAACTACTTCATTTACTCACATAAAATTGATATACGTAAGTATAATTTATGCGTAAACTTTAAGTATTTACTTCAACAGTGCTCAATACGAAGGTAGAGCTAGTTAATAAGTTATAAATATATACGGCGTTAAACTACACTGAATATTCCGCGTTTCATCCACTCTAGGATTGTCCAGGCTTATGCGAGATTTTTGTGGTTATCTCGTGTTTTTTATATAAGCACGTACTAGTTTTTGTTAGCCAATCAGCTTTCTAGTATCAACCGGACCCTCCCTAATTAGCCAATGAGCAGGTACTTACAGGACAAAACCTATTCGACCTCTAGTTGACCCGCTCCTTTGTGTGTGCTATTTACCCTGTATATCTATTGCCTTGACCTGTTTTAAATCTAGGTAACTTACTTTTTATTTATTTATTTATTTTTATATGTTAATTTATATATATATATATATATATATATATATGTGTGTGTGTGTGTGTGTGTATATATACATACGTATATATGTGTGATAGTTTATGCATATGCATGTTTATTTATTTATTTGTTTATTTTCTATTGTTTATGTTGTTTTTTTTTACAAAGGCATCACCACATTATCAAGGCCCAGAGGCCACTCAAGGATAAGGGTTAAAGTAATCATTAGTAATGAAAATTTGGTAAATTTAATAACTTATATGGAACGGCTCATCAAGAACTTATTTACTTTAGACTTGAACACAACCATATTGTAGTCAGCCGGAAAGCAGGAAAACGGAAGACAATTCCACAGGCGTGCAGTTCTAAGAAAGAAGCTTTGTTCATGGAATCTATGTTTAGGTTTAGGCACAGATAAAGAGTGGGGGAAATTATTGATAGTGTTTACAGCTAGACGAGTGTTTATTGTGGATGTTTGGCGAGGGGGGACCATAGATTGAAGCTCAGTTGAACACTTTCCATGAAAATAACGATACATCAGAGACAAACTCGCAACATCTTTTCTGTGAGATAGAGGTTGCAAGGAGGAGAAAAGGACATCTCCTACGAGGCTACGAAGTCTATTTTGAACTCTATCAAGGCAGGACAAGTCCTTTCTAGCAGCTCCTGGCCAGATGTGGCAACAGTATTCCATCCTTGGACGTACCTGGCTCTTATATAGATAGAGAATAGCATCAGCAGTGAGATATCTACTGGATCGATAGAAAGATCCCACCATTTTTCCAGCGGCCTTGGCAACAGATTTGATATATGTGTTCCATTTAAGATCAGGAGTAATGGTCAAGCCAAGAAGCTTGCCAAAACTTGAGGCCTCCTGAAGATGAGAGCCATTGATTTCAATTGATGACAAATGTGGATTAGAATGTTGATGTTAGTCTTAAACTTATTTAGTATCTTTATCCCAGAGTAAATTTTATCCTGTGAACACAGTTGTTCGCTATTTTTCTCCTACATTTTAATAGATATTGGGGTTCCTTAAAGTATAGGATAGCAAATTTTTCATGAAGGCAAAATCTACATGGATCATCTACGTCTCTACATGTATTTGCTTGTCTTATTATTTTCCATTCGACTACCGGCGAACGTCCGCTTTTGTTGAGTTCCCAATATTTATTTGCTAGCGTTGTTTCATACGGTGTTTTTTTTATTATTGAATGTAATTTTTTGGTCATAATATCGCGTTTTGAAATTTAAAGAGGTCATACCTACGTAATATTTCTTATTATTCGGGTTTTCATTCATAAATATTGTGGCCTGGTAAACTACGCTTTTGGTTAGACATTTATTTTGAAGTGGGCAAAGTGTGCGGTATCTACAGCTGCATTTATCTTGTTCGTTATTAGTTTTTTTTAATTTTTTATTTCTAGTATGGTTGTTGTTGTCCGCAGTTGGTTAATAACAATGTTATTATTATTATTATTATTATTATTATTATTATTATTATTATTATTATTATTATTATTTCTACTAGTTATTAATGTGTGATTTGTGTTAGTTTTATTTTTGTCAAGGTGTCTAATTTTATTGTTTATTTTGTTGTTTACATTGTTTTTATTTAACATTTATTATTATGTGCTTTTATTATCATCTCTAAATTTTCGCAGCAGCAACAGTAGGATAACTTTAGGGTATTTTTATTGAAAATATTTTGTAAGGTGTTGGTTGCGGGAAAGTGCTTTTCGATAAGGTCTAGAAATTTCTTGCCAAGTTTTGTTTTTTACACTTAATTGTATGGCGCCGTATTCCAGATTATATTTCTTTTTCTTCTATTTTTTATTTTCTTACAGTCATTGGTGTTTTGCTGCTTATATTTGGTATCAATATTTTTGTATCCACTATTTTCAGGGCTGTTTCATATATATAGAATAGAGGTATTAGCTAACATAAAAATAACAAACTTCTTAGACGGCACGTTAAATTTAGATAAAAACACATATGAACCCTACTTAAGAGACAACGCTAATCTAATATACGTAAACCCTTAGTCAAATCACCCACCATCAATTATAAAACAGATCCCTTACTCGATCGTAAGTAGACTCCGCAATAACAGGTCAAACTATATCAAAAGACTAAAAAATAGTGGATACAAAAATATTGATACCAAATAAGTGCAACAAAACACTAATAACTATAATAAAATTAGAAATAGAAGAAAAAGAAACATATCTGGTATACGGCGCCATACAGTAAAATGTTAAATGACATCATGAAAATAGAAGATTTTCTGGAAAAAAGTAAATATATTTAAAATTGTCTTTAGTAATATACTTTCAAACCCAAGAAGTATTTTTTTTATTTGAATATATTAATATATAGATATGCAGGAGATTTTTCTCCCAATATATTTTTTAATATAGAATTTTAAATGGCATAGACAAATTTAATTCTTTACATTTTTATGAAAAAATATTTTGTAATAACTGAAATATTTAATTCTTTAACACATAATAAGAAACATCTTACATTCTGTAGAAATAATTTCTAAAGGAGATTTTGAAATTTTATTAAATGCTTTTTATATTTCCATTTAAAACAAATGATTTATATTTACAATTTCATTTTGTAATTCTTCTTTACAATTTTAATCAACAAACGCACGAAAAAGTGTTTCCTTCGGTACACTTTCCACAGTACTATTAAAATAGAAAATAAATAGTTCTTATGAATTTCAAGTGCTATATGTATGTATTAATTAATATTTCTAATTGCAGCTGAAATATTTTTGTATAAATCTATACTGCTCTATCCTGTCTCAAATTCTATTGAGATTCGTAAACACTCTCGTCCTGCTTTGTTCATGATAGTGCATGTTTGTTGAATACTAATGCATCTGATATTTCCTTTCAAACTGCCTCTTGAAACGTAATTATCATCATATTAAATTTAAGATTTAAGTAATTTACATCGCAGCAAATCATGTCCACTTCTGCGAATAGCATTTTCAATCGGCACAGCATATCGCGAATATCAACGGCATTAATTATTAATTGAACAAAATTAATATGGAAACATAAATTATTCAGTTTATATTACTAAATGTGTTTTATTTTTCGGGCTATAATTTGGGACGCTGAATGTTCTTGTAATTTTTAGAAAAGAAAGGTGCAACTATTCTTAAAACATTTTTTCAACTAATTTATTTTATGTATAGTTTGATGATGTCAAAACTTTCGAGGAATGGTAAGAAAAGAAGCGTGCGACTTTTTTTGTTTAAAGTAAACTTCATGATTGCTAAGTCCACATAACCTTAACAACAACAAAAATGTAAAAGACGGAAATATCGTAATTTAAGGTATTGTACATCTATGTAACCGCGCTATTTTTCAAAATTATTTTCAATTTTAATTTTATTTTTCCGAGATTTCTGTTTATTAAATGGTTCATATTCTAGCACGGTAAACGATGCATACGTATCGTATTTTTAAAGATAACATTCGAGTAAATATGAGAAATAATGTATTAAAAATAAAATCATGAATTATGTTTACTTTTATGATTTTTATTTTTATTTTTGTTACATTAAATAAAATAGTTTAAAATAGACAACAAAGAATCCAAAGTTGAAACAACTTCTTCACCCCTCCCTCATGAAATTGCACAACATTAATTTCTTATAGCACAACCTTTTAGGTAGCTCTCTTAAAACATCATAATTTCAAGTATTCATGATTCAAATAAAAGTAAAAGAAACTCTTAATTTAAATTTGTTGGTCATTGTTTGTGGAAAATTTTACTAATTACAATTGGATCCTATTTAAGTCAGCTTAATTATTTAATGTGATATAGATTGCAATATAAATATATTATTGTGTGATCTGCAAAGACTATACACTGTCTGGCGATATTAGTATTAAGGTCTACACCCACCATACACTCTCTGACGATAATTAACTTATTAACTTATACTGCACCGATCAAAACTTGGCTAGCGACATCTAACTCACTAGTATTGTTATCTGCACCCATCAGACACTGGGTGGCGATAAATAATTTATTATGTCGCTACCTCTACAGACCTGACACCATCCGGCAACAAAAAACTTATTTACCATATTTTATTAACCGAAATAAATAATTAAATGCTAAGTAAATTCCTGTTCATGTACACTTAATTTAAATCTGATTAGCAAGAGAACCGCCGTTGCCTAAGTGTGGTGAAGTGGGGGCGTAAAATAACAGTAGGAAGTCCGGATGGAGAGAAGTGTAAAAAATGGTAGTAGCGGTGTTACCCGGGTGTGTGTAGGTGGTGTAGTAAGGAACCCCAGGCGGAGAGAGGAGAGGTGCAACACAAAAGGAGTAGTAGCGGGGGAAACAAAACAATAGTCGCCAGCCAATATGGAGGGAGGTGTTAAAAATGGTAGTAGGCGGGAAGGCGGAAAAGAAAGTGAAAGAAAATACGACGTCTTACCGATGCACTATGACACCACCAAAAGTCGAAGCGTTCAAATTAAGCGAAGTCAATCTAACCAATACGATGACTTGAAAAAACGGCGACTCAAACAAACGACCCCTTTTGTAGAAAACTGCCAAGTTTAGGATGAAGAAATGGATGTTTAAAGCTATTTTTTAAATAGGTGTCGTCCGAAGGGTCGTGGTTTTAAACGATACAGATTTTGTGAGGATCCGTTGCCTCTGCCAAAAGTTTTTGCGGGACATACAAACAGGCGCACATTTTGCCCTTTATATATATACTAGCGGGGGATACGTGCGTTGCCCGGGTGTTTAGATATGTGTGCTCGGGCGGGAGGGGGGTAAATCAAGACATAAGAATAAGCGAAGAAAGTATTTTTAATATTAAATATTAAATTATTAAGCATTTTATATATAAAAAAAACGTTAAAACTTTAAAAAAACGAAAAAAACACAAAAAAACTAACGTAAGGAAAACGAACGATGTTAAATGTAAAAATCAGAAAAAAAAACAAACAAAAAAAGTAAACGCGAATGTGGATGGAAAAGAAAACAGAAAAACTAACGTTAAAACTTCTTTAAAAAAGCTGAAAATTTTTTAAAAAAACATAGAATGTGAAAAATGGCTTAAATAACCCTGTTGTAATATTACGCCTTTAAAAATCGAAAAAAAAGAAGAAAAGACATCTCAAACCATGATTCGAACCCAAAACCTTTAGATAATCATGCCGCGCAGTAATGAACTGATCTAAAGCCGACGTTGACAAATTAGGTTTTTTTTTTAAATATTGAAACTAAATAATGTTCTTACGTCATTTGCGCATACGTAGAAGCGAACTTCTCATTAGAGGGCGGTTTTTTTCTTACACCTCCCTGTAGAAAACTTTAGAGTGAAGGAATTAAGGGTTTTGGCGAATTTTTTGATATTTGTCGGGAGAAGGATCGAGTTTTTAAATGATCCTAATCTCGTGAAAATCTGTGAACTGTGGCGAGACATAAAACACACACACACATACATACATACATACATACATAAATACATACATACAAATATACACACTTTTTCGCTTATATATATATATATATATATATATATATATATATATATATATATATATAAAGCTGAATGTCTGTGTGGGTGTGTGTCTGGTCACGAATAGGCTCCTATATGGTGGACTATTTAAAAAAAAATGATTACATATAATGATAGAAGATGTATTGAGACACAGGAATGGGTATGTTTGATCGGGCAGAACGGCGGTTCATTAAAATTGTGAGGTCTGCGTTCGCGCGTGGTCCACAAAGTATCCAAATAAAAAATAAAAAATGAAAAAAGAACGTTTACAAGTATTTTTGATATAGATGTACATAATAATACTTTGATAAGTATGGTTTAACTTTAATAGTGATGGTATAATAAAATTCTGGGGTCTGCGTTCGCACCTGGCTTCCATAGAATAGAAAAAGACACAGGCTTTAATAAAGACTTTTTCAGTTTGAAGAAATATGGGTATAATAAAATTATGGAGTGTTCGTTCAAACCTGACCTCCATAGAATGGAAATATGTCACAAAGTTTAACAAGTTGTTTTAATATAGGTCCACAGGATATTGTGATAAGTGTTTCAGTGTGAACAGGTAATGTATAATAAATTATGGGGTTTATCTATTTTATTTTTACTTTCATTATATTTTGCTTTGGTTTTGATACCCCCAAATTCAACCCAAATTTACAACCCTTCCTTTTCATAACCTATCATACTATCATAAATCAGAGTCTATTTTCTGTAGGCTCTTTTTGAACCCAGTCAACGACGGGTAATTTTGCTAGTATATATATATATATATATATATATATATATATATATATATATAGAGAGAGAGAGAGAGAGAGAGAGAGAGAGAGAGAGAGAGAGAGGGAGAGAGAACTAAAACACAACATTCTTTAGCTATTAATTGTTTTCTTTAATCTTTCTGAATTTTTTATTCGGATCTAACGATTAGCCAATGCTTACCATTTATTTGCATTTTGTTCGATTGAAAACAAGCCAGTTGTATAATAACCGGTTTAAATATATATCCAATTATACAATAAAATTAACTGATAATATTCTGTAAAATGTTAAAATCAGATTAAAAACAAAACTTATTATGATCATTAAAAATTACGCAATAAAATTTCTTTATTAACTTATTGCTTTATTTACCCAGCAATTAAGAATATATTTTATTCAGGGTGTGTTAAAAACATTTGATTAACAAAAAAACAAGTATTATCAGCTCAAACTCAACCGATATTTCCAAAGCATCTTTTTTTTTTAAATAGAGTGTTGTATTGTAAGCAGTATCTAAAACAAATATGCATTTAAAACATTTAAAAAATATATAAAAACTATTTAATACATAATAAATAAATAGTGAGGTTAATGTACTGCATTGTATGACTAGACCCATGAAAATTGCTTCAATCTCGAATGATATTCCTCTCAGGAGAGAACAACATTTAAAATAAAATAGCATTTATAAAAGGTTAAAACATAATCAATAAAGTAAATATATAATCGATTACAAAATATAAAAGAAACAAATAATCATTACAGGGTGGAAGGATGAAATGTCGCCAAAGAAAAGACGACATGATTCATTTTCTGGTTGTATAACAACCGATTTTTTTGTATACTATCTACTAATTTACCAGTGCTATAACTTCCAAGAGTCTAGAAGCTATCTATCATGTCTGAAAGAGACACCATGTTCAAGGAGCGGGATCGGAGATGCTCGCTTCCAATTAGAGTCATTTACAGAGGACCATTGCTAGCACATTCCAAATGCAAATCCGGAAGGTTACAACGCATGAGGGCATATCTCAGCGAACATCCCGGCTACGTTTATAGTATTTGATGTACCTATTTACTATGCCTCCCCACGGGACAGAGTTAGACACCAGGGTCATTTTTTTACGTGGAGACAAGGTACAAAAATAAAAATTGTCTCAGTCGTGAAGGATTTCTCCTCCACCGAAAGAGAACAAGAAATAGAAGTGCAGCATCTGAAGAACAGATACTACACTTTGATCTTGTCCCGAAGGCCAAGAGTATTTGATGTAGTTTAAATTTAGAGTAACATCATGCCACCTCACATCTTTCAAGTTGGCTTGAAAGTCGTCACCAAAGTGTACCTGGATGTGGTGAAGAATGTTGTAATTCCCCGATGCAATGTAATAGCTGCTGGACCACACTAGATGTGGCAGAAGAATCTGGCTCCGGTCCACAAGTCCAAAGAAACTCATGATCTGCACCAATGTCTGCTTGATCGCCGTCATCTGTTGAGTATTCACCTAGCTTCCGCCGGCGCTTTCGGAAAAAGGTATGTTCCTATTTTTGGACCCCTATCGAGGCGGTAAGTGAGGCTGTAGGCTGTTACATTGACTAGTTGGCAATCCCACTACGAAATCAAGTTACTTGAATTGATTTTTCCAATAAACATATTAAAATAAAACCGCTATAGTGTTTTCTTTTGAACGAGAACTTCATCGTGCTCCTCTATTTACCAGAAAAAATGATTTTCTAGATAAAAATGATTGTCTTGATAACAAGGCCGATAGCCATTAGTCGCGTTCTCTAATGTAATGAATGAATGTGTGAATGTAGGAATCACATAAAATTCTTAAAAATAAACTAAAATGACCGAAAAATGGGCTGAAGTGACTTAAATAAATAAATAAAAAGTAAATGACTTAGAATGACTTTAATGAACTTAAGGATTTCCTGAATGACCTTAAGAATGACTCAAATGATTAAAAATAACTGGAATCCTTCAAAAACAACTTAAATGATCTGGAGAATGACTTGAATGGCTTTGAAACTGACTGATTGTAAAGTGGGTGAGCATTTTACATTAAATTAATACAGAAAAGTGATCCTCCACTTTATATCACTAAGTTATAAACCTAAGTACAGCATGTAGTAAGAACAGATACTACACTACGGATCTCATTCTGCTGCCAACCCAAACGCGTGCATAGCGGGTCGTCGGCGGACCCCTTCACTAGATCCTTGTGGAGTTCCCTACATACAGCAGTTACAAGGTCGCTGGACATTGGTAGTCGTTTTAGCGTGGCTCGGCACTCTTTCATGTAGGCAGAATCTCCCCGAAGCCTGCGGCGGCTCTCAATAGAAGGATCGAGAACGAGGGCGGGGAAGGCGGGGAGGCGGCAGTAACCACGGGGTGCCCCGGTTGGGCATCTTGCATATAGTGGCTCAGGAAAGCTAGCCTCTCAGCGTCTCGATGACACTTCAAGTCCGGCATCCCAAGCCTCACTCACACGGACGTAGCATACAGACCTACCTGCTCACCCAGTGTCTTCCTCTGTTCAAAGGAAGCGAGAACAAGAGTTCGACGAGAGCTGTTAGGTGTTGTGCGGCCAGTCGGTAAAGGATGAGAGAAAAGACGTAAGTGGCGCACACCTCAGCTCTACCCTTTAAGGAAAGTTTCTTAGGAAGCCTCGGGTTGACTGCAGCCTCCACCTTTGACCGTACCTCCAACCATTTTTTGTCAAGCTGGAGACCCGGTCCGAACCACACGCCGAGGATCCGAACCGGGCCATCCGTCCAGCTGAACGGCGCCGAGAAGTTGGCATTGCCACTTCAGTCGCCCAACCACAGTCCTACCGACTTGCTGCGGTTTATCTATGTCCCTGTAATTCTTTCGTATCGATGGAGCGCCTCCGACGCGATCTCGATGACTATGAAGCTCGACAGAAAGACCATGACATGATCGGCGAACGCGGATACCTTGGCGGCTGAGCCAACGCGTATTGCAATTCTGCGCAGGGCCGAATTTGCCTCCCCGCGTCTCAGCTTGCGAAGCAGGGTCTCCAAAGCCAGGATATAGAGCAGGGGCGACAGGGAATAACCCTGACGAAACGACCGAGAGAGGGTTTCGAGCGCTTTCCGTTTACTTGCACGACGGCTGTGGAATGTCGATACATCATGGATATCCACCTGCAGAAGTCCGGTTTAAAACCGGCGGCCTCTAAGACAGATGCCAAGAAACGATGGTCGACCCTATCGAAATCTTTGGACTGATCTAAGTTCATTAGCGCGGCTTCCGTGTCCTCATCTATCTCTCCCTCTAGTATTGTGCGTATCAGGTGCAAATTGTTCTGAATCGATCTCCACTTCACAGTGTAGTTCTGTTCCGGTTCAAGCAACTCGTCGGGAACAACCTGCAGCCAATTCGGCAGGACCTATGTTAAAATCTTCAACTCTGTGTTTAGCAGAGTTATGGGTCTGTAATCGTAATAGTTACTTAAAGATGATCATCCAAAAAGAAAATCGTAAAACTACTAGAAGATCAATTAAAATTAATGTTTAAAAGAATATGCAAATAGCTAGATATTTTACTAGTAACTGCAATTCCACGACTTTCCATGAGAAAGTTCTGTTTTAAAAAAAATAAGGAAAGAAAGGAGGTTTCATATGAATATCAAAAACATAAAATAAAATCCAAAGGAGTATAGATATACGAAATCTGGACACATTAAAATATCATATTTAAGCGTATTTTACGATAGGGCAAAGTTGGGCGCACACCTCACAAGTGTAATTAATAAAACTCACTATGTCTGTATCTCTCCATATTTTCAAACGTAATCACCCCGAAAACAAAAGTTACATAGCGGCGCTAGAGGCCTCTCATATTTGGATTTTTATGGATTGTTTTTTATGGGTCTCTAGGAAGTTAAAACAGTTATTAAGCCATCAAAAAGTAGTCAAAACTGAACAAAAAATCGTTATACTTTTTTTTACATTACACATAGTTTATTTTTAATCAGTTCCTATGTGGCTCACCTTCATACAGTAGTAAGATCACCAGCTTATAATACTCCAGTTTGGATTTTCTGTTAGATTCTGTTTGGTGGCGCCCAAATTCTTTTTTCTTTCTTTTAAATCACGATTTTATGAGAATATATCAGAAACCTGGGTACATTAAAATATTATATAAAAGCGTATTTTACGCCCGAGCAAAGTCGGGTCCACTCGACGCTTGTTTTAAATATTTTTTAATTGACTTAATATGCCATCTTTTACTTCAACTCATTTTATGTTGTTTTATTTACTACATTAAATGTAATTCAATGAACCCCTTGCTTTTTATTATTCATTTCAGTATTTTTATAAAATAAGTTTTTATATGATTTGTTAAAACCTTTTGAAAATCGCATTACTTCATGTTTTCATAAAACGTATTTTAATGTTTAGTTTTTTTGTTAATACAGGTTGTTTATAAAAATAGTATCTTTTTGGCATCGAACTTTAATGATAATCTTTTAATTGTGTGCACTGCATATACAGATTACGATATTTATTAAAGTTATGATAATAACAATTATTATTATTTTAATATTATTTGCATTATAGTATGATATTCTTATCAGTATTTAAATTTATTTAAATGATAAATGTTGTTTTTATTTCGGTCATTTTTCCTTATTATTTTCATAAAATGGGTTTATTGTATGTTCTCTTCAGTTTCCATGAAGTATTTTCATTAATTCGTTTTATGTTTTTAGTTGTCTTTAAACAAAAGTCTATAATATTATTTGTCTTATTAGCATTATTACAGGTGTGTATTTAAAATTAATTGAACATCAATCCAAGAAATCAGCAATAGATATTTTGTGTTAAATTTTAAGTGAGGTTAAAAATATATGTAATTTTTAAAATAATAATATTGATTAGTTTCAATTGATTTTTATTTTCATTTTAAAAACAAGAAGTCACATATAAAAAAAGAAGTTGATAGTTAAAAGAAATCTATAACCTTAATTAAGTCGAGAACAGATTGGCAGAACTGATAATTATCTATGTTGTTGTCTGTGTTGTCGTTGTTGATTGTGAAACAAACATTTCCTGCTCTGTTTTACATAGAAGTGAAAGAGGGTGAAAGTAAAATCGTCCACAATTAATGAGCCTTGTGATATTATATTTACTACTTTTTCTACTGAAACCCAACAAACTTCTCGTCTACAGATGAAATTTCTTAAACTCATTACATAGCAGTTGCTGCTGCTTATAAAGATTTCAGTAAAGTTTTACTACAATAAATTTTATCGAACATTATTACTTGACTTGAAAATTTCCCTTCAAATAATAATAATTAGATTATAGTCATATATTTTTGTTTATGATATTTTACATTTATATATTTTTACTTGAATTTACAAATCGTGTTTTTAACGTGATGATTTTTTAAATAAATTGTTTTGATCGGTTACATATTATTAAAAATATGTTGTTTTTTTTCAAAAGTTGCGTTATTTCTTGTTGTTTAAAATCTAAAGAATACCTTTTAAAATAATTATATTTATATTTCCGAAGATTTTATATTGAAATGAAAGGCTGTTGTTGCGCATATATTAGGATCTGTTTACTGCTTTTGCCGTGCTTAATTTCTTCTAAAGATTCCCAAAGCTATTTCAAAACAATAATTTTAGTACAATGTCGACAAACCCCATACTTTAAATTGTCAAAAAAATATTTTTCGTGGATTTTTATCGATTATGCATGGAACTTCGGAAATATTATTCCTTATCACAACAGGTGACCGCTTTCTTTAAAAAAATAAATAAATTGCAAATCTATGAAAAATTATTTGAATGTTTAGTGCCTTTAATTGATACAAACCAAGTCTATTGAATAAAGTAAACAAATATAGCGGCACAAAATGGCAAACAGCTATGGCTGTACAAGTTATCTTCCAAAGCAATAAAAATGATTTTTTTTTTACTATTTAAGCCAACACAATCGACACCTAAACAATTAACGCACTACTCTTTGCTATTCAATTTAAAAAGTCATCGAATAATGAACAAAAATATTATAAGGAAATAATTATTTAAGATTGTGAAGTGGAAGATTAGTTTCGTATTTATCATTTATTAGATAACATAAAATGAGGACAAAATGTATGAAAAATACATACATATAAAAAGAAGCCTATCATGGTATATTGCTCGGCGTTGCTCGAGTGCATATTTACGGAGGGTATCTGATTGCAGTGTTAAGTTTATTTATCTTCTGATTATTTTATAATATATATACATATATATATGTGTATATATAAGTATATATATATACATATATACATATATATATGTGTGTGTGTGTGTATTTATATATGTATATTTTGACAGCAGAATACTATTCAGACATGTTGAATGACGGTAAACCGTTGTTTTTCGGCTATATTCTTCTCGAGTGCATTTTCTAACGGTGCATCCAGGAGCGATTGTTGTTGTTGTCGTTTTCTTTTTCTATGAGGCTGGATGTAATTATAGTTTAGTCAATAATTAATGTTAGTATATTTGTCCCGGTATTAAATGAGATCCTGTTCAAAAAAGGTTGTCGTTTTTTAAATAAGTATGGCTTCTAGTAATTTTAGTTGTCGTGTGCACTTGTTGATTTTAGTATTGTTAGTTAAGATATTTCTAATGTCTAATGTCTAATATTCTAATGTCAGCAATTTATTAGCAATAAGAATCGTTAGATGCTAAAAATCTAATAAAAAATCTATCGATTAAAGTGTCGATATTATTCCTTTTTTATGAATACATAAAAAATTACACTATTGCCAAATCTAGCAGGAGATTATGTTTTGCATGTGATTCTCCGCGAATGTGGTAATAGTACAAATTGTGAACTAAATCTATAAATTAATACGATAATTCGCTTTGACCACTGTCATCCTGAAATCTCTTAAAAAGGAAAGTAGAAAGAATAAAACAAAAAAATGATGTCGCTGGTTAGAAAAATCCTAGCCACACCCTGATTGTATGAGGAAACCCCTAGCCATATACTGGTTGGATAAAAAATAATTTTCGCCAATGAAAACTTAAAGAAATACTTAGTGGTTTTAGCTCTCTGTTCATATGTACTTTTGTGCAAGTAATCTCCTATGTTACATTTGTATGTATGTATAAATATTTATTCAAAAGATTATAAAAACATTATAAATAATTAAATTGTTTATAGCAGGATTCTATTGTTTAAAATTTAAAAAACAAACGAATAAACTTTCTTCAAAAATAAAAAAAAATATTTTTGATTGTGTAACCTTAATAAATGATACATAATAACTTCCTACTTACATTTTAAAGTTTAAACATTTTCAAACTGAAATAAATTATTGAATAGTAAATTAAATAAAATTAATAAAAGTTATTTGGATGTTTGTATATTTATTTTACTGCGGAATTTTTATAATATATATACATATATATATATATATATATATATATATATATACATACATATATGTATATGTATATACCAGTTAATTTTTCTTTTACGCTATATTTTTTTAATAAATTATTAGGGAAAGTTGCTTATGTTAAAAATGGCCTTCTAATTTACGTTATTATTTCAGTGCGGTAACCATAATGCATATGCATAATCATTTTCATTTCCAATTATAGACTCAAGAAAAACTCCAATGAAAAAGTCCCAATTTTATTGAATATTGTTCTCATTTCGAATTCGTTAATAAAATCCTATGTGTTTTTCTTGATTATTAAATTAAAAAAAAAAACTGGTGATTTTACAACTGACTGAGGTGGGGTTAAAGCAGTTAATTAGACACTAAACTTAAGAAAATCCTAAAAACGTTATATGAAAATAAAAAAATAAAATTTCATTTCAGAAGAGAGACATGATGAGATACAATTTTCGCACTTGCAATGAAATAGCTATCGTATTTGTTGGTGAAGATAGTGCCCTTCCAGGAAATAGAAGCATTGTAATTACCCAAGGAATATACCGACTGAAAATATATCCCACACTTCATTTCACTCTTGAGTGATATAACAGACTAACATATTTTGGTGCTGCTGTGCCATACGTCTATGTTGTAAAATTTAAGAAAGATCTTCCTTACTGCCACATGTTGGTAGTTTTAAGAAATGAGGATAACCCGAGGAACAAAAGTGATATCGATAAATTAGTTATTGCTGAAATTCCTGATATCAATGATGACCAAGTTTTCTATAATCTAGTTAAGAAATTCATGATTCCTGGGCCTTGTGGCACTAAAAACCTTTCTGCTCTTTGTATGGATGATGATGTGTGCCTAAAACATTATCCAAAAGAGTTCAGAAATAAAACTTCTTTGACTATGATTGGATACGCAGATTACAATAGACATAGGGATGGACTTACTGTAGAAGTTGGAAACGAACTTGTAGATAAAAGCTATGTTTTACCGTTCAATGCCAACTTTCAAAAAAAAAGTACCGTGCACATATCAATGTTAAAATCTGTTCATCTGTTAAGAATACTGAATGTATACTTAAATACATCTAGAAGGGTCTGTTCTTCGGTTGAAGAAAACTATAGAATAAAACATTAAATAAAATCCATGATGAAATAAATAATTATATTTCTTGGCGACATATTTTATCTCTTGATGTTATGTGGCGATTATTAGAGTTTAGACACCATGATATATACGACACATGTATAGACTGTTAACCTTAAAGAGCAGCATAGGGTTCACTTTTGTAGTGGTAAGGCAGCACAAGTTTCACACACAGGCAATATTCTTACAGCATGGTTTAAGAAAATTAGCATGATGTTTATGCACAGAATTATTTTTACCCTGACATTCCTCTGCATTACGTATTATTGAACATACCAACATCTGGACACCAAGATGAAAAATATTAATATTATATGTATAATGTGCACTGTGAACCCCCAAAATATAGAAAAAAATAATTTACAGGTCTTGTTTTTGCATGCTCCTGGAGCTAAAAACTGTAAAGAATAGAGAATTGTAGAAGATTAACTTGTGCCTACATTTAAAAAGTATGCTCCAAACTTGGTTTCTCCAAAATGATGAATCATTTGGAAATGCTTTGGTTGAAGATATTACCTTCCAAATACCTTCGCCACTTTGAGTTTTATTTTACTTCAGTCGAAATTCTCAGAAATTAAGAGGCCCACAACCAGGGGCTAACACTTGAAATCTATATGAGATACATATATATTCGAATGTTCCATTTAAGTTCTTTATCACTAAAACGCTGAGTTAGTAAAGAAATTTACAACATAATTTTCTTCTCTCCAATAAACAATTTTAAGATGTTATAGTGTAAGTTTTGTTTTGGTCATATTTGATTCCAGGACATGAATAACCGAGTCTGGTGGAGTATCCAGTTACTTTGAGACGGTGCAGCATTGCTTGTAAAAGCTAATATGGGTTAGTCATTGAAAGGATATCTTATTTGGGCTGCGAATACTATGTGATTTAGAATATTTGGTCAGTCTTTACGTCTGGAGAGCGGTTTCCTTATGTCAGGTTTATCTGGCAAACAGAGAGACCTTAGACACACGGGGATAATGTCTAATAGGTATTCAAGTTCTATCCAGATGGAATTCACGCTTTCTCTAATAGGCATTCAAATATTTGCTGCAATATGTTCCTATTCAAACCATACAAATTCTCTTGATTTATTGAATTACTACATGTATTTTATGATGGACTATTATTTACACCAGAGATTTGCAATAGACAATAAGTTATTCACAATTGTATTTGTTGGTTGTTCACACTCAGAACTTCCCCATCAACTTTTATGAACATTTACAAATACATATGTTCAGAGTACTTTGAAATATCGATTGTAAAAGTGAATATGCTGACGGCAAAAAGTTTTAATTCTCAGTGTGGCGACCTGAAAATACAATTGCGAAATATATAGGGATTCAATCAACTTATGGTTGAAGTAAATGAAGGATCCTGTTAAAAATGTGGTCCGGATTTCCGAGTTTTAGAGAAATATTTTCCTGTTGGATAGGATGCACCTATCATTAAATTTTGTTGTTTTTTTTTATTAATTTCGCTACGCAAATCTAAAATTGGAATTGTTTGAAATTCAGGTACGTATATATTATATTTTTGCATATCTTGATAAGAAAACCACCCTGAATCTTATTTAGACGAAAATATGATTCAAAATTTTTTAAAATGTTTTTTTTTTTAATATTTTAGCGACAGAGACAAAAATTATAGTGAATAAGGTGGTTTCGGAAAATGTTACTTTTTAAATTCTATTATAAATAACAGATTTTATGTTATTTTGCTGTTCATGTGATCATATTTAGGCTTTTATTTTTCTGGAAAAACGTTGCTCAGGAATAATAGATTTTAATAGATTTTAATTCGTTTAAAAAAAACTTGGCTTTTTTTGGCACTTATTAGACTTGTCTAATGTATACGTAAAATGTTTTCCCCCTGAAACGTCGCAACCTATTACTCTCGAATCAGGCATACAATTCAATTTAGTTTTACAGTTTTCATTTTACATTATAATATATGTATTTTGTAATAAGTTTTATTTTGTTTGCAGAGTTACTATGATAACAATTATTATTATTGGATTTATCCGTTTAATGTAAAGTTATATATCTATATATCTATAAAAGTGAAAATGGCTATCTATCTCTCTGCCTGCTGCCTCTGTGTGTGTCTGTCTGTGTACATTTCCCTACGCAATATCTCTGTCAATTCTGAGTCTACAGACTCGAAATTTGATATCCATGGTATTGAGATTTGGGAAATTTTTGTAATTTGTTTTCAACTATAAATTTGACTACTAGAGGGTCAAAGTTCAGCAATTTGACCTTTGTAAAACTCTACCAAACTCCTCCGCTAATTTCAGGTATAAACAATTGAAATTATATATATAGGTTCCTTGGACATAGATCTAACTTAATAACTTGATTAGAGCCCAAAATAATACATGCTACGGGTTCATAATTTTATTTGCCCCATTAAAAAAAAATTACATTTGCGATCTCTACCAAATTACTCAGACAATTTCTGGTCTAAACATTTGAAATTTGACATAAAGGGTATTCAGAGATAGGGCAAGCATTTTGGAAATTTGAGCTACCAATATATAAATGTATGTATGTATGTATGTTTGCCTGTCTGCCTTAAACTTTCGACAGAGGCGACGGATTTTCAAAAAATCAATATCGTTTTGAAGCGTGACCCTTCAGACCACGAATACCGGAAGATCAGTTAAAAACATTAATTTCTTTACCCTCAAAAGGGCACTTTCTCTACATGGAGGGGTCACATTTTTCACCGAGATTTTCGAAAGTCATACCGTCGTTTCGATTGTGCGTCACAGTTTTCCCCGTTATTTTCCTTCTTCGCGGTAGGGGTTCGAGCTTGCCTTCCTACTACCACTTTTTTCTCAACAACCCCCCAAACACCCGGGCAACATGTATGGAACTGATAACAAATTATTCGGCGCTGAATTAATTCGTAATGTTCAGCATTGTCGAGAATTACAACTCCCGAATGCAAATAAAACAAAATTTACATTGAATAAACTTTAAAAACAATACAAAGTTATTTTAGAAATAGAAATTTTGTTGTTCTATTTTTATATATTTACGTCGCTGGCCTCCATTTCACTTCGAAACATATTCAGTTTCAATTATGCAAACATATATACACACACACATATATAATATTTTTTTAAATAAATGTTAACGATCATTTTCCTTTATACAAATACTATTTTCTTTATAATTGTACGACATAATTATTACAGATTATGGTATTTAATTCTAGTTACAAGCTATCATGCTTCCTTAAGCCCATCGAAAATAAACAGACGAATTAACTATTCTTTAATATATTTTTAAAACGGTAATATTGAACAATACTGAAATTTAAAAACGGAGAAAACTTACTAAGAGACTCTTAAAAATATAGTTCTATAATGAATCAAACCACTAAAAATTTATTTCATGCAAATGTAACACCGACTATATCTAAAAAGACAATGGACACAGAAATCATGGTCATGTATCCTCTGAGTTGCAATTGTAATTTTTTCTCACCAATGCGAGTTAGTTGATTTACTCATGTACTATAACTAAGTTTCTATTTACTAGCAAAAATAATGAAATAAATCATATGTTATACACTCCTTGTTTAGCAATCCTTTCACATTTATCTCCCTAGGCTTCTAATTTTATTTGAATTTGCATATTTTACCTATATACTAAATATGATCAGCTTGTAAGATATATATATATATATATATATATATATACATACACATATATATATATAAAGAGAGAGAGAGGGAGAGAGAAGGGGGTGACCCTCCAAAAAAAAGAAAAGAAGAAAGGTAAATGGGGGTCATCAAGAACATATGCTGTGGAACGGAGAAAAAAAAGGCCAACGGCCCTAGTGTTTTCATGTGATGTTTTGAATATAATAAACTAGTTATGACCAAAGTTTCATTTATTGGGATAAAACACATACCATAGATACGGGGCCTAATTAGAGTTGGAGCTCGTTTTGTTGGGGGGCACCCTGTATATTTATATTCAGAGAGTGGTTCTGTGTAATCATATATATATATATACACAAACACATACATACGTATATATATATATATATATATATATATTTATATATATATATATATATATATATATATATATATAATTTAAAGGATATTAGAACAATGGTCTAAAGAGCTGAGTGTATTTTAATGTAACAGTGAAATTACTAGTTTAATTAAAATACAGGAAAGAAAAAGTGCTCGTTGTAATTTAGATATATAATAAGCTCGATAGGTAAATATCCTAGAGCTAATTCAATATTAAGTAATGGGATTGATAATTTAAAATTTAAAAATCAAATTATAATTAAATTAAAAATCTGTGTCATAAGAAGGAACAACAACAAAATCAATTATCTGTACGATCGTTTCGGAAAACAGTGTTTTTCATTGTGGTAGACATCAAGTTATGATATTCATATGATGAATTTTAAAAAGGGGGGGGACGCCCGTGCAATAAATTATTTCCGTTAGCGTACTTTTGATTTAAAGACGGCACGGTTTATATTTCGAATGTTGCTTGTGTAATTACATAATGTAAGGGGGGATAATTAGTCAGATTTTCTTTACTTAAAGGGCGCAAGGGGGATAATTAGTCTAACTTAATTTATTTAAAAAAAAGGAAAAATTGTAATCTATTTTTACTAATAAGTAATTTTTAATGATTTAAGGTGGTTTATATTTATTAAATTTAAACCAACGTTTATGACTGCATGTGAAATAATTTATTGCACAGGCGTCCACCCCTTTTAAAATTCATCATTCAATAAGGTGAAAAGCTATAGCAAACATCTATATGAGTATTTTAACCATAGGTCCTGATTTCAAAAGGCGAAAAATTAAAATGTAAATTTCTGTACCTATATTTTTATCTATATACCTGTATATCTATGTATATGTATGTATGTGTCTATTTTTTCATATATATGCATGCATATATTTGTAATGTTGTACTTAAAGCAAATTTATAATTTAAATTCAAATTTATATTTTACTCTATTTCTTTTATATCTCTAACAGATAATAATTTTATTATCAATTTTAAATCCAGACCTTTTATTTCAATTTTTTTCAGATACATCTGCCTTACTTTTAATGTTAGGTTTATTTATGGTGTCTTTTAGATTTAATAAAAACTCTTTAAAATTTGCTGATAAGGAGACCTTGTTCATTAAAAAAATATATGTAATAATTATTGTCCGTAACTTGATGTCCACCACAATAAAAACACTGTTTTCCGAAACGATCGTACAGATAATTGATTTTGTTGTTGTTCCTTCTTATGAAACGGATTGTTAATTTAATTATAATTTGATATTAAAATTTTAAATTATCAATCACATTACTTAATATATATATATATATATATATTAACACATGTGTGTTAGTGCATATGTATATATATATATATATATGTGTGTGTGTGTTTGTGTGTGTGTGTTTGTGTGTCTACATAACCGTATTGCTGTGCGTTCTTGATTTACCTTTTATCCTTTGATGGCACGATTATACAATAATCTACCCTCTTATATTATTCGACACGTTGTCTGCTTACACAGTGTACAGATGCGTATTTGTGCGTGTATGCCTGTACGCATTTGTAAATTTCTATCTTGTATGCAATGTCTCTACTCATTATCCCTTAATATGTTTATACATCTTTCCGACTTTTTTATGCTGTTTTGCTTATTGACTAAAACTAAAATCTTACTACTTTTTTTTTCCTTTCGTTTATTTTAAGCGTGTTTGCTTTATTGCCTTTTTACATTGAGTTTCCATTTGTTTTCCTTGTCTCTTTACTGGGTGTTCTTTACTCTAGTTTTCCTCTATTGTTCTTCTCTTTTTATGTTCTCTTTTATTTTTCCTTGCATTATACTTTTTACAAAGAATTTTTGGCCGCAGATTTATAATTAACTTATGCTTTTAGTCTCTGGGGGACGTTCTGTAAACTGTACGGCATTCGAATGATATTTTATTATCTGTGAACTGATTCGTTTGGGGATTTGTATACAAATGAAAAAAAGTATTTGTTTATGTGTAAACTTCCATGAATATTTTTTTAAAATTTGTCAGTATTTAAAATATATGTACATATAACAGAATTACCTACCACTCTAAAAATAAATACGGCTAATGAAAGAAATGTATGTTATGACATGTACCTACATAGAATGCGTTTAAACAATGGAGGGACATACGTTTTGAGTAACTCAGTAAATATATATATATATATATATATATATATATATATATATATATATATATATATATATATATATATATATATACCCCTGTAATCTTCGACATTCCCCGACAAATGCTTAATTTAGATAATTTTGATAAACATATTGTCAATCTTTTCCTTAACCTGAATTAAAAAAATAAAACGAAAATTTCAATCATATTTTAAGTATAATAGTAAAAGCGTAAATGCAGGCAATTCAACACTAGTCTATTAGACAAAATTAAGAGAAAGAACAAAACGATAGGCAAGATAAAAAAAAGTAAGACACTTGTCATACAAAATGTACACAAAAAGAACTTTGCAAACAAGCACAAAATAAACTAATAAATTTAGCTTGGAGTTAAATAGGCACAAGTTATGAGACAATATTATGAATAAATAAAAGAAAAGATTAACGTCTGTAAAAATACCACGTCACAAAATGAATGATTCAAACTTATACAAGGAATTTATATATGCATATAAATCAATGATAGTGTAAAAAACAAAAGCAACCACAGACACACACACGCACACACACAAACACACACAAACACACACATACACAAACACACACACACACCCTACCCCACCCTAAAGGAAAAGAAAAAAAAACATTAGCAGAAAGAGATAGCCAGGTCAGCGGTCTCCCTCGACAAGCCCAATAAAAGAGCAATAAAAGAGCAATAAAAATTGGGCATGCCAATGAATAATAAACACTTACAAGCCTCCACCCCTTGGAAAAACTTCAAATTAACTACGAAAATCGCCATTTTTACATCTCCAACACATTTGAAAATAATTTCTGACGAGGACGCTTCACAGAACTCTGAAACGCGCGTAAAAACGATTTCAATGACTTAAAAACATTATTACAATGATCCAAACATATGTCCCAATGAAAAACCAAGACACGGAACAATAAAATAATGTTAAAAAATACACATTGTTGATGACTACTCCCTTATTTAAATATATATCTGGCGTTTCCCGCGTTTTTGGAGGTGTATGTTGAGCAAAAAAAAAAAAAAATGTCATTTTTTTAACTTTGGCCCCTATTATGACTTTCGACAATATCGGCGAAATAAAAAACGAATTCCCCCTGTAGAAAAGTGCCCAGTGGAAGGTAAAGAAAATAATATTTTTAGCCAATTTTTCGAAATTTGCCGTCTGAAAGTCCGAGCTTAAAAAGGATACTGATCGTTTAAAAATCCGTTGCCTCTGTTGAAGGTTTTAGGCAGTTATGCAAATATACATACATAAGGTAAGTCTTACTTGGTTAAAAAAAGGAATAGGAGGTAAATGGTAAATGTGAAATCTCTTTATCATTTTTCTTTTCCCCTTACCTCACCATTTTTTTTAAACAAGTAAGATTTGTGACTTACTTGTAGTTTAATTAAATACTTTTACATGCAAAATCCGATCCCACATTTTTCTAATTCCTGCCCTCTGATGAGAAGGAGAGTCTTTCTTCGAAACTCCGCGGATTAAGGACTATCCACTTATCTTGTGCTTCCGTTTTAAGATTAAATATGTTTTTAACTCTTTTTGAAGATTTCTTTTAACATGTTTTATTAATCATTTGTTCATATTATAAGCCCTTTTTCCTGTTCGGTGTTATTGAGCTTTTACATCTGGTTGAGATTACTTTACTTGTAAATATTAAATCTTTAATATTTATAATATATTTTAAGTTTACCATTTTGATTACCTTGGTAAACTTATTGTAATTTTTATATATATATATATATATATATATATATATATATATATATATATATATATATATAAATTACAATAAGTTACTATATATAGTATTTAATCCTGCATATAATTACCTTCTATCACTTAATAGATACGTAACCACTAGGCAAGGTATCTAGATAATAAGAAAATACTGAACTGAAAAAGTAACATTATTCACTATTACAATAGTACAACATCTTAAAATTTTCAAAGACGATATTTATGTTAAACCACCGATCGCAAATGATCCCTTTTACGTAGGCAGACGAAAACTAAGGAAATACCAAACGATTAAAATGATAAATGTTTTAATTTATTGGTAACACAAATATCAGTAAATATTGATACTTGCGTTTATGTAGATGTCCAATACACAAAATCGTTTACTATACAAAACAACCGTATATACATAGACAGAGATAAGGAAACTTACCCACAATTTGCAAATACCTGCTCACATATATTTATCTGTAAAATCTCGAATCCGAAAATCGTTTTGGTCTCATACTGCAACAAAGCACTCCATATGAGTAAATTTAAAGGAAATATCTTATTTCATTCTGGCATAAAAATAATAGGCATTAAAATCATTACAGGGAATGTACAATTATCTGGTTCTTTTCGCATTATTTTCTTTAACTTAAGATCAATTTGAACCACTTTTTCTTAAAGCGATCAGATACGCAGTTTCCATCACATGATAAACTACGCTAAGTACCAGTGAAACGATCAGGTTAAAAGCACCTCTTCATAATAACTGTAAAGTAAAATGTTTTAGAATACTTGCTATCTGTCACAAGCGAACCCTACAACAGAGTAAGGATATCCAGTTGTATTTCACAGGTTACCCTTAAACATGCACTATATGAGCATACTTATGTCTCCAGAGAAAAAGCAAATAGGACGCTAGAGATTAGAATACGGCAGTTGAAATATAAAAGTTATCCCATTTACAGTCAAATTGAAATTATTAAAAACAACCAGAGTAATTTTCCAATATTCAAAGTCTTGCATTCTATGTAACCTGAAAAATATCATATGATAGAAATGATAAACAATACCTGGTGCAGAGAGTGATCCGCTCTATTTTTTAAATCGTATTTCCAAGTTTAATTAAAGTTTTATGAGATAGTTTTTATTCAATTGTAAGGTTGAAGTATAGACTAGGTACAAAACACACTCCCCTCCCCATGTTAAGAATGGCTTTTTAAATAGTAACGTTATTATTTATGTCAGGATCACTCTCCGCACTGGTACCCAATACTGACCAAACCGGCAAAACCGACCCAAGCAAGAAAGGATATTTTCATCAATATATCTATAGAATTCAAGCAGTTTTATAGGCTGGTCAGAAAAAGATTGTTTCAGGCCAGGATAAAAGAATATAAATGCTGCGAGTTTTAAATAAAGACTCGAGTAAGTACATATCTGTAAGAGTGTATAGCCAATCACAACCAGAACCTATCCAAACATGTATCTACTCATGGGATTTTGCATTTAATAATTCTCTTTATAACAATTATCAGAGTAATTCATGAGTAATTTATGTTAAAGGGATTTGAAAGAACTGTTTTTTTTTAAATTTGAATAAGCCGTTCTATAATTCTATGTCATTTTTGCTTACTTATATTTCCTTATTCTTATCATGGCATTTTATTTGTTCAGCGTTGCATTAATTTTATAAAATTGAACGTATTCCTAGTTTCAATTATAATGCAGAATTTAGTTTCAGAGACTAAATCATGTGCAATTCTTCAATGAAAATGTATCATCACAACGAGGCAGAAAAATAATTATTACTGCTTTTCGATTCAAATACCTATTTTAAGTTTATACGTTTGACGTAGCTATTGAGAAAAGATTAAGTAAAATGGTGCAATTATTCTGTAAAACGTTTCAACATTTATATTTGTTTTTACTTAAGTATTTACTAATTACTTTTCTTTTACGACATTTGACTTATATATATTATTTTTCTTTGAAAATCTCTAAGCAATCCGAATAAGCGGAAGTATTAGAATAATACTTAACTATTCACGTATATTTTCATTCCTACAAATACGATATACATCGATTAATTGTTGATAAAACACATTTAAAAAAACACAAACAAAACTTGCTCTTAAAAAAAAGCCGGGTGTGATTATATCGAAGCACGGTGACATGTTACTAGAATATTATTCACATTAAAAATGAAATGCAACATCACGTGATTTCAAAGAATGATATTTATTTAATTAACCTATTATCAATTCGTCATCTGGATCTCAAGCGTTTATCAGAAATTAATATTAATGTTTATGGTTACAGTTCATCACAATATTTACTTTTTCATTATTTATTACAGAGATGAGTATAGAAAGGCGCCACACTTTCCCTCTAACTCTCGCATCATTGACCTTCACCTTATAATTTGGTGTGTTTAGCAAGGCCAGATGAAGTCCAATTTTTTGGAGTCTTTAGTATGACTTTAATGTGATTTTAATCCTGGAAAAATCTTGAACGCACTCCATTACATTTATTGTAACATGCACTTAACTTAAGCACTTGAATTTATACTTGCCTTTAAAAGTATACAAACATTAAGCAATACACAGCGATAAGATACCCTTGTAAATTCGTTCTTATTTCTGAGAAGTCAAATCAACCAGGTATATGCACAAATTAATTTCAATTGTTTTTCGCTAACGCATTTTTATTGTTCAATTATGCGTAAATTAATTTGTTTTGCTATAACAAAGTTTTTTTTTTTTTACATCGGTACTCATAAATAAGCAATGCAGAAGTCAACTTTTGTAATAAAAATGTCAAGTACAATTTTGTTTAAAAAATACTTGGATATCATTCGAACTTCAACAGATAAAAACACATCTACGTAATGTTTCAGTTTGTGTAAAAAGAAAAAAAATAATTAAAAAAAAAACGTAACACATATTTTCATTAAGAAATGATCAGAGAATGTAACTTGACCTTAGCAGGGTGGATGACAAAATGCAATATAAGGTCGCTCCGAGATGCATACATGTTGAGTCATCCTAGTTGTGTATTCTGGAGCATCCCAGCATCGGAACAAAATAAATACCTCGCTGAAAAAAATTAAGGTGTAAATAGAGCCCTTGTTTCTCCGCTTTGGTCTTGTTTCAGATCATTTGAAATAATAACAGCAAGTTTTAGTCTCCCCTCCATCAAGGCTAGATATATATATATATATATATATATATATATATATATATACAGTGATCACCACTTATCAAGGCCCGGAAGCCACTCAAGGATAAGGGTTATTGCAAGTACATTACGTTAGTGTGGAGATTTGATGAAGTGTTTAATTAAGGGGGCGGTTCATTAGGAATTTGTTAACATTGGACTTGAAGACATCCAAGTTTTAGTCCGGAGGGAAGCAGGAATACGGAACAGAGTTCCACAGGTGTGCAGTTCTAAGAAAGAAGCTTTGTTCATGGAATCCGCGTTTTGATTTAGGCACAGATATAGAGTGGGGGATTTTTTTCCCAGTGGATTCAGCTAGACGGGTGTTTTTCGTGAAAGATTGGCGAGGGGGGCACAGATTTGAGTTCAGACGAGCACCTGCCATGGAAGCAATGATAAAACAAACATAGGCTCGCAACGTCTCTTCTGTGGGAGAGAGGTTGCAGGGTAGAGAAAAGGGCATCCCCCACTAAGCCACGAAGTCTATTTTGTACTCTGTCAAGGCAGGATAGGCCGTTTTTAGCAGCTCCTGCCCAGATATGACAACAGTATTCCATCCTTGGAGTACTTGGCTTTTATATAAATAGAGAATTGCATCAGTAGTGAGATATCTTCTGGAGCGGTAGAAGGATCCCACCATCTTTCAAGCGACCTTGGCAACAGACGATGTAAGTGTTCCATTTCAGATCAGGAGTAAAGGTCAAACCCAGAAGCTTGTCAAAACACGGGGCCTCACCCAGACGAGAGCCATCCGTCACAATTGATGCCAGCTGGGGATAAGGTCGCGGATAGGAGTTTGGTTTTGGATGCATGAAAGGTAACCAGCCACCTCTTCCCCCACTGAACCACGCGCTCGAGATCAGAGGAGAGAGAATCAGAGATAACTTTGTCATTTACAGCCTTTGATGTGTTGCCGTAGATGGTCGTGTCATCAGCATAGATGTCAACGAATGATTTAAGTATGTGTTAAGGGAATTCATTGATGTAGATCAGGAAGAGAGTTGGGCCAGGATTGATCCCTGAGGGACTCCAGCATTTATATTGCAGGCCTCCGATTTTTGTCCATCTACCACTACTCTTATGAGCCTATCAGAGAAGAATGACTTAATGATTGAGAAAAGATTTCCAGTTAAACCGTAGCTGGAAATCTTGTGAAGTAGACCCTTATACCATACCTTGTCGAAGGCCTTTGATATGTCAAAAGCAATTGCCCTAGAAAGGAAGCCTTTGTCAAGAGATTCACTAATCCTGTGGGATATAACCGTCAGCACATCTGCGGTAGATCTTGCAGCGCGGAAACCATATTGTGTGTCACTAAGAAGGTTATTCCTGCTGAGGTGGTTGACTATTTCTCTATTTAATATGGATTCCAGCAACTTACTCATAACACACAGGAGACTTATAGGTCTGTACTGAGAGGGGGATGACTTATCACCTGAATTCTTAAATACAGGGCAAACTGATGAGGTCTTCCAGGGAGTCGGAAAGCACTTCTCCTTAAGGCAGCGCTTAAATAGTTTCGTAAGTATGGGAGCAAGTTCTGGTTGAAGCTTTTTTAACACTATAATTGGGATGCCATCAGGGCCAGTTGCTTTACTGGAATCTAGGCTCTTGATTAGTTTGGCGACCTAATGCACGGATATTTGTATGTTACCTAGCTTGTTCTGTGTTATAGGAGGAAATATGGGGAGTTGATGGCCTTCGTCGCATAGGGTAGAATTAGCTGCAAAGTTCTTTGCAAATAGTTTGGCCTTGTCTGACGCTGACGAGATTACCTCTGGTCCATTGATAATGGTTGGGATAGAACGCACACTTCTGTTCAGGATCCTATTTGTTATTTGCCAAAACTGGTGGGGTCCAAGCCGTTGATGAGCTACCTTGGATTTAACAGACCGGGCATATAGCTCTCTTGCATTTTTTATTACTCTTTTACAGTGGTTGCTGGCAGACCTGAAAGCAGCTTTAGTCTCAGTGCATCTATTACGTTGGTAGCTACCGAAAAAGTGATTTCTGTGCGGGATAGCAGCAGCACATTCTGGGGAGAATCATTGTTGGCTGTTAGGTTTTTGTTGGAATTTTTTAGATGGTATGGATTGGTCTATGCCTACAAGTAACCATTCGGTCAGATATGATACTATAGACGACACTTCCTTTTTAAACATGGAGTGCAGAGGTAAATCAGATATATATTTACGGAAGCTATCCCAGTCAACCATAGAGTATCGGTATACAGTACGGTGGAGGGGTGCGTCTGGGGGCTTCTTACATTTCGTTTTTATCTTAACTGATACGACGGAGTGGTCGGAGGATCCTAGCCGAGAATGAAGGAACATGAACATAGCTCAGGGGAAGTTGAGAGAAAAAGGTCTAAGAGGCTTGCATATTGACCGGGTGTATCGGGCACACGGGGTGGGCTCGCGAACAATCTGATTGAGGTCATAAGCAATGGCAAAATCATGACAAAACCTCCCCTCATCATCTGTCCTGTTTTAATGGGTCAGCCATTCCACGTTATGGACGTTGAATTCACCACAGATGTGGATGTTAGCCGAGGGATGTGCAGACAGTATGTGGTCTATTTTCTCAGATATGCTCTTAAAGATAGTAACTCCGCTGTTGTGGGGCCTATAGAGGGCAAATATAAATGCAGTGGTGTTAGCAAGTGCAACCCTGAAGCACATATAGTGTAAATTAGGATCTTCTCTAGAGATATCCCTGCCACACGGGAAGCCATCCTTAATGTAGGCACATATTCCATGCCCATGGCGATCTTGGGTGTCAGATTTAGCTGTTAAATTAGAGTATCCGTTAATTATGAACTCATCTAGGGAAGTGGTCGGCCCTATTCCAGTTTCACTTAGAAATAATATGTCCGGTTTCGTCTCCTGTAATTGGGTTTCAACCTCTGGAAAGTGTGAACGTAGACTCCTGATGTTGGAGAAGGAGACCTGGTAGTAGGGGTATACGTTGGAAGATGGGGTTCTAGGTTTTTATCGAGTTTTTATTATGGAGATATTTCATGTTGAGGTTTGGGGATTTGTGGAATAGGTCGGCATATTTGGTTAGAGCATTACAGAGAGGGAAAGTAAGAGAGAAAAAGACAGGAAAAATTTTTTGTAGCACACGAAAAGGTAAAGCCGTAACAATTACCTACTAGTATGGTATCGAGAGGCCCCACCAGAAACTTCTGCATGGTCCAGATCCACTAACCAACTGGCAATACAGCAGTCCCAGTACTTTGCACCTGCTGATAGGACAACCTCCTTAGTGGTTAATCCAAGTTTCGGGTCCCTGACTGTCAGACGGATAACGTCAGCCCAGACAAAACGTTTACCTCCAGCACCCTTACTAGTGACATGGCCACAAGGACAGACAGAGACAGAAAAATTTACATCTCAGACTACTGGTCACCAAGTACTACCGACCTTTAAGCAGCTTTGTCTTCACCTTTTGTCAGAAAACTCACTCATTGAATGAGGACTGAATGACAAAATAGGAGAAGCGAGAGTTACTGGAGCTGCCGATAACACATCCACTGTATTATCTACTCTCCATATATATATATATATATATATATATATATATATGTATATATATACATATACATATATATATGTATATATATATATGTATATATATATATATATATATATATATATATATATATATATATATATATATAATGTTAGAGGTAGGACGATTAATCGGAATCAGGAATCAGAAATGTTTGGGTTATCGGAATCGGTATCGGAAAAAAATTTAGTCTAATTTCCAAACCGATTCTGAAATTAAAAAAATGGAATAATCCCAAATTGTTTTCTTCTTATTAGAAGTGTGTCCTTTGTCAACAAAAGGCTGAAAATTTCCACAGAATGGATTATAAAACTTATTTACAGATTTAACATCAGTTAGTTTATTTAAATTTATTTTGTTTATTGGTCATTTATAACTTGCCTATTGGTTTGTAATCATTTCGCATCTAATCTAAAATGTCCATCTGCCCTCATCGGGGAGAGTTCATATGATTATTAACATGTTTTAAAGGTTATGTGCCGGGGGGGTAAATTTCATTGGAAACTGCTGTACATTGGGATGGTTGTCATCGGCTTCTTCTGCAATAATTACAGTTTTATGGCATATTTTTGGACACAAAGAAAAGCTTCAGACACTCCAAACCTGATTTAATTTGTTTTTATTAGTTTTTTTTTTATTTTAAGCAAAGTAAATATTCTAGAGTTCACTTGCCTATTCAATATCACAGATTTTAAAAAGCTTTTCACACCTATTTGATTAATGGCCATATGTTGTCTATTAGAGACTTCCCACTTTAATATCAAATATATATTAATAATATGAATTTAATATCATGCTTGACATTTTTATTCTGGCGCTGGTTTTGTCTGATCACAATATCCTTTGAAATATTTCATGTTTCCTTATATTTTGTTTGGTTTTGACAATCTCAGAAGTTTATCAACACTTTGAAATAGGACACATTTAGAAGTTTGTTAACTTAATAAAATCTTTAATTTACATTAAAATAACCCAAACATATCAGATTGTACTTTTTAGGCGATTATGAGAGAACGCTAAAACGGTATTTTGGAATTTAGAATATAAAGCGAACTGATCCCGTTTTGGTACATAAAAACTTTTTTAGCTGTTAAGTAATTATTGCCACTAATTATAAGGCCGACCAGTAAAATTCTAGAATCACATGTAATTGCTATATTTATCGTATTGTCACGCGTATTTCGGGTTATTAGTAGGAAAGGAGCGTGTTTTTTATGACTTTTAACAATACTATATATTAGTACGATTGTTTAATTTGTGTGCCAAGATTTCATCCGAGCGACTCTTGTTTAATTATGGATTCCCATTTCATATAATAAATAATTTTACCAAGAATTCTTCATAAGTTTTGGTTTCAGTTTGATCTATATCTGATGGCCCTTAAGTCATCTCTTGTTTTGGTGCCCGGAAAACTCTTACCCAGAAAACTCGTTCCTTTTTCTAGTAAGAAAAAGTGGTCCTTTATCGAATTAATATCGATTGAAAACACATTTTATGATTGTTCTTGAAGGATATATCGTTTTTAAAGACGACTACGCACCCCCATAATATTAAAAAAAAATGTAAACTCTTTTTTTAAAAAACATAAACTTGATCACGGATTCAAGACACGAAAAACAAAACCATATAAGTATCTAAAAATACTTTCGATTTACACTTCATGTGTTTTCATTACGAACAAAAATAAAATAAAGAAAACAATTACGTATTATTAAAGAAAGCAATTATTTTATTTAGAACAATTAATTTAGCTTGAGCAATTCTTGTCTTATTACAAAACAACAACAAAAAAAACACGGTACTTATGTATTTTTGGTACCGCGCTTAAATAATAACGTTATATTTCGAAATTATTCCTTACATGCATCGTTTAAAAGACATTTCGGGGACTCTTCTGCAGTATGTAAACGGCGGCTATTGTTAAGGAGTGATAACTCCAATTTCTTCTTGGTCAAATACCGCGGCAAATAAGTAACGAAAAGATTTTTTCTAAACTGAAAACTATTTGAAAACCAAAACATTTATTGTATAAAAATGTACAATATATAATTGTTTAAATATTTATTGAAAAGTCTGCGTAGAAAATATAATTTCACTAAAACAATTTTGTAATAAAATCAAGATTGTAATGTAAAATACCGTTGTTGTTTTTTTTTCGAACAAATAAATAATTTAAATAAAACATTTTTTTTGGGGGGGGTTAAAGCAACTTGAAAGGGTAAACAACAAATTAATAATTTAAATGTATTTTGACCGAAAAGAGCCACTTGCGACAGTTTAGTTAAAGGAATCAAGAATAGATGACCTCCGTTCGCATACTGCACAAGTGTCTTTTGTTTTTAGTGAGCACAAAAAAATGTTAAATCTAATTTATTTTTTCTAAATAAAATATTTGTTTTATTATTTGATAATATAAGAAGTGTTTTCTTTTTTTCTTTGGTTGTTTTGTAATAACACATGAAATGTTAAAAATTAAATAATTTTTAAAATAAATATATGGTTTCGTTTTTCGTGTCTTGCGTCCGGTTTCGTTACATAATCAATCGTATGCCCTTCCGGTAGCTTGATTTTTTTCCGCGCATCATGAGTTTTGATTTTGGTTTTGATTCAAGATGATGCACCCAAGTCATATGGGTATATATTTTGATTTTTGAAAGCGCAACTTTATAATATAAAGAATCGATATTAAATTTGCTCTTTAATAACATATACGAAATCTACACAAATTAAAATATCATATTTAAGCGTGTTTTACCACGGGCTTACGCCGGGCGTCCCTGCTAGCGTAGGTAAATATTTATGCAGTTTTAACAAAGGAGCTACAATAATAATATAAAGGGGTCTTCATTTACTCTGAACATCTACAATATATTGACATCAATAAATTACATATGAAAGAGCCCGCTGAGGAGTTTCCACAGGCCCACCTAGTTATAAATGAATACTTTTCGCACAAATCTATAAAGCCATGTTTTTAAGTATTGAATACGATAGTGTTATAAAAACAGCTTTCCCTATCCCCAGTACCTTTTTACGGATCATTAATTGCCGCCCTGAAGAAGGAAACGAGCCGTGAAATCATCTCCAGGCATTCTTTTAAAAAAAATGTTCTAACCTTGTTAATATTTGTTCAGTCCCTTGTTGATTTATGCAGTCTATTGCAGTCTTGTCCTGCCTTTACCCCCTCTCCATTTGAATAATTAACTCTTAAATATTGTTTCACATTCTTAATAAAATATCATTTGCTTTTAAATGGAAAAGAAGCATGAAAATTGACGTGGAATTTGCCGACTGTTGTGGAAACAAGTGCGGGTATGAATTCCATTTTATTCTTTCAGTACACTTTAAAATGTTCAGCATTTTTAGCAATCTTATGGTCGCCAGGCGACACTCACGCAGAGATTTCGTGATATAAGTGTAATCTCCGTGTAACATACATACTTTCCATCGCGTATGAAAAGGAATACATCGATACAGCCTTGGGAACAATATTAAATTGCCTGCTTCGAACGGTTCCTTATATTTTACAAAATAAATACATTTTTATAAGGATTTCATTGCTATGACACTTTCTGAATCAGGAGACATTTTTACTTCCACACAACGTCCGTCCAAGGGTAATCCTTTCTGGGCTTAAAATAGATATTGGGGGTCGGCTTGATATTGTTCTCCTTAAAATCTCTAATTCTTATCCATATTTAACTAGGCATGCATTTAATCAAGTCATGCAAATAAACCTAGTTGATTTAGGCGAATTGTTGTATATGAAGCTACAGGTAATTTGTGTAGTTACTAATTTTCATTTTATCCCTTGTGTTCTTTTATTTATTTTATGTTCTTTTAATCATTGTATTAGCTTGTGTAAATATATATTCCAGTATTCTGATTATAAATGTCAGATTTTTCAGTAATATAAATTCCGATGAGATATGCGATATTTAAATATAGATTTGTGTCTTTATATTTCAATATAAATTTTATTCCTGTTGTAATAAAACGCTTTATTGCCTTTTACAAAATAATGGTGTACATTATTTTCCATATACTAGTATTAGTACAATGCATTGTTCTTTGTTGTTGCATTTGATTTAACAAGGGGCACACTTTCTATAAAATACAAGTTTGATTGTATCTTACATTTTGCTTAACTAACGCTGATGATCATCCTTTTCACGATTGAAATCAGATTATACAATCGTATAATTATAGGAAATATTCTGAGTTAAGAAGTAAATAGCCCTCTATTTGAATTAGATATGTTATATTTCCCTTATAAATATTTTCAAGGCACATTCACAACCAACACATATCAATTTCTAACCCTCTTATCTCCGTTTATATGGAAAAGCGATTATATTGAATGACATGAAAATAGTCGTCGATTGTTGTGGTGAATCGAAAAATAAAAATCAGTGGTTAAATGATTACGACGTTAAAATTAATCGATGCAGCTTAAGAGAGACTACAACTTATAAACCGTCACGAATATGGCGTCATTATAACTCTCTAGACGTTTGCAATTCAAAACCTCACAAAAATGACTCCAGGAAAAAACATCGTTTTAAGCATATATAGTATTGGAAATTAATCGAAATGAATGATATGCATATTGTTTTTTGTTTTGTTTTGTTTTATTTTTGATTTTTTGCATAATGCTACCTTGCAAAGAATGTGAAATATTTGATAAACTACTAGAGATGCAAGGCTAGTATATTCCTTAGACGAACATAAGAACGCAAAATATATAAATAAAATGATGTATTCTAAATGTTGAAATGTCTGTATACTAACAGCTACAAGAAAGGAAATCTTGTAGTCTGTGGCAGTGCATTTCATGTATTTTAACAGATTTCAATATTTAACTTTCTTCAAAATTGAATAATTATTTGGCACTGTCAGGACAATTGTTTATCAAACACTTCAAAAATGCAATGACGTTTTTTGTTGGCTATTATTCAAAACACCTCTAATCGGTTCTTTAAGTTCATCAACACTGTGAGTTCCAGAAACAAGCAATATTTTCAATTGCTGAATAGATAAATCAATGTTTGGAGTGTTTTTAATGATGCAAGAAAAAAAAGGAAGGTGGTAAATTGTCTTAACAATGCTCTTAGAAAAACAAATATTTTCTTTCATTTTTTGTTAGCAATTTGGAGTGGTTTTCTACTGAAATAATTATATCTTTTCCTTAAATCATGGTCAATAATGAGGTTAGTTTACGCTGTAATATAGCTGGTTATCTGGATGTAAAACGTACATATTTATCATAAAATTTACTCATCTTTAAATTTATTATTTTTTGTAGGTAGTTCGTTGATAAAAGCAGAAAACGAATACGACTTGTGTTAGATAAATCGTAATTTAGATTGGTGACACGAGCTAAATCTGGTTATATTTCATATAAACAAAGTTTCTGACAATAACTAGCTACATCCGTCAGAGTAATCTGCCTACGTATCATCCACATTTTCATTTTTCTCTGTCACGCGTTTTACTCTGAGGCATCAAACATATCCATGCATATGAGCTTTAAAGAATTTCAGGTCTATTAAACGGGTTTCTTTACCTTCGAGTTTTGTTTTCTTTAATAGACAGTCGACTTGAACATGTCAAGAAGAAAATAGTAAAGCAAAAGAGGTCGGCGGTATTTATTCTTTTTCAGATACTCATTTATTCGTTCAGTCTTTATATCTGACACAAAACATGTTCAAAGGCAAATATATTATTGCTTATATGACAATTATATTATCCCAACAGTTGGGCGTTAAGGGATAACATAATCTCCACATGCAGTTTGAACAGCACAGCAAGATTTGACCACGTATTATTAAAGCTTTGTGTGATGCCAAAATTTAATAATTCACTGATATTGTATTCCCAGTTTCCAGACCAAGATATATTGAAGAAAAAAAAGTGGCAAAACAAAATAAGGAGTCCTGATTGTCTATACAAAAGTTGCATAGACATACAGTAATATCACCTTTAATAGAAACAAAAGTGCGCATGTGCGTTCTTTAATAACTAGTGTTGTGAGCTATTATATAAACTAGGCAATATTAGAATCCTTTCATATCAATTATAATATTCTATTAGTATATATATATATATATATATATATGTATATATATATATATACATACATATATATATATATATATATATATATATATATATATATCCTTTGGAACAATTGACATTTGGGAAAATTGCAATGCATTTGTCTCTAATTGCAAGTTTACCAATCGCATGCATAAAGAGATACAAATATTGATGTGTTATCATGTAATTGGAAATATGTTAATGTTAAACAGTGCATTACATTTCTGCATTGAAATTAATAAAACATTATTGATATAGCTAAACTTTATCAAGAATCTATCTTACATTGATTGCGTTGTTGGCAAAGCTATAGCGTTCCAAAGTTATTGTAGAATATAATTATATATATACACATTTGAAACTGTCAGTTTTTGTATTTCTAGCTTTCGAATGGTAATGAAGCTTTTTTTTTATAAACATAGTGATATTCCTCACTGCCCTTTGTCGATAATTCATCCCAAATGTATGTAGATAAAATTATTGAATATTTCACAGGACTACACACACCTTGGGTTGTTTTTTTATCTTTATTAACTTAAGTGGTGAAATTATAGGAGTTTAAACACTTTATAGAATACGATATTTTTTTATAATAGATAAGCTTTCTGTGTCAGTCACTGCTATAGAGAGTTCAGAAAATACATATCAGAACGCATGATAATTGGGATTATTAATACAGTTTATGAAGGCCTATGTCAATTAAGTGGTATTTGTGAAGTGTGTCCGTTAATAAAAATAAATCAGCTATAAATGATTGGCAATTATTAAAAATATGAGATGAAATTGCATTTTTAAGCTGATACATTTTATGAATTACTACATGAATAACTGCTACTTTTAATCTACTTCTTTAGCATTACTACATTTTTCTCGTCACTATATATATATATATATATACATATATATATATATATTTAGTAATGTGATTGATAATTTAAAAAACAAATTATAATTAAATTAAAAATCCGTTTCATAAGAAGGAACAACAACAAAATCAATTATTTGTACGATCGTTTCGGAAAACAATGTTTTTTTTATTGTGGTAGACATCATGTTACGGACAATAATTATTGCATATAGTTTTTTATTAAACAAGGTTTCCTCATCTGGAAAGGGTTTTTATTAAATGTAAAAGACACCATAAATAAACCTAGCATTAAAGTAAGGCAGATGTATCTGGAAAAATTAAAATAAAGGTATGGATTTAAAACTTGATACGAAAATTAATATGAGTTAGGGATAGAAATAAAATAGAGAAAAATTATAAATATAAATTTTGTTTTACGTACAATATTATATATACATACATATACAAATGCATACATGCATATATATGAAGAAGTACACAGCATATATATGCATACACATAGATATACATATATATATATATATATATATGCATAAAAACATACATACAAATAATATTTACCTTTTAATTTTTCGCCTTTTGAAATCAGGAACTTTTATGTGAGTATATATATATATATATATATATATATATATATACTTACATAAAATTAATATACAAAAGTATAAATTAATGCGTAAACTTTAAGTGTTTACTTACAAAAGTGCTCAATACGTAGGTAGAGCTAGTTAGTAATTCATAAAATATATATGGCGATTAAGCTACACTGAATATTCCACGTTTCATCCACTGGTGATAATTAGAATATACAAGTTGATTTATATGGTCCAAGTAGAAGGCAGCTTTTCATACATAGATACGTTACACACGCTAAATCTTTTTATTTTGAGTAAGCAGTAACATCAGTAAGCAGCAAACATGCATGGTTGAATTTCTACTTCATGCAATTATCCTTGTTTGATACGTCATAACATATATTTTATTACGTTATGTAATGATATTGAGAGAAATAACGAAGACTCGGTAAGGTTTTACACCAACATATTAATCTCCATACGCGCTATTCAAGAGTAAATTAGGTGATATGCAGGTGAGAAATATTTTCATTGAAAGAAATTCAAAGAATTCTGGAACTAAAAAAAATGAATCTCATTTCGTCTTACAAAAATGCTTTGTATTAATGTCTTAAACGATGACTGATTTGCAATAATCAATAGTTCATAATTGTTCCATGTTTGATTATGAATTCATTTTTATAATTATTTTATATTTCATTTTATTTTTTACTTAAAATGCAGCGTGGCGCATTTTTACATGGATATTTGCTCAGTAAATTTGCGTTTTTATTTAATAACCATCTGTCACATATGCTTTCAACTATTCTGTTCATATTTTTTTCATGTTCCTTAATGTTATTTTTGCACATAACGCTTCGCTTATTAATGTTTTAGGGTTGCAGCTGGTTGATTTTACTCAAAAGCCACTTGTAGTTATTTTTTATGTTTTATTTCCCGTTTGCCTTTTAAATTAAAGCGATGTATTCCCGTTCTCTCAATCATGTGTTTCGATCTCCTCTTTTTTTCAATAGTTTAGTCTAAATCATTTTTCCTAAGGATGTTCTAAGTGCCGCAAACTATGATAAACACCCAAGAAAATATAAAATGACTACAAAAAAGCATATTACTGATTTCCTTTCTATGCATCTTATTGTTTCATTTTAATATATTTCATGCTTCATTAGGGATCTGGACTTTTTATGCATATATATATATATATATATATATATATATATATATATATATATATATATATATATATATATAACTGACTTCCCAATATTTAATAGTAGTATTACTAGAAAATAAAATTTAAATATTCCATCATTCATATTTTACAAATAAGTTACTTAACCGATAATTGTGTCATTATCTTTATTCTATACCTCTTATTATTGGGATTGTTTATATATTAAATCACTCTTGTTCTTGGAAATACCTCACAGAACACATAACAAAATATTTCTGTTATAAATATTTTATTTGTTGCTCAAAAGCTTTACTTATTTACTGAGCACTGAAGTAAAAACTGGAATTAAACAGGTATACATTATTATTATTATTATTATTATTATTATTATTATTATTATAATAAAATGTATACACACACGCATATATACAGGCAATGTGTTTGGGTGTGCAGCTCTGTGCGTGAGTGTAAGTTTACGTATGTATATAAATAGGAGTTATATGCATGTACATCTATATTCTACGTTAGTATGTATGTGTACATGTATGTGAATGTTTATATGCAGAGGCATTATATACCTCTATGTGCATATGTGCATTGGGAGGTGAATTCGCGTAATTGTTTATGTATGAGTATCTTTCGGTGTTTTTAGACCTCAAAATGTTAAATAATTTAGGAAGATAATAGTAAAAGAATAAAAACGAGGAACTTTTTTGTTTTCTAGACTAAATTTTTCTACATAGTCAGCACTATCCCCAATGCACTTTTGATAGAAATAGCTGTGCATGGGTATATGGAGAGTACTTTGTCATATGAGTGGTTTGGCTTTTAATTTTTAACTCAAAATTTAAAGAGATACGAAGATATGAGATATACTAATGAAACAAACCAAATTTTCTGCTCCAAAATTTATTGTTCCACATAGTCACAGCTGTTTTAATGCACTTACATTGCCAGAAATTAAGGAGGCATCTCGGCTTCTAAGAAACATAACATAACAGAGATTACTTTCTTCGAATCTTTCACGGGCATATCCGCAACAAAAGGATGAAAATCTGAGATCATAAATGTATGGGTTCAGTCATCATGACAATGGTATTTGCAGGCCCTCTGATTCAATCATGCGGAATAAAAATAAAACATATCACTTCTGGAGTGTTTCACGTATACACACAAACACGCCAATTGTAATTTTTAGAATAAACACACACACGCGCATACACACATTCTCATATATTAACGCTCATTTATTTGTCAATAATAAGCTCCCAATTTACTCATACACATACGTTTCTAACGCATACACACACCATTTTGTATGATGTATTCTTATGCATGTGTGTGTCTTTATAGATATATTCGCACCCGCAGATGTACATATGTATACATCAGGATTGTCCACACACATGCATACATGTCCACATCGCCACATACATGAGCCAGAAGAAGAAACGCTGCATTAATGTTCTGTATGCAGAAAAAATTGAACCGATCAACATTCACCGACGACTATTAAACGTTTACTAACTCTATGCAGTTAAACTCAGCAAAGCAAATATATGGTTTCGTCGATTTCAGAGCGCCGACAGAAATGTGAGTGACAAAGCGCGCTCCGGATTTTATGATCTAGGTATCAAAGAAAATGACAAAAGTGCATTATGAATGGTAGTGACTAAGTAGAAATACAATTTTGAGGCACAAAAGGTCGACCGTAATAATAGTACTACTTACGTCTTCGTAGCTCTACAAAATTTTAGTTAAAAAAAGAGCTAGTACGGAAAAGAAATAGTACGTGTATATATATATATATATATATATATATATATATATATATATATATATACCCGTATTTCTTTTTACCCGTACACACACACACACACACACACACACATATATATATATATATATATATATATATATATATATATATATATATATATATGTGTGTGTGTGTGTGTGTGTGTGTGTGTGTACGGGTAAAAAGAAATACGGGTATATATATATATATATATATATATATATATATTTATAATGATTGACACGTCTTGTCAGACGAGTGCCACTGCCTCAGACACTTAAAGTCGATGGCCCAAAAATTTCTTTCTTTTTTCTTTTTAGTCCTACCGGTGAATTCACACGCTCAAGCAGACATGACACTGAAGACGGTCGTTGAGATCAATTATTACATGCTTCCAGCCTTTCAAGCCTCTACGCGTCACATCTTTACATCGCCACAGACCATTTTTATAGACAAATGCCTGAGTGAGTATCTATACACAGATGATGTTAAAGAGTCTTAGCTTTGTACGACATCTTAGTCTCTCTTTCGGTTCAAAATGTTGCGACCCAGCAACATCACGAGCAGGATAGCCAGCAACAAGTTAAACCGCAGACCAGCTTACTGGTCTGTAGCTTTATGGTTTTTTAAATCAGAAATTTGCTTCTCCTAGAAAAGTAGCCTTCATCACGGCTTACGAGAACCCTTCCCCCCCCCAACACACACAGACATACACACAAACACACATGGTGCTAGTAGGCCGTTGACACCGAAACAGCGTCTATTCGCCCTTTTGAAGGTCTAGTTTTTAATTCTTTAGGGAGACTATCCACTCTCCTCACCAAACAAGTCTGGTGGGGGAACCAGTTTATTCGCCGGTGACCCAACCATGAGGCAGGTAGTACTGAGTTACATGGTACAAGTAGCATATAACATGACCTGACGCCATATATATATATATATATATATATATATATTTATTTATATATATATATATATATATACACCGTATATATATACAAACACACACACACACACACACACACACACACATATATATATATATATATATATATATATATATATAGTAAGTTATGAAAATAGATATGCAATGAAGCGACACATAATGTTGCGCATTTCATTTCCGTGAGAATTTGTCAGGTTTATTATATATTCGTCTATTAAATTATGTGATTAAATGAATAGGCATCTGTATATACCGTCTTTTGGGTTAATTGCGCTAAATCCGCGAGAAATTGCGCCAACTAAAAAAAAAAGTGCGTTTTCGGCAACCGCGCATATAAAAGGCACAATTACCTCGAACCAGGCGCAATTACCCCAATGTTCGGTGTATATATATATATATATATATATATATATATATATATATATATATATATATATATATATATATATATGACCTTATCTCTCTCTGTAGAAAAAGTCCTCTGTCAATATTTGGTCTACAGACGTGAAACTTTATACATATGGGATTTGCAACTGTGGAACTAATTCTATTTGTTTTTAGCCGGTATGGATATTTTTAAATATGTTAATATTAAAAAAAAAAAAATGAAAATTGGCAGTTGTAAGTAAACACGTCGTGGTTGTTCTAGATATGTGAAAATATACATTTAAATCGTTAACAACGTTATTTTTTTTTAATTTATGTGCGTACGAATTTGATATTTTAACGAATAACGAATGTATTTTCTGCATGTTCTGTTTTCTGATTCTACCTGATCGCACCCAATTCACCTTTAATTAACCTCCGGAATCACCATTATCTATTAGGCATACAATAAAATTAAGTAAATAACTTGCTCTATAATTATAACTACTAAATTAGCATGAATAAACATATATTTTAGCAGATTGTGGTGCAATACCCATATTAACTAACCATAATTTTTATAATTTAAGCCTGAGAATCCATATTTTTAACATAATTTAATTGAATTAAGGCACTTTAACAACTTAATTTCTTCTTAAAAAAATAAGGACACAAAATTATCGAATTCTAATTTGTTTTATTTTGATTAAATCATAAAAAGAAAAAAATGCAGTCAATAAATTAAGAAATATATATAGATGTTGTTAAGATTTAACTTAGCGTTATTGTAGTAAGTTGCTAACATTCATTTTATTGCGTTATTGTAGTAAGTTGCTAACATTCATTTTATTGCCTTATTTTGATTGATGATCAGATGGCAGTTTTTATGTGGCCTATTTGAAGTTTCAATAAATTCCAATTGAGTATCCATATTTTCGCATTTTACACCCTATATAAATCTGTAAACATATCAAATATGTCACTTAATTTATTCACCTATAATCATTACTTAAAAATTGTTTGTAAACAGTATCTGGTAAAAAGGTGTAGATATGTACCGAGTTTAGCTTCCAACAGCAATCAAGTTTTTCTAGACCTGTTCAATTTAATGAAAAATAGCGCAGTGGAATTTTATTCCGTGTTCGAATAAGATATACTATTAAGATAATAAGATTACTATTAAAATGCATTCCCCTTAGATATTATTTCGCCGGAAATGTTTGCGAATTTTCAGAATTTTATTCTTCCTATTGGCTGAGGAATTTATTTTCTTTTTATTCCATCAACATACGCGTGACTATCTAGAACAGTCTCCGTCTTCTACTGACTATAGATCGACTTTTTGTTAAAACTGATTGAGAACCGTACTGTATTTATGCTCTGAAGGTGGTAACATATCTTTATTGAGATTCTTATCCCTAAAAATTTGGACTATAAGAAACTAGCTGGTCGCGCGGCGTTTGCCGGTCGTAAAATCTTTTTTAAATATTATATTTCAATTCATGCAAATTTCGTATTTATAGTTATCGAGCAATTTTCCTATTGATTATCATATTGGACCAAAAAAAGTTATGATTTCACTGTCGTAACCGTCTGAACTATCGCCAGACGAGAAAAAAAATAAAAAGCTAAGAATTAAGAAACATCACGCTAGGAATGCTTTAAACTTTATCAATTTTCTCTCACCAAGGTGAACTGTATTTTTTTATTTGAACCCAAAACAGATATTTTTACAGGCTAAAAAAAATACAAAACAAAAACAAATCACAGTTTGGCATAGTCCAAATACGTTATATAGTAAATCTCAATTCGGAAAACCAAATATTCAAAGACGTCTTTGGTGGAGAAGGTTTGCCCGCACACACCGACAAGGTCACAAACACACAGATATATTAAGTAGTTAATTAACACAAACACAAAGATATATTAAGTAGTAATTAAGTAGTTATATATATATATATATATATATATATATATATATATATACATATATATATATATAACTACTTAATTTACTCACATAAAAGTAATATACGTAAGTATAGATTTATGTGTAACTTTAAGTATTTACTTCAAAAGTGCTCAATACTTAGATAGAGCTAGTTAGTAAATGCGCATTCTTTTCGTCTTATACATCAGTTAGATTAATTATGTACAAGTCATTTGAATAATGCCTTGATTTTCAACAATTTATTCAACTGACCTATTTTACTAATTTGTTCATGGAGAAGATTATTCGATTCTACAGGTTATACGTATCTTCTGCAGACTTTCAGGCTAGCAAATTTGGAAAGATTGGTACCGAAACGTTACTTACTATTTGTCAGCCATTGGCTATTTAAATCCAGACAAACTCGATGTCCTCCCCTTTAACATTAGTTCTATTGTTAATGACATTACGAGGGTTATTAAGTTAGTAAAAAACGTTTACGATAAACCTCAAAACGTTTTTCACGCAGACCATCTACTTTATATGCGTTTACAACTAGAAAATTAATCCATCAATCAGTACCTTCAGGAATTGAATTGCTTGCTTAAAGGATGTTGCTACAGCTACTTCCATAGATGAACCTGTCTGTATTGCGTTTATAGTGGCTTTCCGCATTCTTTGACGTGCGAGGCTACTTGAAAATGATATGCCAACTCTTTAAGAGGGTACACCATGCGCTGGAGCTTTAGAACTAGCTCGCGACCGTGTTGAGTCGTATATCCCTCAGATTGAATCTGCTGCGACTACTATTACAAAAAACGCTGAACCACGTGTCGAATATAATTCTGTAGAGTTATTCACTTCCGTTTTTCCTTCTGACCGATGCAACAATTGTAAAAGGTAACGCCATCTTAAGGATGATGGTCGCCATTATCATTTCGCAATAAAAATGTCAAAAATGTTGCAAAGACGGTAATTTTGATAGTTAACCGTACTAATAAACTGACACTTTTCACGTTTGATTTCTTCTGTTATAGTAGCCCTGTGCTAACGATGTTGATAATTCTCCTGTTACTTAAATGGTAACATTAAAAGGTAAATTACTTCCCGCCCTTATAGCCAAGCAGCTCCGATAATTTTATCGGTGTAAGTCTCGTTAAAACCTAGAACTTGTTTGTTTCGAAGTGGCTTTTGCGCCAAACTATCCGAATATTGCACTGAGAATATTACATTCAGTTGTTTCGAGTATAAAGACATTGATTAACGATAATCTTGAATTAATGCACGCATATTATACTTGGAATACGCTTGTTTTAAATGCACCGGGATATTACTATTTCGTTCGTCAGATTGAAGGATAGTCTAAAATTTTGCGCTTAAAACCAATTGTGCTACTGTTAAATTATTCCAAAACCTGACCCTAACTCTAAACCGATTCTTGCTAAGTCTCACAATTACCGCGCAGAGTATACTCAATGTATTGAAAAAGGTATTCTACAACTGTTTGCGGATGATATAGTTGAAACAAGTCGTTCTCTTAGGCGTGCCCAAATATTTGTGACTTCTCCAGCTAATAAAAACACGACATTCTCCAACACTATTAATTGTTTAACCTTGCGTGATGCATACTCATTATAACGAATTGAAGATTTTATAGCCAAGTATAGTATCTTTAGCATAATTGATTCATTTAAAGCATACCACCAGATTGTAATTTTACCGCAGATCGCTTTATACGGTCTTTTATTCTGAGAATTGCTTATATAAAGTATCTTAGTCACCAAGGGTTTCTCTTCCACTGACTGAGGGTGGAAGACGACGGTGTAGTATCGGAACACATAATGCACTGTGATTCTAGGTATTTCTTAATGTTTTTTTCTCGTAGTAAATAAAGTGTGTATTGTTCAAAGTATTGACTTATAAATCGGGGGTATTGTTGTCCGTGTGTCTGCCCGTAAGTGTGCGCGTATGCGCATTTTAATGAGTCGGTCCAGTTTATGTGTCGAGGTGTATACATGCATATGTACGTGTGTGCGAGTGTGTTTCGCATTTCAATTGTTTGTGTGGTTATATTAAGCTCTGTTCAACCTAGAAGGCATCTTATTATGAAACTTTTTTGCAGCATAAGTAAGTAAAAGAAATGTCTATTTGGAAAATTGGCCTTATTTTGAAGGCATTTCCACTGCATGTATGTACGTGTGTTTCGAAATATAGCGATATCTGCTTTCTACAATTTTAATGTTGCTCTCATGTAAGACTACTCTATTGCTAATGTTTTTAGTGGCGCCTATGTAAGATTTATGGAGGTGCAGTTTAGGTCTTTTCATTGTAGATGTTTTGTTGGGTTTTTGAATGTGTGTCTCCTTATATCCATGTCGCTGTTTGTTGCATTTTGTAACCACTTTTGTAGCGTGTCGAATGAGTTTGGGGGAAGTTAGGACGTGTTTTAAGTTTGGGGGCTGCCCTTCATTTTTTTAATTTATTTTGTTGTTTTAAGTATGCTGTTCAGTTTATCGTTCTAACTGAGTAAGATAAGGTTGTGTCTTGTACCCATAAATAGTTCTGGGTTATTTGTATTTTGTGTAGAGTTGTATGCTAGAATGTGTTTTTGTTGTGTTTTGGGGGAATTGTAAGTTGGTCTACGGGAATTTTTCTGCTAGTTCGATACGTTTACGTATTAGAAGTGGTAGACTCTTTCCCGTAGGGAAATTTGCACTTCATTAAGTCGGGTCGAACGGAGAGTTTTTTTTTTTCTCGGACTATCGCGAAAACCTTGCGTGCAAAAGGATGAGGTATAGATTTCAGAGAGTTGTGATGTGTTGGTGGCTTTTGAAGTGCAGGTATTGTTCGGTGTGTGGTTTGGTGGGAAATGTGTGTGATTATGGAGTGTTTTTTAATTTTTACGAGAATGTCTAGAAAACATAGCTACGGGTGCCCTCTTCTAGATTGAAGTTGATATTGGGTATAGATTTGGAGAGTAGTGTGGAACTCTCTAATGTCCCCATATAGTTTTTAGGGTAAAACAATCGTCCAGGTATCTCTTCCAAGATTTTATAAAGAGTATTTTTGCATTGTGTCAGTTTGTCTGCTCTATCCATCTATAAAAGACCTCTTCCAGGTAGGCTAGTGCAAGGGTGGCGTATTTTGTTGCTGCTTTTGGTACCATTGATATGCCTAGTATTTTAATGTAATTAGAATTTATTAAATTCGAAAGAATTGTTCTTGAAGATTATATCTCTGCTGCTAATCCTGAATTGTTTCGGGGTGTAATGTTTGTGTGTAGAAAAGAAAATAAAGAAAGAGAAAATATAAGTATGGATACTGATATGTACTGATACGTGTAAACCATCCATAATAAAAAGTATAATTTGACGTTATGGGTGTATGTGTGTATGTTTGTGTGATCAGGTAAAAATAACAAATCACTATAATATATACCGCATATAGTATCATAATACTATAAGCTAAAATAAAGTTTATATTTTCTGAATAGACATTCTTTTGGACAAATTATAACTACAATTGAAAAAATAGTTTATTTCCTTTGGCCTTCGGGCTAAGATCAAAGTGTTGTATATGTTCTGGCTTAGTCAATATAGGGAGCAGCCGTTTATATTAAGGCAATTTTTGTCTTTGCCTAATGCACAGTGCCTTTTCGGGGAAGATTGTTTCGCCCACGTTAAAATAACCCTGTGTTTCATATTGCCTTCGTGGGAAATCAAATAAATACAAACTGCCCGATGGTGTGATGTGCGTCAGGTTAAATCGTTTATTTTTGACCGATTTTAGTATCTGAGCATGGTTCCTTTTATTCCAGTGGATTAAATTCAGCCATTTTGACATTAATTTTTCTGTTATGTCAATGAATAGCGTCGTAGACTGGGAACCTTACAGTTTAGTTTCAATCCCAGGTGTCACGATTATCTTGAGTTTTATGAGGTAACACCCAGAAAGAAAACTATATTGTAGATATCAATTTCAAAGCATAAACACCAGGGTCATATCGCTAATAAGGTACGGTAGACCATTACTAGGCTGAACGATCAAAAGACGACGAAATCAATGGCAACATAAGATGCTTTACATTCAAAAGAAGATATTTACCGATTATACATATAAGAAAGTATAAATTGGACTAATAGCTGTAAAAGTCGGTGTAAAAAGCACAAAACAGGCTGATAAAATGCAGGAGCAAGAATACAGAAGGATTAAATACCGTAGCGAGAGACACTGACAAACAGTACAGGAGATGATGAAATCAGAAACAGTTGTCTCAGTAGACCACATAATAAAGATTAAGAACAGAACAGGAGATGATGAAACTAGACACTATACAACAAGAATGGTACAGTGAGTAGAGAAAACCTATCATAAAAAACAATAGGAAACAATTACGAAAACAACTTGACATGGCCAAGAAAAGCACACATGAGCAGAGAAATATAATCTCTATTTGCATATGAACAGAATACCACTATTTGAACGAACACCATTAAAACTAAAATAGGAAAAATATTAAATATATATTATGTGTACAAAGAGACGAAAGAATAAACTACATTACTATTAATGGATGCAGAAAATTAGGTCTATAAGAATATAAGTACAGATACAACTGCACGACCAAAGCAATGCACTATAGGTTCTACAGATGACTGTACCTCAAAAATGCTGATAAATGGTTCCAAAACAAACGGGACACCGTACTGAAAAAACGAATATCATAAATTCCTTTGGGATATGGAGGCACAAATGAATACAATCATTCGAACAAGAATAGAGGACGTCGTTACTATTACCAAAAGAGAAAAAAATCGTAAAATTGTAGACAATATGCTCCAACATATCAAAGAATAAAGATTTAAAAGACAGAACAACGAAGGAAATATGCGGAACTTTCCAGAAAACTGAGATGAATATCGAAAAAGAAGAAAACCAATATCATACTAATAGTTATGGATGAATTTGGAATGATCCCAGAGTATTTGGAAAGTACTAGGAAAAATCGGAATAAAAGGGTAGACTAGGATTATATAATGGACAGTAATGGTGAAAAAAACTAAAACCTTAATAAAAAAAAATCCATTGACTGCAAAACTGAATTTACATGAGAAACACTTACACTGATATAGAAATGAAACAGAAGTAAACGAAATATGCAATCAAGAAAACTGAACTGCACAATTTTAAAATTGGTGGTCAACCCCTCCACCCCCACTACCAGAAAACGCAGCTTAATAGTGGCAGTGTTAAGGGGGATAAAAAGACTTCGGTCTAAAAGGGTCTAACTAGACTCTAATTGATGAGTATAAGGGAGAATAGAAATTTGAAGAAGGATTATTGCCATCCAAATTTGAGTAAGGACCAATGACCATAGCAAGCGAGTCAATATCAAACGACCGTTGTATTAACGCAAACTCATTTACAAAGTTTATTGAAAAAGTGAAGAGTACTAGTAATTTAAGAAAAACTACCAAGACGCCAGGTAAAATCGCCGAATGTTGTCACAGAACAATCTCTGATGATAACCTCTGTAAGTACTCCTAATGAATAATCATAATAATCATAATAATAATAATCATAATAATAATAATGAATAGTTATAATAATAATAAAAACAATAAAAATAAATAATAATGAAAAAATAATAATAATAGCAGTAGGAGTAAAATGTTTTAAAGGCAGCAAGTCGTTTATTCCCACTTACATAACCTTTTATTTGTACATTATGCAAAATTATTTAAATTTTTACGGACGCTCATAAAACAATTTGAAATCATACAAAACGTTTACAAAAGAAGCACGCAATCGAAAATTTATAAAATTTACTTATTATGACTAAAAAAGAAATATCTTTTCAAAAATACTATTAATAATAGAAGTTATTTTCAATAAGTAAACAACAAAATGTATGCATACATAGGCGCGTGCATGCATACATAAATACATACACACACACACACACACACACACACACACATATATATATATATATATATATATATAAACTAGTAAAAATAGATAGTGTTGACTTTAAAAATAGTGTGCACCATCACTAGGTTTGAGACCATCATCATGTCAGGTTTTGCCATGATTGTTTGGGTGGTTTAGGCTGTAGGGAAATATATGCATAAGCTATGACCTTGAGATTTGACTTTATACTTGAAAATTGTATGCACTTTGTCTAGGTGGGGGACGATAATCATGATTGGTCGAGTGATTTGGGCTGTATGAGAGTATATACGCATACATTTAACCTTGGAAGCATACACTTTAACCTTGGAAAATGGTCTCCCACCATTTCTAGGAAGGCGACTATCACCATGCTAGGTTTGGTCATGATCGGCTCACTGGTGTGGGGTGTAGCATATATACATACGCTAGGATGTTGACCTTTGCCCATTACCATCAAAAATAGTTTGCACCGTCTCTAGGTGCGGACCATCATACTGTCAGGTTTGGTCATTATCGATTCAGTGGTTTGGGCTGTAGGAAAGTTGTACACAGAGACATGTACACACACACGCGAACGCCACTACTTACATATATATATATATATATATATATATATACAGAGAGAGAAAGGGAGAGAGAGATAGACATACATACATACATGCTTAGATATACTATATACGGCAGATTAATGTGGACACACTGTTCCTCGATAGATGACTGAAGTTAATCAGCTTTACGAATGGTAGGAATGAGATTGTTGGCGTTTCGGGAATATCAAGTGGTGTATGTAGAGGAAGTCGTCATTTATCTTCAACAGTGCAAACAATCTAATATCGTAATCTTCTCTGATAAAATATGCATGCGAGAGAAAGCCGCTTGTGAGTTTCATATTCCAATAAGACTTCTTCTTTCAGAAGAAACTAGTTCAAACCTCTTCGGGATCAGGGTATGTAGATACATAAACTGGATGTACCTTAAAACTTAGTAGACTGATATCACATTAAGCTATTATAATTATACACAAAGACTATAATAATGTAACTTCTGTCGATTCGAATGAACTTCCCGCAATTCTTTCTCACAATTTCTGAAATAAATACCCACAAATTTAGTATTAAACAAATAAAAAAAAGGTATGAATTTCGCACTGTGTTAATTTAATGTAATGCAATAAGACCCTGGAATACGGTGTCCTTAGGATATTGTTTTTCAGGTTACGATGTAGAATACGATGTTTTCCGGTCCCTGATTACGGTATTTGCCCCGTCTTACGGTATTATTTATAATGTTATTTGATTATATGCATGTCGATTATATACAGTACAGTACTGGATTATATTATTAACTTTTAATGCCATATCTAGGGGTTCTACTGCATCTTTTATTTTGAGAGGTGTATTTTTAAACATAATCCTATACACATTTCCCCTGTTTTAAACAAATAGTTTTTGCAATTACTCTCTAATGTGAAAACATTTTTATATTGCAGCATTACTTTTTATGAATATCATTTTTTTTGTTTTATACATGCGAACGTTTGAACAGATTCTCTCTACACATAGATACTAATGACCTTAAATTTTCCAACGGACAGTCTTTTGTATCTCTTTGTTCTTTAGATTTGTGTCAGTTTTCCTTCGAACCAAAAGAATCGGCCATTAGTAACCTTTGCACAGCAATACAACTCCTCTTTACAGGATCAGGTGTTAAAATAGTTTTTTGCGATATAATTAGCTGAATTCTTCTTTTTCCCTTACAATTTATCCTCATGATAAAAGACAGAACCTCCAATAAATACCGCCGTTTCCTGTCTGCCAGTATTTTAAATTTCTTTTCCGCGCGGCTCGTTTGAGAAAGATGTTGGTTTATATGACCCGACATATTTCCAGGTTCATTCTTCTCAGGATCTTTCAAAGTCCATTGTTCATTACGTTTTTCATAGGTTTAATATGAACTTCCTGTCTGTAATAATGGCTGCAAGGCGATCGACCTGGAAAATTACATATATTTGTTGTTTTTTTTTTTTCTGTATGTTTTAACTTTTTATACATTTCTTATTCGGTATGCTTGTTTTCTGTTATATGTACTTTTTCTTCTGATTTTATATCTAGAACATTTTTATAACTTTTAGCAGCGTCTTCGCACAAAGCTTCTTAACTTATGTATGAGAACGATATTAAATAAATAAATAATAGAGTTAATTGAAAGATACTTTTGGGTGCATCGTTTAACAACTAATGTGTCATTTAGACTAAGATTGGGTACTTGAAAGTTAATTGAATTATAAATTAATGCTATGATATTTTAGTACATTAAACATCGATGTGCGAGACGAACGAGCATAAAAAGCTAATGTGTGCCTTTGTTAGACTGGCTTTCATTTTCTTTTTTTAACTTTTCGCTTTGAATTTTTATGTCGATATGCGCTTCCATCGAAAGCGAACAGCAAATGTTCTTTGTTGCTATCCTTTTTCATATTCTGATTTAGTTGAGATTCCCTCTCTTTATCACTTGAAAATCATACAGTCCCCCCATTATGTTACATAACGAGTGTAAAAGCAGATGGTGTATATTATTCCTCTGTGGTGTTTCTAAAACATATCTGTTACACGTGTATTATCTGGAGAATGTGTGCACATACGCGTCTATATCCATTTTCGTGTGTGTGACTGTTTACACATAAAAAAACGGACAGTTAACGACCGGATAATAAACACTTGGGAGGCAGACCTTTACTGGTACGAATAACATTTTTATGAAGATACTAGCAAAGGACACATACGTTGTCTTGAGCTACAACCTTTCGACGTATAGTTCTGTCATGTTGCTACTTGCCCCATTCTCTTTTCTGAAGAAAATACAAAACGTAGATTTTATATATATATATATATATATATATATATATATATATATGTGTGTGTGTGTGTGTGTGTGTGTGTAGCAGAAGTACCCGTCGTTAACTGGGTTCAAAAGCAGCCTACAGAAAATGGATGGGATTGATGAAAGTATGATAGGTTATGAAAAGGAGGGGTTGTAAAGGGATCGGTTTTGATACTCAAAAATTTTACCATAAGCAAAATATGATGAAAATATATTTTTTATATCAACTTTGTTTCCATCCGTAGCCAAGAATGGCCAACAAAATAATGTTTCCTTACAAAGAGAAAATGTTATATATATAATAATATAAATATACAAGAAATAAATGTTACCATAGTCAATAAAAGTTACTTTTATGGTGGAAAAGTTCATTGGTTTGTATTTTTAAGTAGTTTTTTTTTTTAATTTTAATTCACGAACCGGTTAAAAGAAAGTCAAAATGGCAGCGACTTTGAAATGAACAGACCCGTTTTCAATTTGAAGGAGGGGCACCTGAGCATTCTGTGTTAACAATTTAAGAGTGCTCCGTCAACGTAAGGAATATTTATAAACATATTTTAATGTTTTCCGTTATTTTGTGCTTCAGCAATATTCGATAATGTGTAGTTTATATAAAAATTCATTTAAGTATTTATCGCCTCACATTTCGTTTTAATTTCGGTTCGCTGAAATTATCTCAAGTAAAGTGCATTAAAAACTATTTCCAAACAAAAAAAAACATGAACCGAACTTTTATTGCCTATGGTAACATTTATTTCTTGTATATTTATTTTTTCGGATAGTCGTTTGTTGGCTTGTCTGCTAAACACTCTTACTAAATAATATCGACGAAATATCGAAAAACACAGAAACAAAAACAGTTTTGAAAAATAATGAAGTTTTACTTACTTTAGTAGAATAATCCGAAACAACAAAATGGGATATTAAAAAAGTAAACACGTAATTACTTTAGTTTTTTTAAGCAAATAATCAATATAAATATGAATAAGAAGAAAATGGCGCCCTTTTCAAGTAGAACGGCTTAGTTTCAATTTTACAGTGTTGAACGGTGCAGTATTGCACCGTCGGATTGGGGGTTGTAATATTGTAATGTAAAGAACACACAGAAAGGGTTGTAATAAATTGAATTCATTCTAGTACACTGACAAAAAAGCTTAAACAGATACATAAATAGAAATAAAAAGATTATGTACATGTTTTAAAAAGTCACGTAATCACGCGAGAAGGATGTTTTCCTTCTTTTACACGATAATATGGAACGTTCTTATTTTTTATTATTTAACTATTTATCTATTTCCAAAAGAGTGCCACGCGCAAATGGAGAAGTAAATAAACAGAGTTATGCAAAATTTATGTCGAGAATTGCCTACAGTTCAGACTTTTTGGGGGGCTTCCACTTTAATAAGAACGGGAATTTATGAAGTGAATTTATTCGACACGATATGATTCAACTCCAATAAATAAATAAAAGCTAACGTGAATTAAGATTAAAGTAAAGGTGTTATTGTGGACCCTCGCCCCTTTTTTTTAAAAAAAAAACTTGTTTTATTTATTATAACATATTATTTATTATACCATACCTGTTCACACTGAAACACTTATCACAATATTATGTTAATCTATATTAAAAAAACCTTGTTACACTTTGTGATATATTTCCATTCCATGGAGGTAAGGTGCGAACGAACACCCCATAATTTTGTTATACCATATTTCTTCAAACTGAAACATAATTATCAAAGTATACTTACGCAAATAGATATGAAAAGTATTGGGTAAAGTGTGTGTCATATTTCCATGGAGTACAAGCGCGAACGCAGACCCAAAAATTTTATTATACCATCCCTATTTAAGTTAAAACATACTTATCAAAGTATTCTCATGTACATCTATATCAAAAACCCTTGTAAACGTTTTTATTTTTCTAATTTTTTATTTCCACACTTTGGGGGCCAGGCGCGAACGCAGACCCCACAATTTTTATGTACCACCGTTCTGTCAGATCAAACATACCCATCTCTGATCCTTTATACATCCACTATCATTATATGTAATCAGTTTTTTTTTAAATAGTCAACTATATATGAGTTTATTCGTTACCAAGCACACACACACACATATACGATCAGGTTTCTCTTTTGTGAAGGAAAATGCAAAACGTAAATTATATATATATATATATATATATATATATATATATATATATATATATATATGAATTGAAGACAGGGTTTGGGCTCCACGGTTTGTTTCTTGGTGCACCAGAAAGATGATGAGCACTATATTTTAGCATATAAATATATAACGCATTCTAGACCCTAAAATGAAATCCAGCCGTGAATTATATCTATGTATATATAATTATTTCACGGTTGGATAACCTCTTTTGTAATCCGGCACACTTTATCTGTCTACATTCTGCAATCCCGCGGTCATCACTTTCTCGGTATGTCAAGAGACAAAAATGGAGCTCAAATTCCATCTCTAACTAAGTCCCAGACTTCCAGAATCTCAGTATCTCACACTCTAATCTACTCGAAACTAGCTTGTTTTGCTGAATATATCACAATCGATTATTTGTATGTTCTCTCTGAGCTGACATAACGATGCTGGGCTTTATTTCGCGTTGCTGTTTGATTCGAAAGTTTATTAGTTAATTTTTCTAAAATTCTAAGATATATAAAGATGTGATATAATATTTTATTATTCTAAAATACTTCCAATAACATTGCCTTTTGTCTTTGGTTATAATATATTCAAAACATTTACATCGCTATAATAAGAATCTTTTAGCTTAGATGACTCAGCGACCCACGAAAGTGTTTTAATACGAAACTCTTTCATCACCATTTTTCAAAAATATGTGACATGTTAGTAATATTTTCGTACAGATTTTCTACACTGACTTATTATTTTCCTTAGCACCTATGCATAGATCTTTTACACACCCACTGGTCGAGAAGAGTTCATAACACACCATTATTGTTTTTCTCCTTCTAGTCAGATATTATCTATAGACCCACCTCTTATTTTATTGAGACCGAATCTTTTTGTCCGGCCTCATGGCGTCTGCGAGGAGTATATTCTATTCTCTCAGATCAATGTCAGGTATTCCACCCTTTTGGCGTTATGGACGGAAGCTCCCTTTTCTTCTCTACACAACTCAACGACTTTTCTCATGGTTTCTCTAACCGGCTCTCATGGTGTCTATTTCAAACTGGTATGTTCTACCGAAGATATATCCTGTCTTTGTTTGTTGTCACATAACGAGATCAGTCCTTATCTCACGTTGCTGTTTGGATACCCAGGTCCTCTTTAAATTTTTACAAACTTTTTAAGTTGCTAGATAAATATTAACATATTATTTTATAGTTATACACACTTAATCCGTTTACCTAACATTCTAATTTATCCATTGATTATTTCACTTTTATGAAATTAATCTCTTCGCTTAGGTGAGCCAGCGACGTCCGGCAGTGCTAATATAAGACAATGAATCGAACATATTTTCAAAATAATAAAATGCGTTTCAAACTCATAAACTAAGAATCCTCTGTAAATTCCACACTCACCTGCGAGACAACGCGTCTTCGTTTACTCTCGACACATATGAGACCCGTCGTTTTAGATGTTACAGTGCGATATCTAGTATATACTAGATCACACGGGTATATTCTACAGTTCATATATAAGAAGAAAATGCATTTTTTCTTGAAGAGTCCTTGTATCTTCACTTGTTGAGGTCTGACGCAACGATGAAACGACCAAAACTATCCAATTGAGACATCTGCCCTTTCTTTTGTGAAACAACAAGAACAAGACTTTATATTTTTATAATATAAATTTATTCAGTTGTCCCAAATGGTTTCACAGGGACTGCATTTCTTCCACATGTTTCTTATTCTCCCAGCCTGCTTCCTGGCCGTCAAGTACGTCTATTCACCTGTGTGACTATACCACAAGTCTCTCGTCTGTTCACTCTGATGATCAAACTCCAACTGTCGACTCTAAAGTTTTAGACCTCCGTTACGGCATCATTCAAAAAGTACACGTATCACTTACGTGTGATATTTCCACATCTGCCTGCACAAGATCATTTTGTTTATAGCTACTTTATATAAACATATCAGCTGAAACCTATTGCTACACTTAATTCTATAAACAATACGTAACTCCAAATAAAACTATTCAAGAACACCATAGGTAAATAGATAGGAAGATACTTCCACAATAACTGCTTAACTTTTACAATGTTTATTACCTATAAATACAACTGCCCAGTACATTTGCACAATAACTTTTTTCTACATCAGAAATATGAAACGAACTGTCTTACTCTTTAATTCACTCCTTACATACACCGGTTCTAGACAGATCAGAGAAGTTTATAAACGATGAGTACTACACGGGTGAAAATTTCGGAATTTTAAACGGAGTATGCGTATAACTGGGACGTAGAAACATCCAGATTAGTACCTGGAGGGCCGGTAATCAAGTGAAAGAGATGAATCTCAGTTTTCGTTAAATACTCTTTAGTAAAATACCTAGTCTATGGTTACTCAGTCTTGTGACAGACATTAGCCCGACTTAGATTTGCAGTTTTACTTAAAAGTGTGGTTGGTGTTGCACAAAGCATTCACTACTCATCTATTCCAAATCAGAGGCGTGCATTTCCAAACAATTTAGTTGTTGTGACAGAACTCATACGTCAAAATTAGAGAAATCATTTAAGCACTTAAAAATTCCAAAACTGTTGGCTTCTCAAAGAATTTATTTTTATTTTCTGAATAATTGCTGATATAAATAGATTTTATACCTGCATCCGTATTTATTTATTTATATTTCGAGATCCCCATTGTAAAGTTAGTTGTACGAACTTCTGATCTATTCATTCCGTCCATGCTTTTATCCATTTTTCTCATTCATCAATTCAATTTTATGTCCATTAATTATTAGCGTTGTTTTTAACACATTCCTTAAAGGGAAAACAAAAATGCAACCAAGAATGGCACTTCAATAACTAACGTATACATCTGTAATTTTGCCCTGGATACGTCTGAAAAAATGTTTCTCGCTGAACAGTGTTTTTTTACTCCGTTACGCTACATTAATTCCATATAACTTGCCGATTTACCTCTAATAATGACAAAATTTCAGAGCAATCCATTTCTCCAACTATTCGTATGACTACATTTACAGTATATATATATATATATATATATATATATGTGTGTGTGTGTGTGTGTGTGTGTGTGTGTGTGTGTGTGTGTAGGAACGTAAATCCCAGGTGATGTAAACACTGATGGAGTACCTCCTTTATTTCCTACTAGATTGATGAAAGCAAAAATGACAAAAAATGGTAAAGGATGCGACAGATGCAGAAATAACTACACACACACACACACACACACACACACACACACACACATATATATATATATGTGTGTGTGTGTATATATTATGTCAAGCCATGTCATATGCTACTGGTACCATGTAACCCAGTACTACCTGCTTCATGGTCGGGTCAGCGGCGACTAAACTGGTTCCCCCCACCAGACTTGTTTGGTGAGGAGGGCGGGTAGTCTCCCTAAAGGATTAAAAATAAGACCTTCCAAATGGCGAATGAACTCTTTTTCTGGGTCAACGGCCAGCTAGCATCGTGTATATTTGTGTGTGTGTGTATATGTGTATTGGGGTAAAGAGGGCTCCCGTAAGCCGTGGTGAAGGCACCCTTTTTAGGAGAAGTAAATCTCTGATTAAAAAAAAAACATAAAGCGGAAGACAAGCGCTCGCATAAAGCTAGTCTGCAGTTTAATTTGTTGCTGGCAATCTTGCTCTTGCTTGTTGCTGGATCTCAAGATTTTGAACCGAGAGAGAGACTTAGCTGTCGTACAAAGCTAAGACTCTGTCATATCATATTTGTATAGATACTCCCTCAGAATTTGGGCTCTTGTATGTTAAATGTCTGAGGGAGTGGCACTCGTATGACAATACGTTGCAATCATATATATATATATATATGTGTGTGTGTGTGTGTGTGTGTGTGTGTAACCGATATAAGACACTGATAGAATTCAGATGAAAAATTCTGTCAGCTATTAATTAAATAATACTTTCAATGTGATCCTAACCAAAAAGAAAAACCACTAAACTTATATATATATATATATATATATATATATATATATATATATATATATATATATATATATATATATATATATATAGTAGAAATGGTAATTAATAAAAACCTGAAGAAAGTGCTCAATACTGTTGTAGAGCAAATATGCTTTTTATTCTTTTATTGCCGTATTTTTCTGTTTAGTTACATTATTTTTTCAGCTAAGCAACCGTTTTTTGGTCGTCATGTAGCCTGCTCAGACTTTTACAGAAATATTCGTTTATGGTGGAATGAAAGAGTGAATGATGTCAGGAGAGGGGTGCGAGGGAAGCGGGAAAAGAAGAAGGGAGAGGGAAGGTGGGAGGGGGGCTTGGTATGTTGCTTGTGTTTTAGTTTGGGGGTTCAATGAAAATCAGGTGGTTGTGAGGGGTCTGGGAAGTTCATCTCTGATGTGGCTAAGGACAAAGGGAAACATGGAGGGGGAGGGAGATATGTAGGGGTAAGAAGAGGGGGTTACTTCAAATTTCGAGTTTTAAAGTTTAGGTTGTTGGCGTCTCGTTGGTGAGATGATTTCTTGATAAGTATGTCTTGATCTGTTGGGTGTTCGCTTAGGTTGGGGGCGGGGGGCTATGATTCGGTTTATCTATTCGATTTGAGAAAGTTAGCCTTGGACCGTACGCGCGAACACACACATGCGCACATACACACATACACTTAAAGAAACGCGATCTTAACTTATTGAAGTGATACTTTAAATCACTTACAAACAATTATAATGCACATATCTTTTTGTTTTATTAAGAACATGAAAATACTCCGAGGAATATTGTAAAGCATTATTCTTAATTTATTGATTTTATTGCGGACTATTTATCTTCATCTTTCTTAGTTGTTGTTTCACGACGTTTAGGCCAACTATTCATCTGGTCTTCGACGGAATAGGAACTCCGATTATCCTGACTGCATTCTCAGCAATTACTTCCATCCATAGTTGTTCTCGTCTCACCACCTGAAGAATGCCAGAGTAATAGTTGGACAGAACGTCGTGAAACAACAACAAAGAAAGATGAGGATAATAATCCGCAAAAAAAAAATGAATTCCAATTAAAATAATATATATAGGATTATCCTTATTTTTAAAATAACGTATTTCTTCCTAATTAAGATACTTCCTTGCCTGAATCTGTAACTATGTTATTACGTGTAGCAGTCCTAAAATAATCTTACATTTACTGTTTGATTAGAAGCTTTTGTACAATATTTCAATAGCCAATTCAGGAGAATGTTTAATATTTGCTCCGTCGTCATCATAGCATCCGTTTAGACATTATTTGCTTGGTGTGTCTATTATCTATTTTAGCACCATAATACAATCTCAAATCATTATTTCCTTCTTAATATCAATATAATGAATTCCGACAAGGAATGCTGTACATTACCAAACTCAAGATTTACAGTATATAACTTGACAGAGAGTATTCGTTATTACTAGTGTGGCATCAAAACCGTTAAATGCGTCTGTCATTATATAATTTAATCTAAAATCTAAATGTTTTTATTTCACAGAAACGGTACAAAAATTATAGAATATATAATAAGGTAAAGCTGTCATTTAAGAACACTTTTAATGGCATACCATTATTCAGTGTACAGTGTTTATATATTCACAATAAATGCGGTTATCAGTAAGGTTCTGAGAGTGTAAACAGAGCATTAATGCAAAACTCAGGGGCGTGACCATCTCACAATAAACACAATCTTATTTCACAACCATGACATGATTATCTCACAATATTCTGGGAATATACTCACACCCATCTACTGTAATACATCTAAATATGCACTATTTAAAACTATATAAGTGCTTCAAATATTCAACTTTGGAAACATGGAACGCCACGCAGCAATATGACCCCTTAAAACATATCAAAATCTATGCAGGACATCTAATTCAATTTGACAAAGAGAACAAATTGCATTTATAAAATTAAAAAAAAAAAAACATATGTCTCAAAGTAAACTTTTAACCACGAGGAATTCTTTATGAATTTAGTCAATAGAAGCATTTCATCACATTTAAAAAGAGTAGATAGTTATTGACAAAATAAAATCAACATAAAATAAATTCTAATGCGTATTTTGCTTCATGATTTTGTTGATATTAGCTGCTCGTTATTCGGCTTTTGTTGCTTTTTCTTGAGTTTGTTTGCAATAGATTTTGTGCCAATGCTTAATCATCTTCTTTTTTCAATGTTCACACAGTAATTATTTCATGATGATTATGCTTAGCAAAAAACGCTGTGTTAGGTGTATCATCATTTGGGGGGAATTTTTGACACCCCTAACACGAAACTGTGAATAAAATATAAAAAAACTCGTAATTTCTCTTCATTTTAAAATGTAAATTAAAAAGTAAATCATTTATTTACTCACTAAAGTTTTATATATCACAAATTGACCCCCAAGATCGCCATGGGCATGGAATATGTGACTATATAAAAGATGGCTTTCCATGTGGAAGGAACATCTCCATAGAAGGTCCTAACTTACTCTATATGTGCTTCCGAGTAGCACTAGCTCACACTACGGCATGTATATTTACTCTGAGAAATTTGACCAAGTTCTATCAGCATATCCTTCAGCTAACATTCACGTATGTGGAGACTTCAATGTTCACAATGTGAAATGGTTGACCCACTCAAACAAGACCGATGATGAGGGGAGATTCTGTCATGATTTCTCCATTGCTTATGACCTCACTCAGATTGTTCTCGAACCCACCCGTGTGCCCGACAATGACGGCCAGTATGTAAGTCTCCTAGACCTTTTTCTCACAACTTGCCCTGAACTATGTTCAGTTTCCGTTCTGTCTCCCATTGAATCTTCAAACCACTCAGTTGTTTCAATTAAGATAAAAATGAAATATAATAAGTCCTCAGACGTACCTCTCCATCGTACAGTATATCGATACACTATCGCTGACTGGGATAGTTTCCGTACATTTATATCGGATCTTCCTCTGCGTTCCATGTTTAAAAAGGCTGTGTCGTCTATAGTATCAGACCTGACGGAATGGTTAATTGTAGGTATAGAAAATTTCATAGCCTCGAAAATGTTCCAGCAAAAATCTAACAGCCAGTCATGGTTTTCTCCAGAATGTGCTGCTGCTAATACAAACAGCAATCACATTTTCCACTGCTTCCAACGTAATAGATGTATGGAAACTAAAGCCGCTTTCTGCACTGCCAGCAACCATTGTAAGAAAGTAATAAAGAACGCAAGAGAGTGGTATGCTCAGTCCGTCAAGTCCAAAGTAGCTGAGCAGCGGCTTGGTTCCCACCAGTTTTGGCAAATTGCAAACAGAATCCTGAACAGAATAGTGTGCTGTATCCCAATTATCATCAATGGACCTGAGTTAATCTCGTCAGCATCAGGCAAAGCCAAACTCTTTGCCAAGAACTTTGCAGCCAATTCTACCCTTTGCGACCAAGGCCGCCAACCCTTAATATTTCATCCTATATCAGAAAACACGGTATGTAATATACAAATATATGTACGTGATGTTGCCAAGCTAATCAAAAACCTTGATTCCAGTAAAGCAACAGGCCTTGACGGTATTTCAATTATAGTACTCAAAAAAATTCAATCAGAACTAGCACCCATACTTACAAAACTGTTTAAACGTTGTCTTAAGGAGAATAGCTTCCCATCACCCTGGAAAATCTCATCAGTATGCTCTGTATTTAAGAATTCAGGTGATCGCTCATCCCTCTCTCAGTACAGGCCAATAAGTCTCCTGTGCGTCATGATTAAGTTGCTGGAATCTGTGTTAAATAGAGAAGTAATCAAACATCTCAGCAAAAATAACCTTCTTAGTGACACAAAATATGGTTTCCGTTCTGCTAGATCGACAGCAGATGTGCTTACAGTTATATCTCATAGGATTAGCGAATCTTTCGACAGAGGCAACCTTTCTAGGGCAATTGCTCTTGACATATCTAAGGCCTGTGATAGAGTATGTCATAAAGGTTTACTTCAATAGATCTCCAGCTATGGTATAGCTGGAAATGTATTCTCAATTATTAAATCATTTCTCTCTGATAGGTTCATAAGAGTAGTAGTTTATGGGCAAAAATCAGAAGCTCACAGTATTAATGCTGGAGTCCCTCAGGGGTCCATCCTGGGCCCAACTCTTCCTGATCTACATTAATGATCTTCCAAATCATATCCTTACATCATTTGTAGACATTTATGCTGACGTCACTACCGTCTATGGTAGCACATCTAAACAGTAAACGACCAAGTTCTCTCCGATTCTCTCTCCTCTGATCTTGATCAGGTTGTACAATGGGGAAAGGAGTGGCTGGTTACTTTTAATGCATCTTAAACCAAGCTTCTGTCTTTACATCATCACCGTTCTGATCCCCATCTGGCATCAATTAAAATGAATGGCTCTCGTCTTGTGGATGCCTCAAGTTTTGACAGACTTCTGGGCTTGACCTATACTCCTGATCTTAAATGGAATACGTACATCAAATCTTTTGCCAAGGCCGCTGGAAAAAATGGTCGGATCCTTCTATCGATCCAGTAGATATCTCACTGCTGATGCAATTCTCTATCTATATAAGAGCCAGATAGTCCAAGGATGGAATACTGTTGCCACATATGGGCAGGAACTGCTAGAAAAGACTTGTACTGCCTTGGTCGGGTTCAAAATAGACTTCGTGGCCTGGTGGGAGATGTCCTTTTCTCTTCGCTGCAACCTCTATCTCACAGAAGAGATGTTGCGAGTTTGTCTCTGATGTATCGTTATTTTCATGGAAAGTGTTCAACTGAGCTTCAATCTATGGTCCCCCCTCGCCAAACTTTCACAAGAAACACTAGACTAGCTGAAAACATTATCAATAATTTTCCCCACTCTTTATCTGTGCCTAAACCTAAACATAGATTCCATGATCAAAGCTTCTTTCTTAGAACTGCACGCCTGTGGAATTGTCTTCCTTTTTTCTGCTTTCCAGCCGTCTATAATATGGTTGTCTTCAAGTCCAACGTGAACAAGTTTCTGATGAGCCGTTCCACTTAAGTTAACAAATTTACCGAACTTCCATTACTATCGATTACTATATTGTCCTTTTGACTACTCTATTCTCTTTAACCCTTATCCTTGAGTTGCCTATCGGCCTTGATAAGTGGTGACGCCTATGTAAAAAGTATTGAAGATAAAAGCTCAATAAATAATATATTCAAATGTAAAACAAAAAAAGAAGTGTTTTTTTTTTTAGAAATATACCTGTAAATGTCCGAAGTTTAAAACTTTTTTTTAAAGCCACGTTGTTATTTTTTTTTTTTAATGAAACTTTTATTCTTGCTCTTTGAAAAAAAAATAGGGTTTGGATTACATTTTTCAAGTTGTTATGAGCTTGGAAAAGCAGGAATCGAATTAATTCACGTCCCTCATTTTAAAATGTATATTAAAATGTGAATAATTAATTTACTCACCAAATTGAAGATAAAAGATCAATAAATAATATATTCAAACTTAAAACAAACAAATTTTTTTTATAAATTTACCTGTAAAGTCCGAAATTTAAAACCTTTTTTTTAAAACACTTTTTCTTTTTTATGAAACCTTGGTCCTTCCTCCTTTAATTGAAAAAAAATAGGGTCTACATTACATTTTTTCGAGTAGTTATACTACGCTTGGAAAGACAGGGGGTCGAATTATTCAATATATTTCACGCTTTCGTAAGGTCAGTTTCTGACACACCTAATGCTGTGTTTGATAATGCAGAGGAAATTCCACCACAAAAATCAATGATTACGACATCAGTAAATGAAGAGAAAAAATATTTGATGATTTATGTCTATGTCTGTATGTAGATTTAAAATTAGAATTATTGGTATAATGTTTATTGCTTGTTCCTTTTTCGGTTTTGGTTATATACTTCAGCATTCTTGAAAAGATTGTTATAGTCGGGAACTTCACGGACCCCTCCCCCCCCCAAAAAAAACTTTCAGTTTTATTTATTAATATAGAATAATATTGATTAAAATATAGAAGAGGAGAAATGTCTATAAAATGTAGGTGAAAATGACATGTGAATGTCGATGAAGAGACATAAGCGGTAGTAAATTATGAATTTTGATTGCAGTTTTTATTCGACTAGAAGCGTTTTTTAGATAGGCTGACCCAACAAACTATTTAAGCGGCCAACGTAAAATAAGTTTTGCTCTTATTTTAAACTCAATCTTTTAGTCATGTACCTTACGAGTTAGTATTGCTAATAAATCATTTACCAGATACGATCGAGTCGTTGGAACAAAAGTTAAAAAATAAACAACACAAGAGAAAATACAGTAAACACAACCCCGAAAGATTCCGTAAATATCAGTTGGACTCCACATGCGGAGGTTCTTCAGTTATAGTTACTACATTTGTCCTAGTCCAGTAGAAGCATCACCACTGTGATTATTATGAATTAATTGAATATAATAAAAAAATGGATTTATTTAAGTAAACGATTGAAAAATTAAACACTTTTTGGAAACTTTGTGTAAATAATATATGATTTAGCTGAATAACTATTAATCCTACCGTGAGTTGAACTAATAATTTACGATATCCTAAAAAAAAGAATATGATTATCATCAGGTGACAGTCAGGCACTGGTTTAGTGTTTCGTCTTCGTAAATGATCATCATCTAGAGATACACGTAAAAGAAAAGAAAACTACCAGACACTGAGGGGGCATACTTTTCTTTTGAACGTAGAATACAAATGTAGTAGATATGTAACAGTACTTACCACAGAGAGCTTTGTCCTTCAAACTGAATCAAATGTAACGTTTGTCTGCCAGCCTTTGCATGCTATTAACCAAAGTATTTACTCTACGTTTTAGAAAGCGTGATCCATTACCTATCGCACGAGCAGCACTTACCAGGAAATATTTCATTTTTTTATGAGAGACGCCTGTTTGCATGTAGCATTATTGCATTCATAAAACTAATCTAGTGATTACTAGTTTCTGTATCGAAAGAAGATAAATAAATGTATTTTACCTGTTTAAATGTTGATCATAAAATCGTTGAATTATGTTTCTTTCCCTGAGTTATATTACAGTTACAAAGATTCGATTTCGAACCAGTCACTTCTATTGAATATAATGCCTTATCTCCTAGAAGAGTACATTTTTAAAGTTAGAAAAATTAAGTGGAATTACTCAGAAATCATTTAAAATGTATTGTTTCAAATAAGTGATATATGGCTTTAGTAGAGAAAACAAAAGGTTGATATGTTCTTCACAGAAAAATTGATAAAATATACACCTATATATATATATATATATATATATATATATATATATATATATATATATATACTACTACTAATAAATTTCGGTATAAATGTTTTTTAAAAGTATGTATAAATATTTTGATTACACTGTAAGTATTAAATCTGCTGACATTGGCAAATAGTTATCTCAATCAACTGCAGCACGTCAAATAGGTATAATGCAAAGTATCTTGCAATACTAATGGGGTATCTCTCTATTGTAACTGTACGGGGAGAATATGTATTGCATATTATTTGAGAACAATGCCGAACTGAGTTAAAGTTGCGAAATAAAAAAAAAACATCGGTTTTGTTATGTCGAATTCCAACTTTATTTACATGATTAGGATAAAGCTAATGTATTCACGGAATAAGGTTAACGCCTTCGTTTTGAAAGGTTCGAATTTTAATGAAAAGAAGCATTGTTTCCGTCTGTTCTATTTTTCTGAGAATATGGCAGATAATGGAGTCCATTATGTGAACCCGTACAGCTATTTTGAATATATTGTATTTGATTATAATAAATGATGTTTACTAATTATCACGATGTAACCATATATATATATATATATATATATATATATATATATATATATATATATATATATATGCGTGTGTGTGTTTGTGCGTGTGTGTGTATATATATGTGTGTGTGTGTGGATGTATATGTATATGTGTGCACTCACGTGTATGTTTTAAGGTGCCTGTATATGTGTGTATCACTCTGTCTATGCTTGTGTGCAGAGGAACCTGATATATTTTCGTACATAGATTAAATATTTTTTCTTGTTCGATTGTTAGTGATGAGCCTGATATCAGCCACTAGGTTTCGCGATTGGATCATTGCTAGTGTACAGTCACTGATAAGCGATAAAAATATGGCACATATGGATGAAAAATGCTAAATTATATATATTAATCTAAACATAATTTTCATTCTCATGAGCATGTTTACGCTATTGCATGACGCTGATGTTAGCTTGTGCTTTTTTTTATATTTATGTGGTGCTGAATTTCGCTGGTTAACCAGTCTGTGTCATTCCTGCACACATATTTTGTGACCAATATCGACGTTTATCAGATAGCCGTACACTTGCTATATAATTGACCCATTCATTTGTTAATACGTGACGGGAATGGGCCAACTTTTATAAATGTATCTAAGTATGTCTGTATGTCTGCCTAAAACTTTCGACAGTAGCGACGGATAGTATCGTTTTTAAGCCCGATCATTCAGGCGACAAATATCGAAAATTTGGCTAAAAACATTAATTTCTTCACTTTCAACTGGGCACTTTTCTACAGGGACAGCCGCTTTTTTCTCCGATATTGTCGAAAGTCGCCCCCGCTTTTCGATTTAATTTAAACATACGTCACTTCTGGTTTGGCTGTGGTCGTAACAGCAAAGCAGTCACGTTTTTCCCCCGTTCTTTTCCTCCTTCGGGGTACGAGTTCGAGCCTGCCTTCGTACTACCACTTTTTTTCTCAATATACACCTTCAAACACCCGGGCAACCCCGGGCTGAAATGCTAGCATATATATATATATATATATATATATATATATATATATATATATATATATATATTGGCATATTCGTGGGTTAGTAAAACATACTGAATCTTTTACTCCTCGCGAAATTATTGCATTGATATGCATTCCTGACATGAAGGTTTCATCTTCCATTACGGACATTATCGGTGTGAAACTGAAAGTGAACAATACCTCGATGTGTGTCCGAAACAGGGAATCGTCATCGATTTCTTCGATACAGGTAAAATTATACGGATTAATCTTCATCGGTACCTGTTTTTGGTCTATGAAACTGATGCATACATATATATATATATATATATATATATATATATATATATATATATATTTATATATATATATATATAAAGAGAGAGAGAGAGAAAGAGACTTGCGCAGAATTTTTGTCTAATGCATATATTTTTAAAGTACAGGGCCAATACAGTTTATGTACGGCGTACGCGTTGGCACACCGGTTCTTGGCAAATCACAGAAGTTAAGCAACGTCGAGCCTGGTTAGTACCAGATGGGTGACTATTTGGGAATTCTAGGCGCTGTATGAGCTCTCCGTTCATCCTGTCATTTGTTCCCAGTTGTTCTGTGCACACTTCACAAGCTACTGGTTTTAAACAATGTCGACAAAGGAGAGGTGTAGTTGGAGATTGTGCACCTCCTGTCACAAAAATTTCACGCGCAGGCACCGCTTCATTGATATCCATAGTCTGTCAAAGACTGAAGGAACCCTGATGACAGGGGCAATGCCTACTTGTTGCGTTTGCAACCCATTTTTTCTTTTTAGGGGTATAATGTTCGAACCTTCTGTCCGAGTGTAAAAAAATACCGTAGTCACGAACATTATTGACTTCCACACGTCGGCATCAGGCGATTGATAAATTAAAAATTGCGTTGGAGAATTTATTAAAAATATAGATTAAAATCGTTTAAAATCATTAAAATCACTTTAGCGTGCGTTCCTTTACATATCGAGCCTGATTGGTGGTTGTTTATTTAATACGGATTAGCAAGTCTTAAATGATTGGGAGGCGCAGATCTTATTCGGAAACCGCTAAAATAGCGGTGTTTTTATTAGTGTATTCCTAAATTCAGTTGTATGGATGCCATGTGCTGCAAGGTATTGGTAACGAGGTCTATTCGGGAAGATCTGTGACAAGAGAAATACTAATTCTAGTAATTATGATGTTTCGAGACGCATTCTCCTACAAGGCATTAAAAACGCATTTCTAGTGTTGAGTAAACTGTAGCTAGGTGTAGCGTTATTCTTTATTACTAATTTACTTGTTTTTCATTTTTTTGTAATTAATAATGAGTCTTATTTCAAAGATCTTTGAGGTAGCAACAGTTATTCACAGAAAAAAGAAGTCAGCGAAGCGTAGACTAAAAACGAAACATTAACAAGGCAACAAGGCAAAAAAGAGCATTGTCTGCGTACTGAAAACGTAATTAATCTTGAGTCCTGCAGCATTATCATATTTTTTATACTAAATTGTGTGGCATAATATTATTTTTTTAGTATCGGTATGTACTTTTATAATTATCTCCTTCGTGTAAAGTTTACATTTGAAATAAACCGTAGACTACTTTGATGGTTATAAATATATATTAGCTGCATCCTATGGTTTATTTATCGCAAAAACAAAATAAATTTTTGCGTAATCTATAAAAATATAAGCTTTATCAAAAATTTGTTGATTAAATATATTTCTCAATTCGTAAAATTTCTACGGATCTTTCTAATTAAAATATTAATATCCCTAGAGAGAAATGACAATATATTTGATTGATTAGTTTGTTTGAAAACACAAACACAATCGGGAATGAATAATCGAAGCCTCTGTGTCGGTTACTTAAAATTTACTACAGTAATAATAATAATAATAATAATAATAATAATAATAATAATAATAATACTATTTAAATATGTATATATATATATATATATATATATATATATATATATATATATATATACAAAATGCAAAAGCAAAATGGAGGCCATCTAGAACATATGGTGTAGAACGCAGAAAAGTCTCTTGTGTTTTCATGTGATGTTTTGAATACAATACACTAGTTATGACCAAAGTTTCATTTCATTCGGACAAAACACTCAGAAACGGGCCTAATTAGAGGTGGTGCCCGTTTTTGGGGGTACCATATATATATATATATATATATATATATATATATATATATATATATATACTAGTAAGACCAATTTCTCGGCGTTATGAACGAATTTTAGTTTAAGGTATAAGGCAATTTTTAGTTTTACAGGGTGTCCCAAAAGTTTTAGGCGCATTTCAACTCCTTATATTTGTTTAACTATGAATGGTAGTAAGATGAAAGTGGTGACATTTTAAAGCTAAGTGCATTAATTTTTTGTGAGACTATTGATTTTTAAAATTCTTTTTCTGATCCAGTAATGGCGTTCACTCAACCAGAAAATGCGTTTTGTGTGCTTGAATTTGCAAAAACTAGATCATAAACACTTGTTCAACATGCATTTCATAAAAAAAGATCTCACACCTTGCGATTTATTTTTGTGGGTATTTGTGAAAGGACTGGTCTATGTGCCTCCCATTCCAAGAGACGTGGATGAGCGGAAGACCACAATAACAAAAGTTTTTTCAACCATTGACAATGCAATGTTGGGACGTGTTTGGCAAGATTTGCACTCTCGGCTTGACGTGTGTCGTGTGACCAATGATACATACATTGGACATGTTTGAATATTAATAAGGAAAATTTGAGACTACAAGCTTTCTGAATATATGAGATGCGTTTTTATATCCTTAACAGTTCTCAAGATATTCAATGTTCCAACACTTTTGGAACAGCCTGTATATTAGGTATCAGAAAAGCTTTACACTGTAGCAGAAGTATAACGGGATCGTCGAGAATTTACCTTAATTATGGTTTTGGCTCCACCGAAAGTAACTGGATCAAACCTAGCAATGTAACAGACGCAGACGAATATCAAAACGAAGAAACCGAAAGAAAGTATAAGTACAATAAATTAAAAATAAAATGTATTGTAAAATTACTATATATATATATATATACATATATATATATTACATATATATATATTATATACATATATATATATATACATATATATACATATATATATATACCCACATATATATATATATATATATATATTTCCAGAAAACTTCACGTTGTAATGATCATTTCTTTATTATTATAATTTTATTATTTTTTTAGCAATTTTTTGCATTTTTTATGTTTAAAATAGTTTAAAGAAAAACACCCAAACCTTGAACGCCGTTCTTAACGCAAGGGGTGTTAATTCGGCAAGCCGTTCCGTACATAGGAATGCTGATGGTATTTATATCACGCTTTGTATTATCGTCAAATATTGGGCAATTTTTACGAATTTTTTGTACTTAGAGTAGTATAAACACCTCAAGCACCCCATGTAAAGAAGGGCTTTCGGAGTAAACACCCCAGGAAAGCCGAGAAATGAGAGGATTGAGAGTCTTTATTCTGAAAGAGTTTTGTAACCTGTGGATGTCGGGGGTGGTATAACTCGGTTTGTATTGCCGTAAAAATACCCATACGTGGCTGAATAAATAGAATAGCAAAAGCAATTACTAACTATAATATATGTAATTATGTAAAGTTCCGAAAGGGAAAGGGAATATATATATATATATATATATATTATTTAAAAATAAAAAAATAGACCTCTAATGGATGTAATGGCGGCATGTTTTTAAGTGTAGTACTGTTCGTTTAATAGTGGAAGATTCGAATACCAGAATATGAGAATGTCTACGTCGCAACCAATCAGACGCGCCGAATTTAGGCAAGGGAAAAGTAGTATCTCGAAATAAGAAAATGTAAAGGTTAATGTAAGTGTATGTGTCGAAGTAGCAGTTAAGAGTGGCGTAAACCCAGCAGTGTAGCAATATGTAAATATGGTACTAGTGTCTAGTGGGTATGGTGGGAGGGCAGATAGGTAGAGAGAAAAATAGAAACTACTCCTCTAAAAACGATAAAACAGTAATCATGTAGTTTATCGAGAAATAACTTGAGATTTTAAAGTAACGCCTAAATGTATTTATAATGTAGGATTCTTAGGTAACACCTAAATGAGTATATAAAGTTACATAAGATAAAAGCTAATAGGCTAGACATTAAATGTGAATGTGTCATGTGTTGTATTTTGGTCCAAAGGGGAATATCTGCTATCAAATTATTATGAACACCGAAAATAGGACGAGAAGCTGCTAATATCTTATAATATGTTTACTTTACGTTTTGATTCAAAAATATCTGGTACTTATGCATAAAATATAAAATTTGAAATAAAATGTTTAATTTTCTATATGTTTTAGCTTTTCTAAAATAACAACCATTGGTTAGCGTTTCCGTCTATTTTGAATCTGCTCCAAATTAATGGAGATAAACACACTTCCTGGTTTATTCATTTTTGCAATGTTAGATTTCATTCTCTTTTTATTATGAACAACTTTCTACAATTGAATTTTTTTTATTTTATGATTATAAAAAGAATGATATAATACGTAACGTGGCAAAAGTTTACCGGGTGTACACTGATGATTACTTGTGATATTATCGCACTCTATGAGAAATAAATTCTTTCTCAACTGTGTGTTATCTGTAAACAATCTTCTCTTATAAAACAATGATTTAAAGTAATATGAAACGACACCTTGCAACTAATGGCAACCTACAAGTTAACTTTAGTTTTATTGCATAAAAGGCTGTTTTAGTAGAAAGTATTTTTTTGTTCGAGCAAGCAGTTTGTTTGTCGCCATATAAAATGCTTGTAAACCACTGGAGAAAATATTTTTAAAAAAAGCATGCCAATATATGTATTGTCCTCAGAAAAATATCGTATTCTAGTAAAAATAGCTCCTCCTATGTCACAGGTACACACTTATCTGTTTGCTAATTATGCGCATTTTTCTTTAAAACCTGTTAAAATCTTTACTGCATTTTACTCATACCTTAGTCTAAATCGCTTTTAATAGCGTTGGTGTTCTTACTTTATCATTGTGAATGCTATAATTGCTTCGTTTGTTTAGTATCTACGTATGTGTCGTGTAGACCAAATTTGGACACAAGAAAAACAAAGAGAAAACCGGAAACTTCAACTTACTATCATGTGTGTTATTCTAAATGTTATTCGTCTTTAATAGACATATTATTGCTTACATACAAGCATTTATTAATATATATATTTATTTGTAATTCTACCGATAAAATATGATACTTTATAGAGGAGCCCCTACATTCATCAGTGTTAAAAGACATAGCAAACCTAAATACGAGGCGAGTCCAATGATGTGAGCAATGAGTTATAGTTGTACCACCTTTATTTTATAATATTACTTTTTCTCTTAGAGGTGGATCCCACACATGCTTGTCTAGATACAGATATTAGGTGTATACTCTATAATGTTATTCATATAATTAATATTTCTTTAGATGCGTAAGCCATGTTAAGTTTCAGAACAGTTTCGGGTGGTTTGTTGTTCTACGCCAGTCCTGAGAGGTGACTGGTTTGCAGTAGACAGTTCCACAGAGCAAAAGATGTTTACCGTGTCGAGACCGAAAAACATGCGAAATTGCTACAGAAAAGATTTAATATTTAGTGAGCAATTCTGGTTTCGGATTGGTTAGTAGCAGAACGTGAATTAATTTGATTCGTCAATTCCTAGCAGCATCGTTTATAAATTGAATCGCCCGACTGTTTGGGATCATACCCAAACATAAATAAAAAATAATGCATATCACCCTATTTTTTTATAATGGGGAAGTCCCTTGTGTTCGTTCTGCTCAAAAATAAATATATGTTTTTACATTCAATTAAACATAACAAAAATTAGAAAGTATTTGGATCTTAACATTTTAGCATGTAAAAAGACGCCATTTTTAATTGTGTTTAAATGTAAAACATATATGTGTACAGAGAAGAGAAATAAAAGAAATCGAACCTTAAAAAAAGGGTGGGTATGTGAAAAAGAAACCATTTTTAAATTTGATTATTCAGTTTTGTTCAAAAATGCATACATATCAATAAATACACATAAAAATAAACATAGATTCAGTATGTACTCGTTTAATGAGAGGATTTTTTGTTTTTTCTTTTATTTTTTGTGTGTTTTTTTGTTAATTAAAATAATGCAAAATAGGGCATTTTTGAAAAATAAGAAATAAAACTAAGTGCACAAAAAATAAAAGTCAATGGTAATTTATGCGCGCCTTAAAATAAGCATGCAAAAAGTATTTGTCGAAAAGAAAAATCGCACAGAAAATGTTTGCAAAAATAATGCAAAAACTACTTGTAAAAAGGATTTTTTTAAATTTATTTATTTTTATTTTTTTTACTTCAGCAAAACTCTTAGTTACGCACTAGTAGGTTAAAGTGTTAATGCAAAAAAAATGAGTACAGTTTAACGGATTGTCCAGGACTACCTTTTCTTTATGAGTTTTGATATATAGACATTTATACACATACATACAGGTCCGTGAAAAATTATTCAGTCGAATGCCCCAACAAATTTGTTAAGAAAAACGCTTTAACTTTATTCTTGTTGCGGGTTTCGTGAATACATTAGCGATATTTTGTTCTGATGACATGTAATTTAAAATAATGGATTCCTTTTTCACCTCGTTATTTATGACATAATTTATATGCTTAGATCTTTGGTTGAATGTCGTGTTCTGTGCTAAGACTATACTGGCTTGATTATCACAATTAATTACTACGGGACTTTTAGTACATTCTAGCTCTAAAATAGTCTTTAGGATATTTTAAAGGTAAAGTGCTTCCTGAGTCGTGTGTGTGATCGCGATAAATTCTGCTTCACACGTAGAGAGAGACACCATCTGTTGCTCTTTAGATTTCCATGAAATAATAGACCCATTTTCTGAGAGGCTGAAACATTATCCAGATATACTTTTTCAATCTTCATCGTTTCCCCTATCTGAATCCGAATGTTTTTCTAATTTTAGGGGATTTTTTTAAATACTAACTTCTGTTCTTTAGTTCCTTTTTAATAACGAAGGATTTGTTTAGCTCTGTTTAAATCCTTCATTGTCGGTCGTGATAATTTTTGTGACAGTTTTGTTACTGTATAGCATATGTCGGGTCTGGTTTGTCATTAAATATACAAGACTATCTATAATTTCCCGGTATAATTTATCATTTATTATTTCAGATTTTGTGAGTATATTTTTATTAATATCATTTTCGATCGGTGTAGAGCTTTTCTTGTACTCTCCCATTCCAAATTTTAATAGCATTTTGTCGATGTATCTCGATTGATTCATTGTAATAAGTCCTTTGTTTGAGTAAATTCTATCCAAAAAACAGGATATTTTGCCAAGCTCGGTCATTTATAATCTTTTACTTAATTTTTTCTTAACATCGGTCAACATTATTTCACAATTTGATGCGATTATAATATCATCGACCCAAAAAAACAAGATCAATAGTTTATCGTCTTTGTGTTGGGTATATAAACACCGCATTGTCTAAATTGTTGTTTAATAATATAATCATGAAATACTGTATTCCAACACTGAGCACTCTACTTTAGACCATATAATGATGTGTAAAGTCGCCACACGCTATTTATATTTTTCATTATAAATCCCTCTGCAGCGGTAATATAAATGTCACAGTTTATTGGGGCATTCAAATAAGCATTTTTACGTTCATTTGATGGATGTTTAGGTCATATTGCGATGCGATTTGCAGTAAAACTCTGATTTTCGTTAGGTTTGTGTGCGGTGAAACGTAGAAAAATACTCTATACCGTAAATCTGAGAGTATCCTTTAGCAACAAATCTAGCTTTGTACTGTTCAACGCCTGATGTTGTAGTCTTTTTTGTAAAGATCCATTTTGTAGAAATAACATGTTTATATTTTGGGAGAGGCACGACCGTATAGGTATCATTTTCGGTTAAATCATCTATTTCTTTTTCCATGGCAATTTTCCATTCATCACAATGTTCTGAATTAATTGCTTCGTTTAAGCTTTTTGGCGCATTTTCCATTGGATAAAAATAGTCGATTTGATAATCTTTTATATTGGCGACCACAAAAATCGGGTCGCCTTCTATTTCTTTTCGGATATCTTTCGACTTCATAATCATGATGATGATGATCATCATCATCATCATCATCATCACCATCATCATCTCCATCATCATCATCATCATCATCATCATCATGTATGCTCATGTCTCCGTCATTTTTATTGTCTTCGTTTGTTTAATAATTTGAGGAAATATAATTTCATCCTCTTCATATGACGGGATTTCGTCTTTAAAATTAAACGTGTCTGTGAATTTTACACATCGGATTCTGTTTATTTTATTTTTCTCTGGACAAAAAATACAAAATTGGCTGGACTTTTTTAATCGTGTCCAAGAAATATACCTCTATTGACTTTAATATTCAATTTATTCTTTTATCTATATATGCGAAGCAAGTTGAACCAAATATATGCATTCTGCTTAAATTTGTTTTTTACCACAGAAAGATTCATATGGAGTGTTAGATAGTGTTTTGCCACCATAAGTGCGTACGTCCAGAGGTTTTTGAGGAGTTTTGATTTAATGAGTAGGCATCTTGCCATCCCAAAAAGTGTCCGTCACGCTCTTTTAGCAGTCCCGTTTTGGTGTGGCGATATAGGAGTTGATTTTTCATGCTTGATATGATGGTTAATTAGTAAAAGTTACAAAGTCGTTATTGTTGAATTCCAGACCGTTGTCAGAGAGCATATACTTTACTTTACCGTAGGGAGCCATGTCGGCTTAATTATTTTTAGTTGCTACCAGGATATCAGATTTGTTCTTTAAAAAGTAAACCATTATTAAACCTGAATGGTCATCTACGAAATTCAACACATATCTATAATGTTCTCTGGCCATCGGTTCCACGGTACCGTTACAGTCACACTGCACTATTGATAGGATTTTTTTGGCCTTCTTGTCTGGTATATTGTTTTGATAGTTTGCTATTTTCCCTTGCGTACAGACGTCGTAGTTGAAGGTTTTTGATGTTTGTATTTTCATTCCATCAACTACTACTTTTTGATATCAGGAATATTGCAATGTCCAAGGATGCTATGTCATGTCTGTAGATCATGGCAAGCGGTTTTCGATGTGACTACACTATTTAAATAATATAGTCTTCCATTTCCTTTAATGTCGAATACAGTTCCATTCGGGTACACCAGTTTTGATTTATTGGTGCTAAAGTTTTTATTTGCACCTTGTTTAGTGGCAGCTTATACAGAAAATATATTTTGTTTAAATATTGGGATTAGAAGCGCGTTTTCTAGAATACACAAATATAGTTAACCTTTATTGTTCCTTAGTGATATTTTAGCATCGCCTCTTTTCTAAACGATATCATTTACTCGACTCCCGTCAGCCAGTTCTACAAAATGATTTTCTGACTCTGACAAAATGATTTATTGGGATCAAAATTGATAAAATCAGATTCCTTTGTAATAACATGTGCCGTTGCACAACAATCGACAAGAAAATTATTATTGCTTGATGAAGCATTAAAGGTACCCAAAAATAACAGTGTATGTTCGCTAACAGAGCTCTCCACATTTTAATGGAGTCGCCACTTTGAGTCCTGTATTTACATTGGAAACTCTTGTGATTAGGTCGTCCAAAATTATAGGAAATAATTTTTGTACTTTTCTTCGGAGAAAAAATGTTTTTGGCAAGGTTGCGGTTTTTATTCCTGACATGCGTATAATTTAATTTTGTTTTTTTTATGTGTGTATTTTTAAATTTCATGATATTTGTAGATTCGTTTTTTTTTTCTGTGATATTTTTTTCAGTTTCCTCGTAAATTCTGAGTGTTACCTTGAATTGGCTAAAAGGCATGTTTTTTTTTCTTCTGGGTTATTGGTGGTAAATGGAGTGAAACAACTGGGTAATCCCTTAAGGACCATGGAAATTAACAAACAGTCACTTATAACTTAACCAGATATTTATAAAGAATTTGCAGTCGCTTCGGCTCTTATAATATTATCGGTAATAGTTTCGGCGTCAATTCGTTTTAGAGAGCTCCGTTCAGTATATAAAGAAATAATTTCGGGTTTTCCTTTCAATAAATAATGCTCTCCCAATATGTGAAATACTTTGCAGCCATCGTCCAGGGCTTCTCTCATTACTAGTGATAGACTTCGGTAATCTAAACACTATCAATTCCACAAATACAGCTGCGTTCTTTTCAATGAAGTCGGGGTCGTTTCTGTTTTCATGGTTGTGGTTGATGTTCTTTGGGTAGCTTTTGGATTCGCAGATATCCTAGAAATTTAACTTGCAACAATTCGAATTTTGCTTCGGATCAATCGAAATAAAGACTACGCTGGGCGCATAATCTCTAGAAGTGTAAGCCATGTTTAATTTAAGAACAGATTTCGATGGTTCGTTGTTCTACGCAAGTCTTGAGAGGGGACTGGTTTGCAGTAGACAGAACAATTTCCGATGGTTCATTGTTCCACACATGTCCTGAGAGGTGACTAGTTTGTAGTAGACAGTTACACAGAGTAAAAGTTTCTTACCGTGTCGAGACGGAAAAACATGTGAAATTGCTACAGAAAAGGTGTAATATTTGTGGAGCAATTCTGGTTTCTGATTGGTTGGTAGGAGAACATGAATTAATTCGATTCATCAGTTCCTAGCAGCATCGTTTATAAATAGAACCGCCCGACTGTTTGGGATCATGCCCTACCATTCACATTGGATGATGGGATGTGTCTCCTAGCAGCTTCGGTTGCAGGAAGACAGGTAGAGTACTCGCCAATGATCCGTTCTTGCCACTCAGTCGACAGGTGAGGGGCCGGGAATCGGCACAGCTCCTGTCGGGCGTGGGTGATACCTAGAAGATCCACCTTACCAGGCCTTGCCACACGGTTTTCCGTGGAGTAAGTTTCTTGCTTACTGCCTGAGGTGCGCCGGACTGAGGTACGACGGTTGGGTAATACCTAGGAGGTCTAACCTTCCGGGCCTTGCCATTTGGCTTTCCGGTGGAGTAAGTTCATTGCTTACTGCTTGAGGAGCGCCTACCGGGTATGGCGACGGGGTTACTCAGGCAATTTTTAAAATGGCAAGAGTTCCCCTCCTTTACGGGAGCCTGCTGGCACGCCACTTTCTGGTCTTGTGCCAAATTTTGCTGAGGTAGGCAGCAAATAAATCTCTAACCCACCATTCACCTTGGATGATGGGATATCTCCTAGCGGCTTTAGCTGCAGGGATACAGGGTAGAAGTACTCGTCAATGATCTGTTCTTGAAACTAAGCCCGACGGGTGAGGGGCCGGGAACCGGTCCAGTACTTGTCGGACTGAGGTACACCGCCTGGGTAATACCTTGGAGGTACACCTACCCAGGCCTTGCCACTGGGCTTTCCGGTGGATTAAGTTTATGCCTGACTGCATAGGGAGCCCCGACCGGGGAATGCCGACTGGGATACTCAGGTGATTTTTATAATTGCAGGAGTGGCCCTCCTTTATGGGAACCAGCTTGATCCCCACCTTCTGGCCTTATGCCACATATTGCTGTGGTGCACAGCAATTAAATCTGTACACCACAATTCAGTTTGGATGATAGGCTGTGTCTCCTAGCGGCATCGCTTGCGGTAAGACAGGATATAGTACTCGTCTAGGATCCGTTTTTGAAACTCAGCCCGCCAGATGAGGGGCAGGGAACCCGCCCAGAACCCCATCAGCACCTGCGGGACTGAGGTACACCGCCTTGGTAATATCTAAGAGGTCCATACTCCCAGGCCTTGCCGCCGGGCTTTCCGGTGGAGTAAGTTCAGTGCTTACCGCCATAGGCGCCTCTACCGAGGAATGCAAACGGGGTTACTCAGGCAATTTTTACAATTGCAGGAGTGTCTCTCCTGTAGGGGAGCCTGATGGATCCCCATTTTCCGGCCTTGTACCACATATTGCTGCGGTGGACAGCAAATACATCTCTACCTAATCGTTCATCTTGGATGATGGGATGTGTCTCCTAGCGGCTTCGGCTGAAGGTATAAAGGGTAGAAGTAATCTTCTAGGATCCGTTCTTGAAACTCAGCCCGCCAGGTAAGTGGCCGGGAACCGGCCCAGCACCTGTCGGACTGAGGTACACCGCTAGGGTACTACCTAGGAGGTCCACCCTCCCAGGCTTTCCGGTTGAGCAAGTTTATTCTTGTCACCTGAGGCGCCGCCACAGGGAATGCCTACAGAAATATTGAGGCAATTTTTAATTGCGGCGAGAGTGCCCCTTCTTTAGGGGAGCTCGTCTGTTCTGCACCTTCTGGCATTGAGCCACATGTTGCTGCGATGCACAGCAAATAAATAGCTACCCCATTATGAATAAAATATAGTGCAACACACCTTTTATTGTATACTAGCGAGGGGTACCCGGCGTTGCCCGGGTGTTTGTAGGTGTGGATGGTGTAAAATAAAAAAGAAACCGGGGGTCTAGGATCGAAGCCGAAGACCTGAGGCTAAGTTTGAAAATAAAATCGGCCAGCCAGAATTAATCATTGTTATAAGCGAATAAGTGAAAGATGTTTGAAAGTCGTCGAGCGTTACGACGACGACGATGACGATGTAAGCATTGTTATAAGCGAAGTAAGAAAAGAAAATAACGTTTTAATTAAGCGGAGGAGTAATCAAAACATCGAAAAAAACCCTCAAAAACAACTATCATAAGGCAAACGAACGATGAAAACAGAAAACGAACACGTGAAAAATGGCTTTAATAAGCCTGTTTCGATATTAAAATTTAAAAAATCGATGGGTATCAGGGTGGTTTGGGGTGTCGCTAAGAATAAGCGAAGTAAAAACAAGGAAAACAGGAAAACGAACGTTACGTGAAAATGGCTTAAATAATACAGGGTTCAATATTTAAATTTAAAAATTCAAAAATAAAAACATCTCACACAACGATTCGAACCAAACACGTTAAGATAATGAACCAAGGCCTTAACTACCTGAGCTAAAGCGACGTCATGACGCCATCTTACGCATGCGTTATTACCCCCCCCTGTCGAAAATTGTCGATTTCGGGTGAAAACGTTAACGTTTCTCTCTCTCTCTCTCTCTCTCTCTCTCTGTTTGTGTGTGTGTGTGTCTATCTCTCACTTTGTCTTCCTTACTCTAAAGAGTGGTACTAAAAAAGAAAATGGCATCTGGCTGCTTTTTTTTTGTAAAATCTTCGATTGTTAATATTTTTTGTAAGCGTATTTTTTTTTTACATTCACATTTTTGGCTTGTTATTTTTCCTTTAACTATCATATTTAACTATTTTTAACGTGCTAATAACTTTGGTTACGTTGTCACAGCGTAGAAGTTCATAGTTTAGCTTGTGTGAGAGTTAAAAAAATTTTTACCGATAACAACAATGGTTTTAAATTCAGACTGCCATTACAGCTTGCTGACGTCAATATAACGTGACATGACTCAGCGGGTTTTAAATACAAGTTGACCCAAAATAAACGGCCCTGTATACACTTTATGTAGAAGATTTGGCGCCCGTATTTTTGGGGCAGTTATAAATCGATTTAAAAATATGTAATGTTTAACATTAAAATGTCACTTTTTGCCCCCCCCCTGCAGAAATTCGATCAGTTGACGGACGCTTGATGGTCCTCTTCGGCCAATTTTTCGATATTTATTCTCCAGAAGATGGGCCTTTCATATGAAACCAAGTTTGTGAATGTTTGTTCCGCCGGTCAAAAGTTTTTAGCAGACACACAAACATACATACATTTTCGCTTTTATATATATATATATATATATATATATATATATATATATATATATATATATATATATTATTAATTTTTCTCTTAGTGGTGAATATCACACATGCTTGTCTTTATACAGATATTAGGTATATACTCTATAATATTATACATATAATTTTATTTCACTCTCTGCAAGTGAGATCAAACATTATAAATTAAGTAGACATCATCATAAACAAATAATTAACAAGTTAGCTTACATAAAGTAACTTTCTAACATGGAAATCGTGTTAATATTTTCATAATTTTACATGAGTCTGCTATTATATTATTTTATTCGAGATTTTTTTATTTATTTATTTCATTATACAGAAAACTGATTTGTTTTCTATCAGAAACATATAAGATAGAAAAAAAAACAATAAATGGCGGTGATAATGTGTTTGGATTGCCATAAAGAAAGGTATCGGTGTCAATGACTAAATAAAATGTATTACGCGATTTAAGACTCAAAACAGCGTTTTAGAAAAATCAAGTCGAGCAAAGTACATTAGGCATAACAGAATTGCATATTATACATAGTTAATATTAGACAATTACCAAGAAATTTAGGTGTTTTCTGTACAATTCTACGCAGGAAATTCAATAAAATTGCAAAATTTAAAAATGTATGTAACTGCTAATTAAGTTATTTGTGTTCTTTAGGTTAATGAGTTAATATAAGACAAAGGTGTTTGCAACCATCTCTTTACACAGAGTAGATCAAATTCAATATAGTGACACAGCCTAAGAAATTAATGATATTTATATAGAGAAACAAGCACACACACAAGTACATAGGGAACGAATCTTTGAAATAAAGGGAGAGTTATTAACTAATTAAAATATGATAATTAAAATATAGTTTTCTCATTGCTCTGTAGTACGTAATAAATATTGAATTTTTATTGGTCTTTCAATAATAGAAATATAACCAAGCTGTATAATATTGTTAAGCAAAACAATATCAAACAATCACTTTCATATAATGCTTGAGATATTATTTATTATTAAAGACATTAACTATATTAAAAAAAAAGTAATTGTCATTAAACATATTTTTTCAGTGGGCATTAGAGTGGTTTATTGATATAATCAGTCTCATTATGCATTTCCAAATATCATGATAAAATAATACTATTTTTATTTCTTTTTTTTTAATGTTAATTTAATATACGATTTATCAGGTAAAACTGTGTGTTTTTGTCATAATCTTAGATATATCAATAGTTATAATACTGTTTATGCCGAAATAAGCAAATGTATAGGTTAAATGGGAAGAATACTTTTACAGTGTATTTATAGATCATTCATAATTCTCAAATATTTTTACTAGTCTTTTGTTGTTTTTTTTAATTTCATTGATCCAGATGAGGACTCGAAATAAACAGGAAACGTTGATGAACACATACATTATTTTGTTCATTTTTAATTCTCTCTCTCTTTATATATATATATATATATATATATATATATATATATATATATATATATATATATTTGTACTCATGTTCACCACTTACAAAGCATATCGCTACTTGGACGTAAGGGGCTACTATTTGGGGCCATATCTAGGAAAGATTAACACGATATTTCTTTCTGTTACATTTAAACTTGGAATTCCAAAGTCTAGCTTTTAGGCGGAATAAACTATTAAAATAGAAAGCTCTCTTACATTTAGGGACATCAACAGTGAAGAGGTAAGATCTTATTGCTAAGTGGTTTTATCGGAATATGTACCTCGAGAGGGTACAAGTTAAACAAGTTCCTCAGATCACATTCCATTAACATATTAGTAAAACAGGCACAGCAATGCAACATTGCGACGATAAGTCAGGGACTAGAGCTAAGTTGATAAAGTAGGGCCGATTAGATTGACAACTCTTTTTTGGACTTTATCTAAGCGGGAGACACCAGTGGTAGATGCACCAGCCCAAATGCTGCAACAATAATCCATGCATGGGCGTATGAGGGTTTTGTAAAGGTAAAGGATACTCTCAGGCGTGACAGAGGGAACCCAGCTTCTTTGCAGCAGTGTTTGCAATTTCCTCTATATATTTCTTCCAGTTCATACTGCCTGCAAATGTAAGGCCGAGGAGTATGAAGGTAGAATCCTCAGGTAGGTTTGTCATTGATATACGGGGTGGAGAGACGTCTTGTTATTGTTAAAGGAGAGCAGCTTAGTTTTACTAGCATTAAATCCATTTAGACTCCATTCCACTATAGTCTGGAGGTCATTTTCTAACAATTCTTCCTTGACTTAGATTTATGTACATCTCTTCTTACCTCACGCATACCATAGAGCGTTTTATCATCAGCAAATATATCCATTTCAGACACAATATTATCAGGGAGGTTATTTATAAATAGCAGGAATAATAATGATTCACAAGGATCAACCCCTGCGCCAATCCTACATTAATTTAATGCTGCTTGAATGTACGTCCGTCAAGGACAACCTGCATGCTTCTATTGTCTAAGAAGGTTCTAATTATATTCAGTACACGCCCAATTATACAGTACGATTTAATTTTCATTAGCATCCCTTTATGCCAGCCTTTTCAAAGGCCTAGGATATATCAACGCTACAGTCCTGGCTTTGCCCGCCTTATCCAGTACATGGTAAATGCGTTCAAATATGACTTTTAAAATATCTGCAGTAGAACAGCGTTGCCTGAATCCATACTGTTTGTCAGAGAGAAGATTTACTTTTGCGAGGTGATAAACTGGTGGTTGATTAATAAAGGTCTCAAAGATTTTAGCGAAGCGTGGGAGGAGACTAATGGGGCGATAATTTAGAGGGTTTTTTCACCAGAATTCTTGTACACTGGTACCACAGAGGTCATCTCCCAGCTATTAGGGAAGCAGGATTCAGTAAGGCATTTATTGTAGAGCTTGGAAAGTATGGGGGATAGTTGGGGTGAACATTTCTTAATTAGCAATGCAGGGATGAGATCAGGCCCAGACGCCTTGAGGTGTCTAAGTTTTTATGATATTGCGGACATAGGAAGGGTAATTTTTACATCATATAATGTGGCTTCAGCCTGCATAAGGAAATTTGGGAGGGAATTGTTAGTTGGCTCTTACGTGGAATAGGAGTCGAATCGCCGGGCTAGCAGTTCCGCCTTCTCTATTTTTCTCTCTCTTTCTCTCTCTCTTTCTCTCTCTCTCTCTCTCTCTCTCTATATATATATATATATATATGTATATATATAATATATACATATATGTATATATATATATATATATATATATATATATATATATAGTAAGGTTGGAATGCATATATGTAGCAGTTAAACTACGCAGAATTATCGTCGAAGTAAATATTGAAAATATGTGCATAAATTTTATATCGATACATAAATTACTACTACTACTACTACTACTAAATCTACTACTACTAATAATAACCACAATAATAATAATAATAATTATAAAATAACAATAATAATAATAATAATAATAATAATAATAATAATAATAATAATAATAATAATAATAATAATAATAATAATAATAATGCTGAGACAATTACGTTCTCCATCAAGTCTGGTGCACGGTAGCGTTTGCTTTGTCCATAAATTTGTAGCATGAATTGCCACTCTATCAGAATCGGGCGAACGAAACTTGAAATTCGAAACGGGGAACATTTTAAAATCTTTCCAATTTTGACCGCGATAACAATTCTCAATCTCCCTCTTTTTTTGTAGTAATTCCTATTTTAAACACACTAATCAATCGCTTTAATCTTTCCCATAGATGTTTTGTTTATGAAGGAAATCGATGAAAATACTTTTACCATCAAGAAATACTAAGGGCAATACCTTCCTTCGATCTTTGCGTTTTTGCTCGATTTGCATAGTTTATACTTGCAGATCTCCACGCATCTCACTTCCAATTTGATGCCGGCATAATGTGATTGTACTATGGTTCATCCATATTCACATATGTACGTACAATTCTTATTATTTTTGTTGACACATTTACAAACCCATCCAGGAGCTTATTGCCTTGTTGTTTTTTTTATCTTCTATCATCCAAGACGACATCAAAGTTTAGGCACAATTCTCTCATTTAGTTCACGCAATATAATGAACGCACTGCCTGATGATATCTTCAACTTGTCTTATTTCTCACAACACTGTAATTTACAAATTTACAAAAAGACCGGGTAGACTGTTGTTATGTTATCTTTGACAACTGCCTGGTTTTGGCAACCTGAATCATAACGAGAATATGTATCAGCACAGCTGTGTTAGCATACCCGCCTCTGAATCATTAGTGGTGGGTCTGAATAAAACTTATAAAGGCATAGGAAGCTATAACAGCATTTTAAGTACGCAATTTCATGGGCACAAAGAATCAGTAAAAAAAAAAGAAACTAAACGTTAAAGAAAACCGAGAGTTAATATCAACAAGCTTAAACGACACAGATATGTCAGACAAAGAAACGTCTGCAAGGAATGAACTCCCATGCATAGGAAAACATCAGAGTAAAATGCATATGTATGAAAAATTTAGTAAAACCTCTATTTTAGTATGGCACTACAGATGAAATGTAGATATGTTTTTCTTCTGTATTTTAAAAGTATAACTTTCCTAATTATATAAATTTTAAATTAATTAGTATTTATAAATGAATTTTAGTGGTAATTTATTCATCATGTACAAGTATAAAACAATAACAAATAAATATTTACTGTGACTTAGTAAAAGCTGAGGGCGAATTCTATTTTTACAAAAACATATTTAAATATTAAAAGTAAACGCAAAATTTACAGATTTCGTGAAAATCATATACTTTCTATGTATGAAAATGCATAATGTTTTACCCTTTATGTGGATTTTAAAACAAGGAATCATCGTTATTTATATTGTTATAAAATCACATTAAAATATTGGGTGGATCAGAGTTAAGTAAAACAACTATGAAAAAGCTATTTCTTATGTTAGTAATTTCTATCAATGTTTAGGTATGATTATATATAATTGGCATAGCACGAAGTCAATATAGAAACACCATAACCAGATGAGCAGGCATAGGATTTAACTTATATATATATTGTCATAAATTATTCACACAACAAATCACCGAACACGCGAATATATGTGCACGATTAATATGACGATTATGTGAAAAGACCCCACAGATTGGCTGATAAACACCCTATGCTACCTTTATAATTTGTACATATCATGCATTTTCTCTCACTATGTGCTGTTATCTCAGCTATGCTATTCATATCAATTCTTTTTAATAAAGATAGAAGATACTTTGCTTTGGGAGTTCATATTTATAATTTATGGCGTGAGCGCCTGTCAAATACGACTTTATAGTAACATCGAATTCAAAATAAAACTATGACTATAATGTTTAGATTGCTCAATATTTGATATTTAATTATCTGAATTTGCGTTTTAGGACTGTGCTCTAGTCACCCATGTATTTATATAGATGCATCACTTCTCCTAGATACCGACGTCCAAGTATATATATTTGGTGGATTTAGATCCACCACAGTAATTGGCTTTGGAATTCACTTCCTGGTCTCTGCTTAACTGACTATACAATTATGCAGAAGTTCAAGTGTAATATGAACATATATCTTGCTATTTAACTCCCTGCATAATATTCCTACAGATTTATTCCACAAATAGTATCCCTTTACATGCAATTGATAGTGCGCCTTATTTAAAATAAAAAGGATTGAACATCACATATTGATATACAATTAGGTGTTTAATTTATTCTATAATCTTGAAATGATAAAATGTTTTTGTCTATGAAACCTATGCTATCATTGTATAGCAGGATAAAGTGAATTTCTTATTAAACCTGATAGATCGATAACATCGTATCGTAGTATAAAATTTACTAAGAATATGGTCATTGAGAATGGCACAATTTCATTCAAATCTATGTCGTTGATATTACAAATATTGATTAAACAAATCTGGCAAATGTGATAGCAAACAGCAAAAACGTTTGTTGCACCCTTTATTATTACAAAATTTGTATAAGCGGACAAAACACGAATGTGATGATTTATTCGGCTTGACTAGAAGTAACAGCATTACGAATCTGCTATTTTATACAGACTACCAATACATTAAGCACATTTACAATGAATAATAGCGCATTAACCCCCCGACCTTGTTATCTATTGACGAGTTATAACCAATGAGAAAAAATAGATAATATGTCGGGTTTATGAACAATGAGTTAAACGCAACTGCATCATTGTGTTATTGTACAGATTAAGTACAAAATAAGTGCAGTGAATGTACAAGAATATTGAGAAATTATAATGAATTGTGTTTTATGACAGCAATGTAAGTTAATGATAGTGATAAGAATTTAAATCACACAATATATATTTGCACAGTGATACTTCTGAGTTTTGTAATACCATTTCTCACAGAAAGATATTTAGCTAGTGTATTAAATTATCGATGGTTGTAATATATTTAAAGAAACATCTGCCATTACTGAGAAGCAATATATTACGAGAGTAGACCAACAGAGAAGTTTCATTAAAATGGTAAAAGGCAGGTGTTGTGTTAGTAGATGCAGACAAATTGAGGTAGCAGGAGCAATTGTCAAGAGGGGGGCTTTGGAGAAATTTGAGAATAGTGGCGAGGATTATTTGAAGAGAAAAAAAGGCATGGGTAAAGACCTGGTCAGGTATGGGTTACATAAGCTGTAATGTTCAAAATAAAATCTTACTCAGATAATAGGTAACCTACAGTTACTAACATGATCTATATTACACAATCAGGATTGGCAATGAGGAATTCGTGTCTTGCATATTGAAATTATTGTAAACAACTTGACTTTATGCACTTTATATGATGCAGGTCATAATAAGTTTAATAATTTGAACAGATGGACCACTATTGCAAAATGTAGGATTTATAGTTAAATAAGAAAAAGAATATTTAAATTATTTCTTTCCAGACAATTTCGGTGATAAGAGTCACAGGGGAAATATTATATTTATATGCATCAGAAAAAAAATTAGGAATTCTTATTTCCTACAACGTAGACAACGATTATTCTCTTAATATCTCTCGGTAATGAGTTAAATAAATATGAACGAACACAGGTATTTATGTAACATGTTTTCTTTGGCTGAGCTATTTAGTTTTCTGTCAATTAATTGAGACGCTGTTACTCACATTTCAGTAAATTAGTGTGTATTGATTTATCTTTTGGTTTTTATTGTAATTAAAAAACTAGGTTCACTTTTTATCTCAAATGCTGTATCCAGGAAACAAGTGGCCAAATGCAAAAAATAAATAGGTATAGACATCAATCATTAGTATAAGCAAAGGTAATAAATTTTGAGGAACAAAATGAATTGAATATCGAAAAAAAATTACGAATAAGCAAATAGGTTTGCATTATCTTCTTCTCTTCTCTTTTCTTCTCTATATAAATAAAATGAACTAATTTTTCCAATCCGACTTTGACCTTCATAGGATAAAAACGCATGACATTACGTGCAAATGTAATACGTACAAACGGTGGCACATTATCTGAGGTGTACTATATATATATATATATATATATATATATATATATATATATATATATATATATATATATATATATATATATATATACCTCTACAGTTCATCGACAAAGGTAAATTCCTATATTTCTTCCGGTGAGAGTCCACTGCCAAAATCGGACAGATTCAATGGAAGTTGCAACATCTTTTCTCTCTGTTGGATTCCTCCTTTCCCCCTCTTCATTTACACCGCAGCGGATGCGTTCACAAGGAACAGTACGAGCAAACACCGGTTTGGAATCGTCCAAGGTTTTCCCATAATAAAATAAAAATTAAAAAAAAATAAAAATAAAACCCGATTATTAATATTATTTTCATTTTGCTTTTTTCAGTTAGTGTAAGACGCAATATGCGGGACTAACTGCTTCTTTCTTACTTCCGATTTTTCCCACTCTAACCGTGAAATCTTACTACGACCTTTATTTATTAGTGCTCTCAACTCAACATTAACTTATACATAAGGAATTCATTATTTAATATTTATTATTACAACGCAACGATATCGTGATTTCACTTGCATTACACTTAAATTAAAATTAAAACAAATACATTTATTTAGAATTCTAGAAAACAAAAAAAATCATTTAGAATTCGAGTGTGAGGCGTGCCTACTGAAACTAAACCAACAACAAACATCACTTCGGAATTGATATTTGACCTAATTCACTTTGGGGTTAATTCATCACGTTTTTCTTTCGCTTGAGGCGCAATGATTAGAGTTCGAGACCCTCTCCACCTAGAACTTTTTTGAATTTTTAAAACACCCCGGCACCACCTTATTGCATCACGTTCATCTTTATAATCGTTTTTATTTTTTCACGATTTTTAAAAAATAGTTTAAACATTGTTTGTTTTTATACTATGTAAACAGGGTTATTACTTTGCTTACACGCCTCTAAAAACCCGCGCAACGCCGGGTACACCCCCACCGATAGTATATAAAATAAAATAGAAGATATAATTAAAATAGACATAGTTAAATTAGATCTTATGATCTAAATGAATCGAACTTTACATACCGTAATAAATTAAATTCAAAGTAGCTGGTATTTTTAACTGCATTTTCTTGAATTTTACTTTTTTAAATAAGTATAAAGTTGATTCTAATAAACAAAGAAAATATTTTGACAATCGTGATAACCAGACAAAAATCGTTAACTATTTTTAAAAGTACGAATCAATAAAACAAAACTCGTATTTAAATAAATATAAACGAAATGAAAACGGTTTTGCAAATTAAATAAAACGAAAAGAAAAACTATTCTGTTGATTGCATCAAAAGGAACATTTGAAAGGTTTCATCCAACTATTACAACTAAAATTGCCGATTTTTCTATGTCTTTATTTCTATGCATCGGTTCTAGGTGATATCTGAAGGTCGGCATTTCTATTATATGAAATAGCTGGCCTCCTGCAGACAATGAAAACAAAAAAAAACATTTCACATATTTTTTCTGTACTGAGGTTGTTTCAGACTGTACACATATCGTTTTACACATGGATGTAGGTATGTTTGTATGCGCGCACATCCAAACGGAAATAATATATATTCATAACTTTATTTATTTCTCAATCCCTTTCATATATATATATATATATATATATATATATATATATATATATATATATATATATATATATATATATATATATATAAACAAACAACACCGTAGCTGACTCAAACTATGAAAGTCAAAAACCGGAAATTCGAAACTCCAGTTTCGCACCTAGTAAGGCCTATCAGTAGAACATGTTCATAATCCGAAGTGAAAACCCGAGTCACTAACATGCGAGTAGGATACCATGACGACAAAACCACTTGGCCATGCACAATAATGCCTACATATGAAGTAAACCACAGGTAAGTCCGACTGAGGAGCATACATAAATATTATCAACAATTTTCTAAGAAGCAATGTCTCACATGTAAGATTTTACACTTGCTAGGCCGATGCCAGGTGTGCAAATTAATATCGTGAATGTGAGATATATATTTTCTCCAATCAAACACCGCAACAGTTTACACAGACCATGAAAGCAATTTTTAAGTCGTTTTTCGATCCTCAAATTCTATTGATACAATCTCAAAAATATGATTAAAATCAAACGTTTGTATATTATATATTGGAAGATTAATTGCGTTTGTCTGGTACAATTTCTATTTACCTCGCTTAAAACAACCCTTATTGCTCCCATTCCCAGGGAATCTTCTGCAGTATGTTTTCAGTCTTAATTAAAGCCCTTCCACACTCTGGAATTTTTGCCGTAACTTTGTTAGGATTCGGCACACTTACACACTTACATTTTGTTAGAACCTCGCTTTTTATCCTCCTCTTATACAAGAACACGAATAACGATAAGAGCTGACAATTTATTCTAAGATTGTTTTTCGACCTAACGATTATACAGGAAAACATTCAAAAGCAACGTTGTTTTAAATTGTGGAACAGCATTTTTAGCGCATTAACTTTATTCACAATTATTTGTTTCTATTCTTCAGTAATTGTACATTTAGTGCTGCTCTTAAAATTCTGTAAATGTTTAATCATTTGGTATTCATTAGACAAAAGCTCAAACAGTAACGACTGAGAATAGATCGCTATTTATCAAGCTGCTAACGCTCAAGTGCCAGTGATTTTACTTTTGAGGTAACTCTATATTGGGCACAATATAATATATAATACTCAAGTGAGAATTTAATCTATAATATAAAATACGAAATCTGCATGAGTTTAAATATAATATTTAAGCATATTTTAGGATCGAGAAACGGCAGGCTCTTAGCTGGCAATTTTATACCTTAAAACATGTCTCGTGTATTTACAAATATTAGAATTGTAAAATAAATAAAAATATAAATGTACATAAAAATCACATTGTATACATATGAAATAGTATAAATAAACCGAAACGAATTATTGTAAAGTAAACAAATATCGAACTCGATGGCGGAGTAAGTGACCTGGTCAAGTTTGGATTTTAGAAAGATCCATCTAAACAAAAAACGGGCATTCGAGCTTAATCCATCTCGGAAATACGCGTACGCCATATTGAGACAAAAGAAAAGTAACTCCAAAGTAGAACAGATTCTCCATCATTGATCCAGGACCAAGAAAAATAGCTAAGGTGATGCTATAGTCGTGCGTATTTTTTCTTGTTCAGCATTAAAAAATGTTATTTTTTCATATTTTAAGAGGAAAATTTCATAGATGCACTATACTTGAATCTTAACTAGCTTCACTCCATGAATTAATCTAACACCAAACTAACAATTTGTTAGAAAATTCGTACAAATTATGTCAGAAAACATGATTTTTTAAATAGAAATTAGCTACATAACAAAATTCTTTCTTAACTTGATAGTGTATCTGGTTACATATCTACATGTATACATGACTGGGCTGAAAGTGAATGTTTAGGGAACTTTAAATTATTATAGTCAACGTATTCGCTACTTTAAAATGTTACTTTTTGTTTTATTAATTTGTTTTATGCGAATAGTTTTCAAGATGTTCAGATGTAATCGATAGAAATGATTGATTAGTTCAAAGATTTTCAGATGGCTGTCTGCATCATTCCAAAATGAAAACACATGAAACAACCCTACGAAACAGAATAAAAGCAGTTAACTCGAAAGATAGCAAAACTTAATGAATAGTCTCCAGACAGTATTTAGTTGCTTTAACGAAACTTAAAGCCAAAGTCCAGAATAGTGTGAAAAAGATAGGTATCTAGATGTACAATGGTTTCTGCTGAGAACAACTATAGCTTGGTTATACAACGAATACTAATGACAGGTAATAATAGTTGCAGAATATAGAAAATGTGAGAATCTGCCGTTGACACAGACGTGGGCGTTCGCGCTAAATAATAATAAACAAGAAAAATCAATAAATCACGGTATTGTGTTAATATCTTGAAACACGCATCACCTATTTAGATAAAATTTGGCAAAAAATACTGCATCGTTAACATGCGGAAACAAAAATGAAGTAAACACCCCTGGGTGGGTACAGCTGGTACAGATGCACTAAACGTTATTTTAATAATGTGTCTAGGAAATATATTCGGTTATGTTATGATGTCAAATGTTGCCAAACTAAACCAAAGGTTGGGAGGTCTCGTTGATAGGGAAGATCTTTCTTTATAAGTAGTAAAATAGACAATCCCCATTATATTTATTTGTAGGTCTGATTTTATCAATATGATGATGTAGAACCATTTCTCCTAGCAAACTCCCTGAATATCTTAGAAGTAAGTGAAACTAACTTGCACTCCTCCATCACCTCTAACATTTTTAACAATAATGCTTATCTTCCACTTTGTCGTAATGGCTCTGACAGACACATGCACCCACTTGGACTTTATATTTGTAACACCCTAACCATGACTAGGGAACCTAAACTAGAATCAAATGACCAGGTGTTCATTTGCTTTAAACTAACTACACAATATAGCTCCCAATGCGAATCCGTCATAATCATACACTCATATTTAAGTAAATGAACAAATATAGATCAACACACTACAATCCATCTTAGTATATTGTTGATGTATTCTGCAATTTTTTCATTATTCTTAAGTTTGAATCAATCTCTGAATAAAGATGCTACTACTGCTGCTGTGACTACTCCAACAACTCATACACTGTATCAATCACGTTGAATTACAAATATATTGTCATCAACAGCCATCGTGCTTATGTAAAGCGATATTAACATTTATAGCCTCGAAAACAGTGATGATAAAAATGCATTGTGTTACAATATTAAATAAACACAATTTGATAACATTGTCTTAAGAAGAAACGGAACTTCCTATGTAAAAATCTTCTGCAGTTTCTCCGTTAGTCTCATTCGGCTCAACTAAAGCCGTCGGATTATACCAAGCATATCGAAGTCATTAACCAAAATGACTTTTAAATAAACTTACCCTAATCTATTTATGGGTTTTATATTTATTTTCGACGAAAATCGTAAGCCTATACAGGGCGAAAGGACGTCATCATTAATGTTTACTATTTTGGAGTATGGTTTTGTCTTTTTCTACTGTTTTATTATGTTTTTTACAATAGTTCCAACTCCTACAATTTCTTTAAATTGACGACTTTTACATGTTTGCAAGCACGCTGATTACTAAAATCTTGATTAGATTTTGCGGAGACACGTAATTGTCAAAATATAAAGACGCGCACGCGATAAAGAAATCTAGTTCTAGTAGCTGCCACCGTATTTGGGTCAATGTGTTCGTCATCTACCGAAATTTCACCGTGTAGCAGCATTTCAGAAACAGAAAGAAACAGCTTATTTTATTTTCTGTATTAAAGGTATGATGAGAAAAAGCGCAGCAATCTAGAAAATCGGTATGAATTCGACGCCATATTTGAATGGTAGGTTAGCGTTTGTTTATGATGAGGATATACTTTATCCCGAATATAAGAATGTGCAGAGCTTATTCCATCACAATGGAATAATGCAGGAGAGATTTTTTTTGTGAATAAAAAAATGGAAAAATATGTTATGTGTATGCGTGTTAAGATCAGTTAATGAGGATGCAAGCCCAATATCGTGGGTATATATAAAATATAGGCTGGTCTCAACTTGTAGAGGTGGGAACACAATATTGAAAGACAAAAAATAGGAACTCCTTCCTCTGTAAATGTGGCTATTGTGATGGCGTTTCTCATCGGATTCTATGTAACATTTTATTATTACGATTGGCTGTAGCAGAAATTGTAAGTGTAAGCTACATAAGCTTGTGGCTATCAGGGTAGATGTATTGAATTTGTATGTGGCATCAGTTGTTTCAAACCTTCAGTACTTTGGTCCAGAGGAAAATTTCTGCAATCAAAATATTATATTCGGAGATTATATTTCATCTATTATTGGTTTAATTTTTTTATTTATTGGTTATGTTTTTTTTCGTTTTTGTATCTTTTCATTTTCTTTATAAAAGTTCTTTTTATTAAATATTAAATATGATTATATATATATATATGTACATACATTTATATGTGTTTATGTTTTTATCAATTTTAATAGAGTGTATGCATATTATAAAAAAAGCTCCGTCTTGTTATGACACATTATCTCGTTTAAGTGTGATCTTATTTAAGCTTCAAATATTATGATATTTTTTATGTTCGGCTAGGATTTACATGTAGCATAAATTATCTCCAAATTATCATAACAAATGCTTCTATAACGATAAAGAAAGCACGATAGAAATAACAACCACTCAAATTTTAGTTTATCAGTGCACTATTAGTTTGTATGCAGAATTATATATGTGTTTACCTGATAAAAAAGTATGTTTAAGTTGTTTTAAATAGAATAAAATTAAATATAAAGTAAAACGTCATATTTATGGTTCAGAATAGTCCGAAATGGTACAAATCCTCGATATTACTGTAAGAAAATCTTAATTCAAAATAAATCGCACCATGGAATTTCCTGAAATGTTTTAATCTCGAAAAGTTGAGTTTGCATTATCAGACAGACATTCAAAATTAACAAAAACTGTATGTATGGTCTATCACTTGTAAACAATGTGTACAATGCCAATGTGTCACACTTAATAACTCTTTTTTATCAAAGTTGCTATTAAGTCTGAAGCGGCCTTCTACGTCTATTTATCATACTTTTTTATTACTTTCAAAAAGCTAAAGCACTTGGTCATTTCTCAGACAATTCACTAAGTTCTCATAATAAACGCCTGGTTGCTAAGATAAGACATCGATTCGTCGATACATTTTAAAACTATACATGGGCCAAGACCGATTTTAATGACAATGAACGAGAAATGAATAGAATCTGAAACAATCGATTGCGCTTGTCAATCAATAAATCTATAACATCATTTTTATATGAATTTTTAACTTTTTGTTTTCTTTTTAAGCCTTCAAAGAATGTGTAGTTCATTGTATGATGCACATGTGGTGATGAAGGTAGCGGTTTCAGCACATTGCTGTTGACGAGTTTAGATCGCCGAGTTTAAAAATCAGACCACTCCTGAATCGGCACTGTTTGAGTCCAGTGGCATGGAGAAGACCAGGACGACTGGAAACAATGCCGAGATGAGCGGAGAGCACATATAGTACCTCAAAGTCCCAAATGGTTACCGATTTAGTACTGACCAGGTTCAACGTTGCTTAACCTCGGTGACCCAGCGGAAACCGGTGTGTCAACGTGATTATGCCGTATGCCGATGGAAGACTTGGGTGCTAAAGATAGGTGAGATAGAGACGGACGGAGAAGTAAAGGCAGATAAATTGGGGGAGACAAGTATATTTAAGAGACAGTAAAGGAACACTTCATCAGCGGAGGAGAAACACACATGACAAAACTGCTAAAGCTTACATCGAATACGTGTTTTAATAGGTTATAAAACATTGGTTGACATGCCACTCTATTATTTTAATAGCACAGCTAGGCTGAAATCGAGTTCAGATACTTTTGAGGTGACTTTCAGGATACCGTGCACTTGAGAAAAGGTGATTTTCAGCTCTTCAAGTCTGACGCGTCCGCAATTTCTCCACTAGTGGGATTCCTGGTAAATTTTTCGATATTCATTCAATCGGGAACAAACAGCATCATAACCAAGAACAATAACAAAGTTTTTTTTTCCGCGAACTTAACTGACATTTTGATAATTATAAGCTTCCATCTGTAAACAGAAACTAAATATATGATCCTGAGTAATTTTTATCAAATAGTCAATATTATTGTAAATAACAATCGGTTGATCATCAAAATCCTAAAATTATAAGTCATTAATTGCTAATTTTGACATATTTCCGGATTATGTTCAATGTGCACTGGTTTTCAAACCTGCAAAATGTGATTATTCTGAAAGCCGATCTTTACATGGGAAGGTTAAAATGCCTTTAGGAATAAACATCCAAACCTTCCTAGGTTAAGAACAGCTTTCGAAATAAACACATGTTGTGAGTTAGACAACTAGTGCACATTGACAAGGATTAAAAAAAATTAAGTATGTGTCTCTGATATTTTAGTTATTTATGTGTAAATAAATAAAAATTATATGAAACTTAAAAATTTATATTATTAGTAGCAATTATTTAAACAAAATACACGTTTGGTGTTTGACTTAGCTTTCTCCAGCACACAAATATCCTGATTCACATTTTTCTTGTATTTCTAAAAATATCTTTCGAAATATGAGAAAATTATTAATAATTAATTTTCAATTCATGATTTCCTACACATTAAAATAGTTTTAGATAAATTGTCTCCGATATAAATTGAATTTGCAATGTATTTGTGTTCAGTTGTAGCTTTTAATTACAAGACGTAGCATTTTCAGAAATTTAGAAAATGGCTATTTAAAAATTTAAATTAAATTTCGTATACAGACAATCCTTTGATGTTCTACTTAGAAATGATATTTTTACCTTTTTTTAATGTTTACGTACTTAACTAACGAAAATCAATGACCAGTAAGTAACTACAAACAGCATACTTAGTTTACTAGAAATTGTGTTTTTCAAATATTTTTCATATAATAATTTTAGAGCCTACTTCAATTACGTTTATTTGAAAAAAAACTTTTAAGGGACACTAAATTATGATAACATATTAAAAATATAGTATCTTCCAAATTATTTATAAAAAATATAGTATCTTCCAAATTATTTTTTAAAAAGATAGTATCTTCCAAACTATTTAAAAAATATTGTATCTTCCAAATTATCTTTTAAAAAATATAGTATCTTCCAAATTATTTTTAAAAAATGTAGTATCTCTTAAATTATTTTTATTAAAAAATATAGTATCTTCCAAATTATTTTTATTAAAAAATATAGTATCTTTCTAATTATTTTTTATTAAAAAAAATAGTATCTTCCAAATTATTTAAAATAATATAGTATCTTCCAAATTATTTTTATTAAAAAAATAGTATCTTCCAAATTATTTACATAAAAAATCAAACCTAAAATTACACATTTGAACAAGGACACTTTTTAATTATTATAGTTTATTTTTTTACAAAATATAAAACAAAATAAAATAGACATTGCTAATCTTCATATCCATTTTTTACAGAGCTAAATGATAAAAATATTGTATTTCATGTTATTATTTTTGAAAAAAGTTACAACTTTGGTCCTTTAATAAAAATAACACACGTGTGTCATTAATTAAGATTTAAGGAAATATTTCTTCTCAATTTAAGGATTTTCGTGGATTTTTTATTGCATTAATTAAACAAATATATATTTTCATAGTTGTTTACACCTTTTATTAATTATTAGATATACTAAAGTGTTAATTTATGAAAAATCTACATCAGGAAATATTTAAGTATAATATTATTTCGTAAAACTTGTGTGATTAAATTATTTTATTCAAAATTAAATAGGGATTTGTTTTTCGTTTGCCAATGAGTTGTAATAAGTCATATTCTATCCACTATGACTAAGCCATTTCTTTGGCTACATGCCTCGAAAATGGAGCTATGTAACATGAGCTTGTGATGAGGGAAAAAGAAAAAGAAGAAATTTCAGTAGAAAGTGTCCCCAATGATGCTGAAATAAACAACTCTGAAAGGCAAGCTATAAGAAAATATCAAGGTATTATGTACATGAAAAGAAATCGGAATCTAAAGAAGATCTCCATTATTTTAGAAGATATAGGAGACATGTGACTTATGAAAATATTTCTAAAAACTATCCGGCAAATATATTTTGTGAAAAATGTGCAAGAGAAATAAATACATTTCTCTTAAAAGGATGCTTAGAATATTAGGAAGAACTCTTGATGAACATGTTTAACTAATAAGTGAAGCCCCAGCATCACGAGATAAAACCTCATAAAAATTGACACAAATTGTATAGAGAATTAGAGGAAAATATAAACGTGTTATATTGATGTCCAAAAATGATTAAATGTATACGCCATTAATTAAAAGAAAATAAAACAATTAATTAAATAAAATAATGTTATCTTTTTCTCATTGTATATTTCATGTTTTAAATTTTAAACACAACACAGAAATAAACATCTCACGGCATATAAACGAAAAAGTAAATTAGTTTGTTCTGAATTACTTTTTCAGTCATTAATTAACCTATAATTTACATCGCATACCAAAATTCCTCTGACTTGACTTTTATTTTCCTGCAAGATTCTACCAAATTACTATCATAAGTGCAGCAAGAGAACAGCAAGAGAACGACAAAGACGGGCCGTCAGCAGCTACGAACTCAAGAAAGGGATAATATCAGATTTCAAAGGAGAAATATAATGAGCCAGCAAATAAATAACATGAAATAACAAGATAGACAACTTAATTTGGAAAATGAAAGAGACAAACAAGAGGAAAGAAGAAACAATATGAATGAAGTAGAAATATCCCGTATTTTTTATAGCTGACATGAACGTGATTAACTTAGAGTTTTAGGATAATCGTATAGTTGTTGCAAAAGCAAATTATTTGAAAATGGTGAACATAGCTGGAACATAAACATGCAACATAACCCAGAAGAGCAGATAAGAACTCGCAATACCTAACAGTACAAGAATATTGCAGACATTGCTTTACAATTAGAGAAAACTTAATAGTATTATCCATAGATCTGGAAAACTATTCTAAAAATATGTAGTATATGTATACGTGAAAGTTTAAGATTGAGAATTGAACTCCATTAGAAACTATTACCTTAACACAGGTTGCTCAATATTCTGGATTAATGGATCAATTAACAGGGAATGAAGCTAGTAATTCAGGTGCACCAGTTAGTCTACTATTTTCATTTTCGGGAGGTCCTAGGAGAATCCAACAACTTTATCAAGATGCAATGACAATTTTCGGTAAATAAAGAAAATAGACATATTCCTTACATACACATATGATTCTAGATGTCCTGAGTTAGTAAACAAATTGGGGATATTATAATATAGACTATATCGACCTGACTAAATATCACGCGCACAGCTTCCTTAACTTTTGAAATATATTAAAGACAGATATGTACTGGAAATTTAATTTGCATATAGAGTGGCATCAAAAATAAGAGACAAAATTAAAACCTAATATTTGTTAGAAATAACAACTGTGAAAAGCTGAAATTTTGACAACTGGTAATCGTTATCATTCATAAAAACATACTAACAGTTGAATCATTTGCAAAGGATAGAAAAAAATTATAACAATTATGTATTTATTTTCATAATAGGAAATTCCAAGACTAAAGGACAAAATTGAGAAAACACAATGTAAACAGTATGCTATATTCAATTTTTTTTTATTTCCTCTATACATTAAGTCATGTGTAAACGTTGCATCAGCCGGCACCATGATGAAATGCCAAAAACTTGATTATTTTGTGAGACAAAACATTGTGAAGCTACACAAGGAAAAGCACACTATTAGAGATATTTCAGAGAAAGTGAAACATTCCAGGGGTGTTATAGGCAGGGTTTTAAATCCTGCAATGACGCTGGCAAAAAAGTTAGTGCGCTTAAAACCGGCAGAACACGCAAAACTTTGGCAAGAGAAGATCGAATAATGCAGCGTATGTCATTAAAGGACCGTTTTAAGCCTTGCACAGAAATTAAACGTGTTACGAATTGTACTTCATGTGTTAATGTGTCAATACACACTGTTTCTAGACGACTGAAAGAAATTGAGCTGTTAAAACGAACCCCAGGGAAGAAGCCACTTGTTGGTTCGAAGAATAAAATTTTGCAAACAGGTGTGTAATTTGGACATATGAAAATTGGGAAAAAAGTATTTGTCTGTGATGAAAGCACGTTTTATTTATTTGGCAATAATAGAAAAGAACAATGTAAAGAGACTATTCGTGAAAGATTAAGTGCAAAGTATACTAAGAAAACTCAAGTTTGGGGGAGGAAGCGTCATGGCATTTGGAATGTTTTCTAGCCAAGGTTCAACGCCTCTTGTTCGTTACAAAATCAGGTAAACGCTCAGATCTATAAAAACATTTTTCAATATCATGTTATGGCAATCATACAGAATCCAGGCTTCGATAGGGCTACCTTTATGCAAGATAATGCCCCATGCCAGAAGGCAAAGATGGTAATGAGTTAACTTAGTGAGCAAGATTTTGAAATTATGGATTAGCTATCACAAAGTCCTGACTATACTCCAACAGAAAATTTTTGGAAGACCTTTGGAATGAAAGTTATGAAAAGAAATCCCACTAACACGGAGGATTTGCGGGTGAAGATTTAAGAGGAATAGCCTAAAATTAATATCGAGGTTTGCCAAGAACTGATTCGTTCTTGAAGTGGATGGTGTGCAGCTGTTATTGAGAGCAAACGCTAATTTACTAAATATTGACTGTACGTTTATTTTTTTTTGACTGTTTACATTGTTCTTCAATCTCAAGATCCTCCATATTGCTTCGTTACTGGAGATGTATCGGCCTGTCTGGTAAATTTTAATTTCATCTCTTTCAGCCCCATCACCAATTCTAAAAGTAACCATATCACTACCCTTGTTGATATATTTTGTTATGTATTTCATTGCTTTGACCGAACTGCAATATTCCACATTAATGTGTGCCATAATGGTTTTACATAGTAAACTATTATATGGCACTAGCCATCGATTGTTCACATTTATTACTTGTTCTCTAACAACTAAGGTTGTTGAGTTGCCTTCGCGTTCTGGTGATCGCCTTCGATAAAGAGGATATCCATTGTAGTCCGTCTGTGTTCTGCAATGAAAGGCTTTGGATACTTTTTAGAGCATTTGCGATCTTGCATACATGGTGATGCTGGATTGAGCACTCCACATGGACCATGAATTAATTGTGTTTCGATGATTTCAAAAAGTTCTGGATCAACACTTTCATCTGGCAGCTCAGCTGAAATAATTTTGTCTATGTCATCTCCTCTAATATTCTCTTTACACTAAAGCAAGGTGTGAGAGTGAGGCAGTCCTCTCTTTTGCCACTCAATTGTTGTCATGCAAGCATTTAATTCACCAAAAATTCTTCCTTCTTTGACAAGCCAGAGAATTTTTTTTAGCTTTTCAATGGCGATCCTTGGCTGTTTGGTATTGAAAAAGTTAATCTTTGATTTCAGTCCACTTGGGATTACAGGTGAATGTAATGAAAAGATCAGCACGACAAAATGTTCTTATATAAGCCAGTGTATCCTGAGTTCGTTGATGCATATATCGTCGTCCTCCTGTATAGGTTGAAGGCAAGATAATTGGCTGTCCAATATTTGTATGATCACCATCAGAATTTATAGCATCTCTTAGGTATGTATATTCATCCACTTTTAATTTTTTTTTTGCTTTCTTCGTATGAAACCTTATCTTTTGGTTTCTATTTTCGCATACGTCCACCATGAATTGACTGGTCACTTTCTTTAAAGATAAAATATGATTACAGTCGTCTCTAACAATGAAAAGAAAGGAATAAAAACATTTTGATGTAACTAATCGATTAGTATCCAGATCTGCTACTGGGTTTCTCTGACAAAGCTGAAAATGATAACCATCTTGGCCATTCCAGAAAATAAGTGGGTATTGAAGTGCATCATAGGCTCTGTGAGTCTCAGAAATACGTCGCAATTGTCCACTTCGTAATTTCAAAATATCTCTGTGTTTATGTGTTTCATCCACCATTAAGATTGCAATTTCATCAGTCACTGGTGCATTGTATCTCCGTTCATGTTCTCCAGATATACGCTTGTCTGCTTGTATGATGATTTTTTTGATTTTCCATATGCTGCATGCATTCTAGGGCATATTTCAAAATCCTAACATATTTTTGGTGTTGGTGTATAAGGTCCTGTAACTCCATCACAATGTCCAATTCCAATCCATCTTGAACGTTTGTGCATCTTTGTTCGGCTTCTGTTTGATTACCACCCATGAAATAAACTTGCACAAATCCATGGGAATGTTCAGGTAGTGGAAGCAGATCATCCTTGGATTTTTTAAGTTGCTAAGAATCCAAAGTCTGTGACGTTTTACCAGACCAAAAGATGTCATTTGAAAAGCTGAATTGTATTTTAGAAGATTTCTTCGGAAGTGTTTTGCTTTTGCTATGTCATGGGTGAGTAGGTTTCTGAAAAATTCTGGAGGATTTGGGATTTTTGGAAGATGTATTTTCCCTCCCAAGCAATATAGTCCATTTCTTTCAGTAGGGCATTTCTTGGCAAAACAATGTTGACAAATGATATTCATATGGCCAATTCTAACATTGGGGTCACATATTGTATTGTTTATGTGAATCATATGAAAATGCACCCATCAGCCAATTAATATTTCTTGAATTTCTGATTATTGAGTGAGAGGTTTGAGCAACCATTGTCACATCTTGCTCTCTTTCTGTTGTTTCTTGTTATATTAGTGTAACTATATCAGTATGCATATTAAATGAACCATCTTGAGATATGTCTAAACTTTGATTTAATCTTATTGCAGACATTCGGCACCTGTTAAGCCATTAATCGAGTTTGTTTTTTCTGTTCGTCTTCATTTTCTCTCGATGCAGCAATACGCGTCCTGTTAGAAACTAAGCGATGTTCTCTTTCCTCTTCGTCTTGATTTTCTCTCCATGCAGCAATACGCGTCCTGTTATTTCGGAAGCCGTTCTTAACATTAGGAGGAAAGGGTATCGTTTAAAACTATATCTACCTCAGTATTTTCTTTAATTTTCGGTCATTCTTTTTGTTAAAAATTATTTGCTAAGTGATGTCGAGTATCTAAATGAAATATAAATAAGTTTAAACACCGAAAGCTTACAAAGCTCGTTAGAAAACGAAATCTTCGAAAAATCAATGTATTTTTTTTTAAACAATAAACATGTAAAATATTTTTAAAAATAATATGGATGTGCATTATTACATAAAAATATACGAATTTTATTTCTTTTTGGGGGGAGGGGGCTCGTATTAAAACTATATCTATATCGGGTTGCTTTAGCTCACACTACTGCATTTATATTTACTCTCTATCGCCCCGACAACAGCGGAGTTACTATCTTTAAAAGAATATCTGAGTAAACTGACCAAGTCCTATCAGATTATCCTTCAGCTAACATTCACGTATGTGGAGACTTCAATGTTCACAGCGTCGAATGGTTGACCACTCAAACAAGACCGATGATGAGGGGAGATTCTGTCATGATTTCTCCATTAATTAATTCTCCATACATTGCCTATGACCACACTCAGATTGTTCAGGAACCGACCCGTGTGCACGACAATGACGGCCAGTATGCGAGCCTACTAGACCTTTTTCTCACAACTTGCCCTGAACTATGTTCAGTCTGTTCTGTCGCCTCTTGGATCTTCCGACCACTCTGTTGTATCAATTAAGATAAAAATGAAATGTAATATGTCCCAAGACGTACCTCCTCATCGTACAGTATATCGATACACTAAGGCTGACTGGGATAGCTTCCGTACATTTATATCTGATCTACCTCTGCATTCCATGTTTAAAAAGGATGTGTCCTCTATAGTATTAGACCTGACAGAATAGTTAATTGCATGTATTGACAGTTTCATACCCTCGAAAAAGTTTCAACAACAACCTAACAGCCAGCCATGGTTCTCTCCAGAATGTGCTGCTGCCATTGCACACAGAAATCACTTTTTCCACTGCTTCCAACGTAATAGATGTATGGAAAATAAAGCCGCTTTCAGGACTGCCAGCAACCATTGTAAGAAAGTAATAAAGAACGCAAGAGAGTTGTATGCTCAATCTGTTAAGTCCAAAGTAGCTGAACAGCGGCTTGGTTCCCACCAGTTTTGGCAAATAGCAAACAGAATCCTGAACAGAAGCGTGTGCTCCGTCCTAACTATTATCAATGGACCTGAGGTAATCTCGTCAGCATCAGACAAATCCAAACTATTTGTCCAGAACTTTGCAGCTAATTCTACCCTTTGCGACCAAAGCCCCCAACCCTTAATATTTCCTCCTGTATCAGAAAACACGCTATGTGATATACGTATATCTGTACGTGACGTTGCCAAGCTAATCAAAAACCTTGATTCCAGTAAAGCAACTGGCCCTGACGGTATTCCAATTATAGTACTCAAAAAACGTCAACCTGAACTAGCACCCATATTACAAAACTGTTTAAACGTTGTCTTAAGGAGAATAGTTTCCATCTCCCTAGAAAATTACATCAGTATACCCTGTATTTAAGAATTAAGGTGATCGCTCACCCCCCTCTCAGTACAGGCCAATAAGTTTCCTGTGCGTCATGAGTAAGTTGCTGGAATCTGAATTAAATACAGAAGTAATCAACCATCTCAACAAAAATAACCTTCTTAGTGACACCTAATATGGTTTCCGTCCTGCTAGATCTACAGCAGATGTGCTTACAGTTATATATCATATTACAGTTATATCTCATAGGATTAGCTAATCTCTCGACGGAGGCAACCTTTCTAGGGCAATTGCTCTTGACATATCTAAGGCCTTTGATAGGGTATGGCATAAAGGTTTACTTCACAAGATCTCCAGCTATGGTATAGCTGGAAATGTCTACTCAATTATTAAATCATTTCTTTCTGATAGGTTCATAAGAGTAGTAGTTGAGGGGCAAAAATCAGAAGCTCACAGTATTAACGCCGGTGTCCCTCAGGGGTCCATCCTGGGCCCAACTGTTTTCTTGATCTACATTAATGATCTTCCAAATTACATCCTTACATCATTTGTAGACATTTATGCTGACGACACTACCATTTATGGTAGCACATCTAAGACAGTAAACGACTAGGTTCTCTCCAATTCTCTCTCCTCTGATCTTGAGAACGTAGTACAATGGGGAAAGGAGTGGCTGGTTACTTTTAATGCATCTAAAACCAAGCTTCTCTCTTTACATCATCAACGTTCTGATCCACATCTGGCATTAATTAAAATGAATGGCTCTCGTCTTGTGGGGAGGCCTCAAGTTTTGACAAGCTTCTGGGCTTGACCATTACGCCTGATCTTTAATGGAACACGTACATCAAATCTGTTGCCACGCCCGCTGGAAAAATGGTGGGATCTTTCTATCGATCCGGTAAATATCTCACTGCTGATGCTATTCTCTATCTATATAAGAGCCAGGTACGTCCAAGGATGGAATACTGTTGCCACATCTGGGCAGGAGCTGCTAAAAAGGACTTGTCCTGCCTCGATTGAGTTCAAAATAGATTTCGTAGCCTCGTAGGAGATGCCCTTTTCTCTTCCTTGCAACCTCTATCTCACAGAAGAGATGTTGCGAGTTTGTCTCTGATGTATCGTTAATTTCATGGAAAGTGTTCGACTGAGCTTCAATCTATGGTCACCCATCGCCAAACTTTCACAAGAAACACTCGTCTAGCTGTACACACTATCAATAATTCCCCCACTCTTTATCTATGCCTAAACCTAAACGTAGATTCCATGAACAAAGCTTCTTTCTCAGAACTGCACGCCTGTGGAATTGTGTTACGTTTTCCTGCTTTCTGGCTGACTACAATATGGTTGTGTTCAAGTCTAACGTAAATAAGTTTTTGATGAGCCGTTCCATATCAGTTATCAAATTTACCAAATTTTCATTACTAATGATTATTATGTTGTCCAATTTCTACTGTACACTTTTTAACCCTTATCCTTGAGTGGCCTATTAGCCTTGATAAGGGCGATGCCTATGTAAAAAAAAATGAAAAATTTAACTTAATATTTTCTCTAATTTTCTATTTGGAGCCATTATCGGTTGAATCCAATTTTAGCGTTTTTGCGCTAAATAGTATTTTTACTTCGTCTTTTGGCTAAGATGAAATTGTAGTATCTGTTCTTAGAATTCCAGCGGTCTAATTTTTTTTGTAAAAACATCTATCGTTAATATTTTTTACACATAGTTATCAACTGTTTCGAATGTATTTGTAAGTATATCTTTAAAAAAATATAGAATTCGATGGCTTGATTATAATTGATAAAAACTATGTGTAAATCGTATATATTATAAAAAAAAATATTGACAATAAAACATAATAAATACCCGTTTATTTAGAAAGGAGCTGAAACCGTGTTTAAAAAAAAAAAAACCTTTTCGAATATAGTTGTAAGTAAAAAAAAAAAAATAGAATTCGATGACTAGATTATAATTGCTAAAAAGTATGTATAAAGCGTGTATAATAAAATTAAAAAAAAAATTATTCACATAAAACATGCTTATTACCTGTTTACTTGGTCTTTTGGCTAAGATGAAAGTGTAGTATCTGTCTTAGAATTCTATAAATTCTTGAAACTAAAACATTTATCACCTGTTTACATGGTCTTTTGGCTAAGATCAAAGTGTTGTATGTGTTCTTAGAATTCCAGCGGCCTCATCTTTCGTAGAAACAAACATCACTCGAAAACACAGTTCCTGTCTAGACATCTCTCCCCCTCTCTCTCTCTCTATCGTTTGTTGTGTGTGGGTCTCTCTCTCTCTATCTCCCTCTCCCTCTCTGTCTGCCTCTCTTCATCTTCCTTACTCTAAAGAGTGATAAAAAAAAGAATATGAAGTAATGCTAAAAACATCGATCGTTAATAATTTTTTAGCGTATTATTGTTTTACTTCACAAGTTTTATGATTCAGCGTGTAGCGTTTATTTTACGTATTTCGTTTCCTGTTTAGACATCTCTTTATCTGTCTTTACTTGGTCTTTTGGGTAAGATGAAAGTGTAGTATCTGTTAGTAGAATTCTCCCCCCTCCCTCTCTATCTGTCGTTGTGTGTGTGTGCATCTCTCTCATTTTTTTATCAATGATTGATTTAGGTGTATGGAAAATAAGCACATCGACCAAATAAATAAATAAAAAACAACCGTTTTGTTGGTATAAATATACAAAATTAAAACTAACGTATACTGTTTTGCTGTGTCTAATGTTAAAATGCTTTATTGAAGATTATATAAGAAAAGTAACCGCAAGTAAGAACGGCTGTCTAAGTAAAATTTAAAAAAAAATTAATGTAAAAAATTTGGAAAATATGCCTATAAAACAAATTATAAGAATTAAATAAAAAAATAAATGTATAGAATAAAATAATAAAAGAAATTAGCGTAAATTTATGTATTTGCTCTGTTACATAAATGTCGTGTTTCCGTACGTTTAAACTGAAAAGACGTCATGCTTTGTTTTGTTTAAAACGTTCAGTTTATGTAAAAGCAGCGCCTTCCCCCTCTCTTTTTCTCTCTTTCCCTCTCTCTCTTCCTCTTTCTCTTTCTCTCTCTCTCTCTCTCGCGATGTCGCATAAACAAAGGTGAACATGGTGGAAAGAAAATGGCCGTATGTAAAAAGAAATAAAAATCGTAGCAAACCTAATTATTTTTTAAGCGGATTTTTTTGTTATGGTCATTTTTGCTCATAATGTTTGATCTAACTATCGTATCTAAGTATGTTTAACCTGCTAATAGGTTTGGCAAAGTTGTCATAAGATCTAAATTAATATTTTTATTTGTATGGTATCTTCCCATAAGAATCTGTTAATAAAAATATTGAATTCAGGCATCGCCATTACTGAGTGGTGACGTTACGTCACGTGGCATGACTAAGCGTTTTTTAATTACGTATAAATATCATTACATCATTCCATTATTACTACTGAAATACATTGGAAAAACGAAAAAATGTCACTTTTTTGGGCCCCCTGCAGAAAACCCTCAGCTAACACCCTTAGACAGGTCATAATGGACCAACTTTCGATATTTTTCGTCCGGAGGGTGGGGCTTTAATATGAGATAAAGTTTGTGAATTTTTGTTGTGTCTGTCGCAATTTTTTAGCAGACCCACAAACATAGATACATACATACATTTTCGTTTTTATATATATATAGACTAGCGAGGGGTACCCTGTGTTGCCCGGGGGTTTGTAGGTGTGTGTGAAAATAACAGGTGCCCGTGAAAAAAAGAAGCTTTTACGACGCGCAGTTGGAAAATAGTAAAGTGTGGAAAAATTGCTGCTCGTTTTTGATTTACGTGACGGCGATAGGTATTCAGCAGTCAGAATTTTGCGCGGGGCAGTTTTTAATAAAGTCAATAAATCCGTTTGTTTTCAAAAACTCGCTTCCCCGTCTGATATGACGAAGTCGACAAACGTTCACTGGCTCTGGGCCTGTTATTAGAGTCGAGTTTCGCTTTTTTTTTACCGGAAACCGAATGTAACGCGTGCCGATGCGGGAAATGTGGAATAATTAGTTTGAAAGTCAATAAAATTAAATAGACATGCGAGCTCCGTGGGAAACTCTGAGATATTACAATTTATAGATGATATAAACAGTTTTAAGAAGTTGTGAAGTGAGTAAGCGCTTCTCTGAAAGAAGCCTTTTGTGAACATCGTGGAAAAGCGAACATACATACACACATATATTTTCGCTTTTATATATATAGATGGTGGATTATTGGGGTTAAAGTATATTGGAGTAGCGTTATCTTTTAAGTAGGGGTCATCTATCATACATATATATGTATGCGTGTATATATATGTATATAAATATTTATATATATATATATGTATATATATATATATAAAACTAACATAAAAAATAAAAAAATTAAATAAAAATAAAAAAAATCTAACCTAGATTTAAAACAGGTCAATACACTAGATATCCAGGCTAAACAAAACAAACACAAAGAATCGGGTCAACAAGAGGTCAAATGGGCCTTTGTCCCATAAGTGCATGCCCATTGGCTGATAGGAAGGGCGTGGTGGATACTAGAAAACTGATTGGCTAACTAAAATCTCAATAGAAGGTGCGTATATTAAAACGACAGACAACCACAACATTTGCGCTTAAGCCTGAAGAATCCTAGAATGTATGAAACGCGAAATATTCAGTGTAGCTTAATCGCCATATATATTTTATAAATTACTACATATATATATATACGTGTGGGTGTGTGTGTGTACGACATTTATCTTTTTTAACATCTCTTAACAAATACATTATAGAAATTAAAAATACTTTCACAGCAATTGCATTTAAAATCCAAAAGAAAAAAGGTAGCTGAGCATAAGTTTATTTCAATTTGTTTTATGTACATTTTTATGTACATAGAACATTAAGGTTCGGTTCATGTTGAAAGTATACTAATATTTTTAGAATCATTTATTTATTAAAAAAATGATTAAGGCAAACCGGTAAAAGGAGATTGAAGAAAACAGTAAATACTTAGAAAAAATATTTAATAAATACATCTAAAACGCTGTCTGTCGGTTGAGGCACAGATATTGTGGGATCGTCAGTTTTTTCCGGACAATGCTTACCACAGGCTATCTATAATAATAAAAGTTTCCTCGTCTAATCATACTAATTGAATAGTGTCTCTGATATGTCTATTTGTATAATGCCCTATTTTATTATTTTTATGTTTATATCTTCATTCCTCTTCGACATTTTTGGATCAGCATTTGTTTACTGGTCCTCTTTATTATCTATTACAAGTACACATGCATTTCATTGTATCGCACAATTGCATCAATATTTCATATTCGGCGCACATACACCCGTGCTCACTGCTGATTTATTACCTTGAAACTTACTGACTCCAAGACAATTTTATTAACACAATATATTTGCCATTTCCATATATTGATGCTCGCTTTCATAGATAAACGCTACGATATTTCTGAACTATTAAAACTGATTTACATCGTCTGCTCCAAAATGAGGAAACACTTATGATATAAGGTATATTAGATATATAATGAAGTATACTAGTTTGTCTGGTATGTTACTCGCGTATCTGCTTACCTTCATGTCTTCACTTGCTTCGTTCAATGGTTTGGAAATGTTAAGTTGTTTTTTTTTTCACTTATTAACTGTTAAGTGATGGTATATGTTAATGTATATGCAAATATACAAATGCACAACTCTAATCCGTGTGCATTTATACATGTGCAGTAAGGATAATAGTCAGCACTGAATGACTTCGTATACGGGTAGTAAAAATCGAATCAAGTACCATCCATAAAAGCTTTTTTGTGAATGCCACAAAATTATATCTTGTATTTTTCTCCTACTTTTATGTATGACATTCATTCATAAATTATTTTTATGTGCCAAATAATTGTACATCCAGCAGAATATTATGCGTGTGTTTTGAACACATCTGATTTCTACAGACAAAACAGATCACTTATTTTATTTGGAGTATCCAGAAGTGTCGTCAAGTGCAAGGTCATCCGGTATTTCACCAACCTGTACCTGAGCTATTTTAAGGAATAAGTTACATTATACACACGCGTTGTATATTCAATCTTCCAACGTATTTTTTATAAGTAATATGGTATTAGATACTACAATCAGTCAAAAGATAACAGAGTAAAATACAGAAATAGAAAAGGAAGACTCGTGTTTTAGTCATCTATGAAAAGCGTAGGTATATTGAAATTCCATTACATTTATCTTCGATATCTTCATGATTTGCGATAAAAGTGCTTTAATAAATAAAAAAAATATACAAATTCTTATCTTTGTAATTAATGCAACTTGATGGTGTGGTTTTCTACTTAAGATACCAGATCTTATCATAATAGCAATTTCTTATAATTTAGTAACTTAATAACAGATATATTTACCGTGTGATTTGTGGAGTATATCTGAACGTTATTATTCTCACGATGTTGAGTTATTCAAATATTAATAGCAGTAAACGACAGGGATATGAATGCAGGTCTTTGTTTTTTTATAAAATTAAAAAAAGCTATCAGGAAGTGACATTGATTAAGCTTAGTTAAGTCAAGTAGAAAATAATGAATGGAACTTCCGTTTATTAATAGTCATTTTCTTTTCAATACATTCTATTGATGTTTCAAAGAGATACTGTCAAGGTTACTGAAATAATTCTCATGAATGTTTCAAAGAGATACTGTCAAGGTTACTGAAATAATTCTCATGAATGTTTCAAAGAGATACTGTCAAGGTTACTGAAATAATTCTCATGAATGTTTCAAAGAGATACTGTCAAGATTACTGAAATAATTCTCATGAATGTTTCAAAGAGATACTGTCAAGATTACTGAAATAATTCTGATGAATGTTTTCAAGACTAAAAACAAAAAAGTGTCTGAGAAGGGATATAAAATATACCTAATCATTCAACATTTTTTTCAACATTCTACCAATTGGAAAACCTCGTCTGTGTTGAGTTCACTAAATAGCATTTTATGCCTCTCAACTGAAATGTGACAATAATTTTACTTTAGATTTAATGGGAAAATTAAAAATTTTGTCGATTAATTGTGATTAATGGGAATATTATCCACATATTGGTTTAAATTTTCTCAAACACATTCACTGATTTCACGTATATATTTTTCAACTTGGAAATATTCATGCAGAACTAATAGCATATTTTAAGTAAATGAATTTTGATTTAATCCACGATGATATATTGTTATCGTTTCGTTAATCATTATCGGAGAGAATTGTCATGTTATTCTTTATTATTATCGACTGCGGTCGTCTTTGAAGTTTAATTGTCCTTACTATTGTAGATTACAACTAATTAGTTAATGAACGTTTGTACTATAGACACCTGTTGTTTATCTAGTATAGTTTTATTTAAGAACTTAGTTATATATAGATACATAATATTACAAAAGATGAACTAGCCGACAGCGAATATGTGGAAGGCGAAAAGACTTGCCATTTGTAGCTAAAGCTAGAAAGGCTCAGATACGAGACGAGTGGTAGCTGACATGGTTTTTGCATCGGTAGTGCGTTTTATTCCCTGCTTGACTACAAAAATGGCAGATTGGTGTAAGCTGATTGCAACACCATGTTAAAACGGGTTATGATTTGAAACTATAAATTTTACGTTAGTATTCTCCTCTCAAATCATATAACTATCGACAATTTTTTAAGCATTGTGTACGTTTTGTTTTTCGTTTAAGGGTTGAACGGAAACTCGTTAATAAGTCTTGTGGAACAGATCAAAAGTTTACGTTTCTGAAAGTAATGAAAACGATTATAAATTTTGTTGATCTTGCCGGTTGACTTTCCTGTTTTATCTGATTCTATCTGACGAACATGAACTTTTCATTTTCACATTAAACTGTATAAACCCTGTTCTATCAATTTTGCCGAATTTTTATTTTATAGCTGTTAACAGATGGAATAAAATATGTATCAACACGTAAGCTAAATACTTGATTTACTTCATATCATACTATTCGACCTTACTGATACTGTAAAAAATATTTAAACAAAATCACAACGAAACATATCTTACACAACGATGATGTATTTATATCAAGTGGTCGAAAAGGATAATGATGTTATCCAGTTCAATGAATGATCTAGTTGGGATGAAACAGATTACATTCTTAGCAACTGGGTATAAATTCATTATTTTTAAATTAGTTTACAAGTGGACATAAATATAGGAATAATCAAGTCACAAAATATATGCTATTTAGGATGTGTGGTTAAAATATATTACATTATAAGCAAGACGAGCCTCTGGGTGGGCGTCAAAATTGAGAAACCCTGTTGTCAAGCAACAGTGCATGTAACACGAAATCCAAATCCAAATAAGTCATAATTCATAATAATAAAAGGAAACTTTATAATTGTTACAGGGGTTGTATATGTAATATGATCCTTATTAAATGCAAATACTAATTTGAATTTGATGAACGTAGTTTGTGGCGTAAGCATATGCAAGTACTATTCGGAAATGTCGAATTTTAACTTTGAATTAGTATAAAAACAGTAAAAAATGTAAAGAGTTTTAAATTTTATATTGTGTTGTGTTCGGTCTCTTCGTAACAACGAAACTCTCTATGTAACAACTCGACAAAAATAACGACTGTTCATTTTCAACTAAAATCTTTAGTTGTTTACATTACCAAGTGTCGTTATAAGCAAAGTTCAATTTTCATATTATTTTTATTATTATCATATCACTGCAGTTTTTTAAAGCTATTATCATAGATAAATCTTTGGTTATATACTCCTAATGAGTAAATAATAATAATAATAATAATAATAATAATAATAATAATAATAATAATAATAATAATAATAGGTATAATTTGTGCACAACACACATTTTAAAATCTGGTTAAATTTTAATGTAAATATTTCGTAACCATAATTAATTACCCAGGCAAACAGCTATGGTAATCTCAAAATCCACTAAGCGTGATGTGTATTGTTCTGAAATAAGGACGTGACTTATTGTCTCATAATAGTTGTGTTTGTTTAATTTAGAAACATAGGATGACGACATAAAATATTTAGCTATATTAATGAATTTCAAGCACGGACATTGTACAAGAAAACAACAGAATTTTAAAGGTGACATATGTGTATACAGCTGGAAAAAATATTTTTTATTTGTGACAAACTTTCTGAAGAAAATAATAAATTACATATTTTTTTAGTAAAAACCGCAAGTTTTTCTAGCCTTCGCGATAAAAATAAAATTAGCCTGCAAAACGCTGCATATTTAATACGGAAGAAAAAATCCGCTTTCAAAAAGTCTCGTTCAACTCCTGAGCCACTTGTCTTAGCAATTAAAATATATAAGATTGACAAGAAAGTTCTTGCGGTGGCTAACTTTTATATTCAGATGGTAATATCCCGGTTTAAAACAAAAAAGTTTATCGGTTGAAAATAGCACAATCAGAATTAACACACTTTTACCAACGCAAAGCATGTGTATTTATGCCAGTAACGCAAGGATATTACTTTCTGGTGGCAATGAAGTCGCTGATATTTAAAGTAAAGATAAATACATCATTTGAAATCCAAATAAAAAATTCCGCAAGAACTTTCTTCTCACTCTAATGAATAAGAAAATGAATGTTACCTAATTTTTACAAAGACGTACTCACTTTGGAGATTTTCAAAATTAATATTTTGTTTTGAATAAGTTTGCCGTGATTGGGAGCAGAATAGAAAATAATGCATAAAATAATCGATTGATTAAAAGCGAACGTTTCTGTCAAATAAAATCGAGTAAATGCTTTGAACAATGTTTCTACTATAACTTTCTATCAACGGGATGTTTCGATCGTCGGTCCCAAAGAATGCATATGTCCATTTTAATCCTAAAATTAAAAACTAGAACTTAAGTAACGCTTACAACGAATTCCGACAGAAGCATCCTAAATTTATATAATTGACTGGAATCACTAGTTACACGCAGACACAAAAATATAGAAAGACGCAATCTTGTTTTTTTTTTATGTGGGGAAAATAAAACACCATAATGAACGTTTGGATTAGAAGAAAAATAAATATTATCTTGGTGTTGGTCGATTTCCCATCAACTGATCCAGAAGTGGAGTACACTTTGTCTCAAGTCCACAATATGTATTCTCACACTTGTACAAGCATCGAAAATTATCATACGCTGATCTTGTGTGGTTTATTGTATTGCAATTTAAATATCATGAATGTGTCATCTAAAAATGTTCAGGGACACATACAATCAATGCTATTTTACGTTGGTTTCCGGTTGCGTGTGTAACGTTTTGTCTTGACATTGGCCTTTAATACATAAATTCTCTTACAATTAAGAACAAAACAAACTACACTGAGACTTATTTTATGAAGCCATCACTTAATTTCAAATCAAGCTGTTTGTAAAATCATTTTTACTACAAAAACCGGTGCTTCATAATAGCATATCTGTATGAGAACCTGAATTTTTAAAACAAAACAAAAGCTGCATAAATACTGTTTAACTAATATTCTATATAATTGTTGTGGATCTAATTCGTTTTTTATTATATTTTATAGTGTTTAATAAGTCATGTAAATTCGAATTTCATAATTTCCATCCTCGACGTTTTTTGATGTTGCATTTATATTTATTTTATATCTATGTGAATAAAAGACGATTCTTCTGAGCCGCCCTGGATAATATTCATCATAATTCTATGATAATCACAATAATAATTTCCTTGTGATTTTTTTACGTTTTTATTAAAATTATATTGATAATGTTTAATGCGCACTCAAATTATAATTTTAAAATAATGTTCTACTGCACTGATAATTTATTTTTATTCCGATGTCATTAAATATAAAACGGACTTTCCTTCAATATATTACTTTTACACATTATACGGTGCTTTGCTTAAATTCATACTGAAGAAGACTCTCTATTATAGTAACTTGACAGTAAATGTTGGTTATAAGGTTGCTATGTGACACATAGAAACGCATCTTTTGTGTAGTAAAGACAAATTCCCGGATGCCTTTCTGGAGAAGTTAAACAAACCTTCGATGATTTATTGTTTTCCTGCATTCTGACGACAATTGAAAATGAAAACCATATATTTTGACGTATGTTCTGCGAAAACTGATGGGAATATGTTAAGCCAGCTACATGTACGACTGCACTAACAATAAATTCAAATTTGATATTAGGCAAACCCATAACTTCGCATTCGTATAATTGCATTAGATATGTATACATATATCATGCAGCATGGAACATATTTATTACACGATTCGTGTGATTTTTATTTTCTCTCTCTTTTGCTTTAATAGATTGAGTCTATGCTGAATACTTTTTGAAGATACATTTGGTGTTTATTCAACTATAATAGTGCCAGTTATTTGTATCTTTGTTCGGCTAATACTAAACAAAATGATAAAGATAACTGCAAATTATATGCAATTCGCTTAAATAGGAAGTATTTGTCACATATAGATAATCAGAAATTGTTTTGCAAATGTAAAATACCTTATGGTAATTTTTAAATAAAGAAACGTCGATTTTTATTTTACACAGGCAACAATTAATTTAGTGTAGTTATTAAAAATTTAAATTGAATTAATATTAAAAAATTTAAATTGAATTAATATTAAACTCAAGTTTTTTAAAATTTGAATTGACTGAATCTCTTTATTCAAAGCTTGTTTCCTTTTAACCAATGCCTTATTAAATTTGAATTAACTGACTCCTCGTAATAAGGTGAATTGCAATTGACTGAATTCTTTTATCAAGACTTGTTAAATTTTAATTGACTGCATATTTTTAATCAAGACTTTCGGAGTTTGAATTGTTATCCGGTTTTGTTGAATTTTAATTCACTGGATTTTTTTAAATCAAGATTTGTTAATTTGAATTGGTTGAATCCTTTTAATAAAGACTTTTGTAATTTGAATTGTGTAAATTAATTCTTATTTATTTGTATTGACTGACTTTTTTATATCAAGATATGTCCAATTTGAATTGGCTAAAACCTATTAATCAAAAGGTTTGGAATTTGAGTTGACTTCATCATTTTAATCAAGAGTCGTTGAATTTGAATTAAATTAATCCTACGATCAAGATTTATTAAATTAGAATTAAATTAATATATGAAATTAATTTGAATTAACTTACTTTTTTAATCAAGTGTTGTTGAATCTGAATTAAATGACTATTTTTATAAAGACTATAAAGTGAAAATATTCTAACAGGGCAGAAAAAGCTTCTTAATTAGTATTCCCTTCGAAATAAAAGTTTGATGTCCTGTAATTTCTAATCTGATCTGAATATTGGTTTTCTTCCTTACCTTTACCAGTCACACAATGTAAAGATGAAGTAAGTATTCATAGCATTCCGGCTAGATTCACAAGATGCTGGATTCGCAATCTTTTGCTGCAGACAATAGAAACGCTTTTCAGAACTGGTTTTGCATCACGTATTTGGTATTTCTTGTTTTTGTATTTAGTATTTTGTTCTTTTTCTTTACATGTCTAGTCTTATCTATTGTATAAATATTGAACTCCTCAATTTATAAATTAAACTTCTCTTTTGCTTTTATCGGCATTGTTTTGTATTGCTTGTTTTTCTTTATTTTGATTTCCTTTTGCTTTAGATTTTTATTTTAGTGGTCATTTTTTATTTCTTGATTTGAGTATATACGTAGGTTGTACACTTAAAGAAGTACGTGATCAACAACAATGCAATTGCACTTTAAATGAAAATGTTGATGAGTTAACCTGTATGCACTACGTTACAAACAAAATTAAGAAAGGAACAGCGCTATTAAGCACATATATGAATGGAAATGTGAAATAAAAACCCTGCTATTATTGCATATGATATTATGATAATAAAAAATTGTTTATCACTAAAGTTTAATTTATCGGTTAAAGATGAAATATTAATAGTGAGAGAACTCAGACATTTAACTAATATATTACATAAGAAGTCGGATCTAATATAACTGGAAGATTAAAGATTGCAATAGTACTGAATCTTCTATCATAAGAATTACTTACCAATATCGAAAAACTCAACAAACACTGATCCGAAATAGCATGGAAAATGTTAAAAAGTTATATAGTTTTATTCTGGGAGTAACATATATATATATATATATATATATATATATATATATATATATATATATATATATATATATATATATATACTTTCATTTCACCAGTCGTTACCCAGTCTTAAAATACGAATAATTCACAAGAAACACTAGACTAGCTGAAAACATTATCAATAATTTCCCCACTCTTTATCTGTGCCTAAACCTAAACATAGATTCCATGATCAAAGCTTCTTTCTTAGAACTGCACGCCTGTGGAATTTTCTTCCGTTTTCCTGCTTTCCAGCTTTTTATAATATGGTTGTCTTCAAGTCGAACGTGAACAAGTTTCTGATGAGCCGTTCTACTTAAGTTAACAAATTTACCGGACTTCCATTACTATTGATTACTATATTGTCCTTTTGACTCTCTACACTCTTTAACCCTTATCCTTGAGTGGCCTATCGTACTTGATAAGTGGTGACGCCTATGAAAAAAATGTTTTATTCATGCAGATTTCTTCTTATTATTAAAGCAATTCTGTATCGATTATTATCAAACAAAGAGTATTATTTCAAAAGCTATACAATTATTACTTGGATGCCGTCTACCAGAATTCGAACCAGATCGTTCGCCGATTCAGCCTAAGTCGTTATGTACCTCTTCCCCGGCAGTACGGTCTCGGCTACAGACTGATAATTATGAAAGGCTAAAAATTAAGCGACTTTTAGCTATGAATATTTAATTACTAAATTAAATGTTCATAGCTCAAAGTCCCCTGATTTTACTGCTAAACGCTTAAATAAACACCGTTATGTCAGATACACTTCAAATATCAATCGTTTTTCTTCCAGATCTAACCAACAATTTTAGCAGGAATTTGTGCCGGCTTTATACCAAATCGGAAGTGAGGTAAAATAACCTATGTATTAAATTACAACACTGTCAGCAACATACACCAATGAAAGTTTGTTGAGAGACTTTTCGCAAACACACCGACAAGGTCAGTTATATATATATATATATATATATATATATATATATATATATATATATATATATATATATATACATATATACATATATATATATATATATATATATATATATATATATATATATATATATATATATACTCAAAATGCAACCGCTGAGCTACAACGCTCGGATCTTTATAACTGACTTTTCTCTCTCGAACTTTACAATATGGCAAGAAAATGACGAAAAAAGAATCAAACAAAATAACGAGAAAGGTGTTTAACTCCGAACTATATTTAAATTATAAAATTCAATCAAGTAAAATATTTGAGTATTTTCGTAAAATAGCGTTGTAATTTTGCTTTCAACGCACTTGATGAGTATTTTATTTTATTCAAATTAAACCAAAGCTTCTTTAACAAAGACCACCCATCTGACGTTAATCTTGGGTCGCCAACGCATCGTTCCGATATTTCAAAATACAACCGCGCGAATCTTTAATACTGACTTTCCTCTATTCAACTTTACAACATTGCAAGAAAGAAGAAGAAAAAATGAAACAAACAAAATACTGAGGATGGAGTTTGACTCAGAAATACAGTATAATGTCTATAATTTGAACATTTGCTTCGTTCAAATTAGAGGATGCTGTTCAAGTTTTGTGATATAAAAATGTGCCGCAATTAATTTTAATTTTCTAAGATTTAAGAATTAGTAAATGAAATTCGTTGCTATATGATACTTCAAGTATATATTAAGTTGAGTTTACTATATATTGCAAGTAAGAATTGTTAAATATTATTACCAGGAACAAAGACATTGAAAATAAATGAAATCGACTCTTGTTACATGATAAGAGGGATGTCCCCTTTTCATCAAAGTAAAAAAATAGGGAATTAATTAAATCTTCATATGAAATAGGATAGTCGAAGATTCGAACTTGCGAAGCTAGATTTGGAATTGAAAATTCCAATCATAAGTTAAAATAAATACAGAATTTTATTTAAATAAGGAAGTGCAGTTGTTTAGCATACATATCTGTATATGGAAAAGGAATGTAATAATTAAATTTGTTTCTGTTAAGGAATGTAATCGTCATTTGAAATTGTAAACATATTTTGCAAAAATGTTATTTGAAAAATAGGTTACTGAACTCGGGGTCATGTCAAGTTTGGCAACGTGACGCATGTCAACCAACGTGCTTTATAAGCACATGTTTAATCATGCGATTGCGTGACGAGTTCTCAATATAGGTACAGATTTTAGATGCAGTCTGGGAGTCTGGGAGAAGAGTCGGAGAGAAGCAGAGAGGTTCAGACCGATTCTCCGTTAGAATCAAGACACCCTCTAGAAGTGAGAAACTTTGAATTCCTCAAGCGAAATCATGGACCGGTCATTAAATAAAGGACGTCATCATTTTTGTGTATCTGCGTCTTGGTGTTGTGATTCAACAGAAAACGTATTGCCCATTTATTTTATAAGAACTTTGTGAAAATCATCATCTCAAAAATAGGTAAAAAAATATATGTATCAATATTTATAGAAACGCTCCCGTTTATACAGAACTGTGTCTCTCTTTATATACCCCTGTTTATGTCTCCAATATGCTATCTCTTACAACATTCACATTTTAAGACATATGGACACTCAACACATGAACAGACCTAAGACTCTAATCTCTGACTAAGACTCTTCTAAGACGAAAAACAACAACAATACAAATATATACGCATATTTGGTACTTTTAAATATAACACTCTTATGCAATACTCTTACTTGTTAGGTATGTATTAACTAAATTATCATCTACAGAAATCATACATTTATGTAAAATACAGTTTGTTATCTATTCATTGAACGAGTCTAATTGCAGTTTCTATTTTCATCGATTGAGCTCTCGAGCGCTGCCATTTTCCTAAGTAAGCGATAACGAAAATATACAATTTCTTGTTTTTGTTGCTTCTTTATGATTATATCTCTTTGGAGTGACATTGCTTGAAATACATAGTTGCACTAAAGTAAGGACTTTTTTCTAGAATTTTGTAACCATCTCCAGAGACTTTTCTCCGTCATCTCCATGATATTGCTTCATCAGAGTATTCTTGGTTATTTACATTAGGGTCAAGAGAATGAGAGCTGTCGATATTTTCACAATTCACAATTACTGCCTTCAGGATATTGATCAGTAGTTTCCTCATCTTGTTGCACCCACATTTCAACATCATTTGCATTAAGTGGTTTTAGAACAGCGTGGTCGGTCGGTAACTGTTTGGTTTCAAGAAGGTTTTCTAGACCAGTTGCAAGCCATTGTGATTGGTTGTTTTACACTATTTTAAATGTAGCAATCTGAAAAAATACAGTTAGTGTAAATAAATTATCAATAGCTAATCTCCATCAATTACATAGCACCAATATTAACATTTCTGCGTAATATCTGACTAAACAATGCAAAAAGTTTTACTGCAACTCCGCATCACAATACAATTTCAATGACGAAACAGTTCAGGTTTAGAGAAAGTTAAGGTTGAGAAGAAGTCCAAATTAGAGGAGGTCCAAATGAGAGGAAGTCCAACTTTAGAAGAAGTTCAAATTAAAGGAGCTTTACTCTATATTTGAATTATAAATTTTAAGCAAGTAAAACATTTGTGTATTTTCTTAAAATTGCGTTGTAATTTAGTTTTCAACGTACTCGATGCGTATTTTATTTTATTCAAATTAAATCAACGCTGTTATAAAGGAACACAACCCCCTAACACACGCATACACACAGGCACAACCACACACACACACACACACACACACACACACATATATATATATATATATATATATATATATATATATATGCGTACATGTTATTGTTTGATGGAATGTGTTCTAGTTGAAGCTTTTTCAGCACAATGATTGTAATGCCGTCAGGGCCAGTTGCTTTACTGGAATCAAGGTTCCTGATTAGCTTGGTGACATCACGCACAGATATTTGTATGTTACAGAGTGTGTTGTCCGATATAGAAGGAAATAAGGGGAGTTGATGGCTTTCGTTGCAGAGGGTAGAATTAGCTGCAACGTTCTTGGCAAATGGTTTGGCTTTGTCTGAGACTGACGAGATGACCTCAGCTCCATCGATGATGGTTGGGATAGAACGCACGCTTCTGTTCACGATCCTGCTTGCTATTTGCCAAAACTGGTGGGAACCAAGCCGCTGCTCAGCTACTTTGGATTTAACGGACAGAGCATATAGCTCTCTTGAAATTTTTATTACTCTTTTGCAGTGGTTGCTGGCAGTCCTGAAGGCAGCTTTAGTCTCAGTGCATCTATTACGTTGGTAGCTATGGAAAAAGAGATTTATGTGCGCGATGGCAGCAGCACATTCTGGGGAGAACCATGGCTGGCTGTTAGGTTTTTGTTTGAATATTTTGGATGGTATGAATCGGTCTATGCCTACAATTAGCCATTCGGTCAGGTCTGATACTATGGAGGACACCTCTTTTTTTAAACATGGACTGCAGTGGTAGATCGGATATAAGTGTACGGAAGCTATCACAGTCAGCGGTAGAGTATCGATATACTGTACGGTGGTGAGGTAGATCTCCAGACTTATTGCATTTCGTTTTTATCTTAACTGATACAACCGCGTGGTCGGAAGATTCCATAGCAGACAGAACGGAACTTGAACATAGCTCAGGAGAAGTTGTGAGAAAAAGGTCTTGAAGGCTAGCATACTAACCGGAAGTATAAGGCACTCTGGTGGGTTTGTGGACAATCTGAGTGAGGTCATAGGCAATGGCAAAATCATGACAGAACCTCCCCTCATCATCTGTCTTGTTAGAGTGTTCCGCATTTTGGAAATTGAAGTCACCACAAATGTGGATGTTAGCTGAAGGGTGAGCAGACAGGATGTGCTCAATCTTTTTAAAATATGCTCTTAAGATAGTAACTCTGCTGTTGTTGGGGCGAGAGAGAGGACGAATATAAATGCAGTGGTGTAAGCAAGTTCAAACCGGAAGCACATATAAAGTAAATTAGGGTCTTCTCTTGAGAAATCCCTACCACACGGAAAGCCATCTTTATTTAGGCACATATTCTATGTCTTGATTTTGATGTTAATTTAGAGTATACTTTAATTATGAATTCGTCAAGGGAAGCGGTCGGCCTAATGCCAGTTTCACTTCGGAACAATATGTCTGGTTTCGTCTCCTGTAATTGGGGTTCAACCTCGGGAAGGTTGGAATATATACCCCTGATGTTGGTGAAGGAGACATGGTAGTAGTGGTCTACGTTGGAGGATGGGGTTCTAGGTTTACACGTGCTATTTTTCTGTTTTAATAAATGAAATAGAAAAGTTAGTTTTTAATCAATGCCAGACCGCGTAAACAAATTAATTTGTAGGTGTTTAGAATTCATATATATTTGTTAAAAATGAGTTGGACATAAAACGTAAAGTCTAGTAAAAATAACACTAAACATCAATGATAAAAATCTTAATAGTAGTCCGAAAAAAAGAATTTGTATGCATAATATTCATCTAAAATAATTTTAAATTGTATAAAAATAAACGCTAGGATATTTCATGCTTGTACGGGTATTATCATTTTGCAAGAACATTTAATCACACGTTCGAACATCTAAACCTGCAATCGCGCAGTAATCTGGTTTTGGTAAGGTAAACACTTCCAATATTATTTATTTCGAATGATCCGTTCAAAAATAAAGCCATCCAAAAACCATGTGCTCCCCTAATGACGCTGTTGTTATGTTTTTGAATAAAAGCAATGAATCGCCTTTTTAAAAAGCCATATAAACACGACGAGGTATTGCTTCCGTATAAAGATATTTTTAATTCTTTATCTTCTAGATATGAACTTTTTCTGGGGGCCCCAAGGTTATTTTTTGTTATTTTATCGATTTGAAGTAAAGGAATCCAAACATATATAAAATAATCAAACTCATTTAAGTACAAAACAAAGTGATCACTAAATGAATTGGGAAGCTACAGTGTCGGCGAAGAAGAAAGTGCTGTATCAATAATTAAGTCCAATATATCCCCTTCAGTTTGAGTATTATAATTTGAGCGGTGCAGAAATTGGTGAGATCCATAAAGGGGTTCTCCTAGTGCCACATTATTTGTACGAAGCTGAAACAACCCAACAAAAGTACCATTTTACCAACGTGCAAGTTGTTGAGCTCATCGGTTAGAAGATTTTTAAAAAATTCCTTAGTGAGTCAGTATGGCATTTGGACGTAAAAACAAACTCTTACCTGTGGCATACAGAAAAGTTTGCACAACAGAAAATTGTGGAAATTATTTAAAATATGTATTGTACATTAACCGCCCTTGGTAAGGACATTTTTTCATATACGTGCTGTAAATTTACTGTCGTAGGGAAAGTACAATTAGTTCATATGTTCTGTTGCTCAAGATGCCAACTGATACATAGACATAAAAATGTCCTCTATTCTAAGAATAACAGGTATGTTCAAAATTTTTCCCGTTTTCTCATTGTCACATATAATCCCGAGCAACGCCGGTGGCCTTTTCCATATAAAATACAATACAGCGATGGCTTACTTGCTTAAACGGTACGCCCCATCTGAGCGACCGTTTTGCAATATCTAATAAGTTCACTACCATGTATCATTTCAACAATTACGTGCGTTACAGACCCTGTTGAATGGGTCATTTGGCGGGAGAGTATTTTGTTGAAAAATCTAAATGTTCCTGATGAACCTAGCAACAAACATGATGGACGATATGATCGAACATACTAATTCACAGTGTATATTAGAAGAAAGAAAACCGTGCATATTAAAATGCATGTTATGAAAAGAAACACTTGAGTACGATACGAAATTATTTCATCGTGTAAAGTTGTCAATTCTTTCATAGATACGTTCTACTTCTTTCCTTTTCAAAATGAATTAAATAAAAACAAAAGTATCGTTATTTAACCTTCTTTTTTATTATACTCATGAGTTTTGTAATTTATTAAGTATACAAGAAATTAAACGTTAAACATTTTATTTTAATGTTTTAATCGTCTAGGCGGAAAGCTGAATCACGTGTCTCTAAATCAAAGATATTTTTCAGAGGTGGATTCTGAACTTTAAACTTATAAATGATTGCTCTTCAGTTATTGTAGTTTTATATGCATGGATTGCAATATCAATTAATGAGCTGCCCTAATAATAATAATAAACAACCGAGGGTGAGATGAAAGTAAATGGTTAGCAGGAAATATACAGGATATGGTAACATGTTGAGTGTACACTGGCAATTATTTTTCCTGATTAGATTACAGACTATATTGGCAAGAAATGAAAAGGTTTAAATTACGAAACTATATTCGTTTTTTTACAGTTGTTGCCATCATGAAATAGAAAGATTACAATACCATTACATTTATCTTTTAGGAAAATCGTCGGCATTGTGAAGTAGAGTCTATACTATTCCGGTTGGATATTTGCAAAGAGTTGTCGTTGTTAAATAGAAAAACTAAACAACAATTCGTTCGGATTTTATGAAAAGACTTATCTTTTTTAATGGAGAAATTAATATATGATTTGTTTGGATTTTATGAAAGTAGTAGCTTTTGTTAATCTTAAGATATAAATACGATTACATTTTAATTCATGAAAGAAGCCGTTAAATAGACAGATTAAACTACTATTTGATTGCTTTTTATAAGGAATTAGTCGTTATTAAATAGAGCCATTCAAATAAAATGTGCTTAGATTTTTTAAAGCTTTGTCGTTGTTAAATGAAACAATTAAAATGAAATTCGGTTTGCTTTTTTTCAAAAAGGTCGTCGTTGTTAAATAAGAGCATAAAATGCGATTAGCTTGGATTCTATCAAAATAGTCGTCGTTGTTAAATAAAAAAGTGTAGTCGTTGTGAAATGATGCGATTAAAATTCAATTCGACTTGAGCTATTTTTGAATTGGTGTCGTCGAGTAGTGAGTGCTAGATTTGCTTTGCTGAGTAGTGAGTGTTATCTTTTGCTTTGCTGAGTAGTGAGTGTTATCCATGTTTAGACATATAGTGCCAACTACTTATGTCTAGACGTGCGTTAGATGTGTCTAGAGGCCATAGACATGCAACATAACCCTAAAGGATCATAGAGGTGTACTGTTTCATATGCCATGAATTAGCTGCACCAAAAAGACGTAATAAAAAGACAGAGCGCGAGAGGATTAGGGTAAGCTTTTGTCACGAAAGATACGAGTCGTGGTAATAAGTCGTGCGCATGATGGCAGTTATTTTTACCTCAGTGATAACATTTGTTAGGCAATTCTCTTGACGTACTCTCATATAGAGTTAGTTTGTGTTTCTCGAAGAAATATGAAACGCAATAAAATTGATATAATGTTATTCTTTAAAACAATACATACCGTCGAAAAAATCTAAGCAAAAACCTATCAGCCAGCCATGGTTCTCTCAAAAGTGTGTTGGAGCCATAACACACAGAAACCCCTATTTTTATTGCTTCCAACGTAACAGGTGTTCGGAAAACCACTGGAAAAAAAAAGTAATGAAAAACGCGAGAAGTTGTATGCTCAGTTCGCCAAGTCACAAGTAGCTAAACAGGACTTGGTTCCCACCAATTTTATGCAAATAGAAAACAGGATCCTAAACAAAAGCATATTCTCTATCCTAAATATCATCAATGGACCTATGGTAATCTCGTCAGCATCAGACTATGCCAAACTCTTTGCCAAGAATTTTGCAGCTAATTCTACATAGGCCGCCAACCCCCTTCTATTTCCCTCTATATCAGTAAAAATGCTATGCGGCATACAACTATTCATGCGTGATATGCCAAGCAAATAAAAAAAAACATCAATTCCAAGAAAGTAACTTGTTCTGACAGCATTCAAATTATTAGTGCTGAAAAAGCTTCAAAAGAACAAGCTCCCTTACTTACAAACCTATTTAAGCGTTATCTTAAGGAGACTTTTTTCCCAACATTTTCAAACACCTCTTCATTATGCCTTGTATTTAAGAATTCAGGTCATCGTTAACTTCCTCTCAGTCCAGAGTAATACGTTTCCTGTGCATCATGACTAAGTTACTGGTATCTATGTTAAATAGAGAAGAAGTCAACCACCTCAGCAAAAATAACCTTCTTAGTGAAATGCACTATGTTCTCCGTTCTGCTAGATCTACATCAGATGTGCTTACGGTTATATCTCATAGGATTAGCGGGTTCTTCGTCTGAAGCTTCATTTCTAGGGTAATTGGTCTTATAATACGAAGGTCATTGATACGGTATGGCATAAAGGTCTACTTCATAAGATCTCCAGCTATGGTATAGCTGGAAATGTCGTCTCAGTCTGATAGGTTCATAAGAATAGTGGTTGATGGACAAAAATCAGAAGATTATAGTATTAATGCTGGAGTCCCTCAGGGGTCAATACTGAGTCAAACTCTTTCCATAATCTAAGTCAATGATCCCCCAAAACGCATCCTTAAATTGTCGTAGACATTAATGCTGACGGCACTACGATCTGTGGCAGCACATCAAAAGCCGTGAACGGCCATGTTCTCTATGATGCTCTCTACTCTGATCTTAAACACGTGGTACAATGGAGAAAATAGATGATTACTTTTAATGCGTCTAAAACCAAGCTTCTATCTTAACATCAGCAATGATCTGATCACCATCTGGCATCAATTGAAATGAATATCTCTCGTCCTGGGGAGGCTTCATGATTTGACAACCTTCTAGACTTTCCCTTTACTCCTGATCTGAAATGGAAAATATACATCAAATTCCTTGCCAAGGTCCCTGGAGAACTGGTGGGGTCCTACTATCTATCTAGTAGATATCTCACTGCTGATGAAATTCTCTGCGAAAGAAGCATCTACATCCAATGATCCAGTACTGTTGCCACATCTGGACAGGAGATGCTAGAAAAATCTTATCCTGTTTTGACAGAGTTCAAAATAGACTTCGTAGCCTAGTAGAGGATGCCCATTTCTCTTTTTTTCAACCGCTTTCTCACAGCAGAGACGTTGAAAACATGTCTCTTCTTTACCATAATTTACATGGAAAGTACTCGTCTGAGCTCAAACTTGTTCCCTCCTTTTCAAGCATTCACGAGCAACACACGTCTAGCTGAAAACACTATCAATAATTTCCCCCACTCTTAATCCGTGCATAAAACTAAACCTTGACTCCATGAACAAAGATTCTTTCTTAGAACTGCACATCTGTTGGACTGTTCTCCGTTTGCCTTCTTTCTAGCTGACAACATAAAAAAGTTATTTCTCTTAAATAATCCAATTTACCAAATTTGCACTACTACCGATTCCTATGATATTGTTCCATTGACTCTTACACCCTTTAACCCTTATAATCGAGTGGCCTCTGGGCCTTGGTAAATGGTGACTCCTTTAAAAAAATATTTGTTCATTTAGAATATTCCTTTCTCTCTTAGGTGGTTTCATTCACACTTACGATATAGTATCGTGTTTTATCTTTACCTCCACTTCTCTGCTGTTGTATTTGTTTGCCTAGTAATAACCAGGCTTACCCCTCAAACAATAGATTTATCATTTTCTAGTATTCATTTCTTTTGTACATACTGAAAATATCAAAGTAATTATTTTGATATTCTTATTTATGCTAACATATGGTGACAAATATAGGGTGTAAAACATTTCAAGAAATATACCAATCATTAATGATCCTCATCAAAAGTTAAAGTCTATCTTCATTTTTTCTTTTACATTTTATCGGATCAACAGCACGCCTTACTGCAATTAGATTTATTTTAAAAAGAAAAACCGATTAGTAATATAGCAAAAAGAATTTGAAAATAACTAGGTAAACATGCAATATGATTGAGATTTAGATATTTAAGAATCAACCCATCATACACTTACATGTTAACAAATATACACATGCAAACAAGTGTTATCATAGATTTACAAACGTAGATCCGCATTATTTAGATTTGCAACAATATTACGTTAATATTTTAAAAATTAATATGAATATAACATAAGTAAAATATATGGAAATCATACATATATATATATATGTGTGTGTGTGTGTGTGTGTGTGTGTGAGAGAGAGAGTATTTTATGAGACTGCACTTTATTATTTAATACAGAAACTCTGCCATGACTGCTTGACAAAATACGATAAATAAATGTAGCAGGAAATAAAAGAGAAGGAATTTGACTACCAATAACCAGTGTTATCCGTCAACCAATAAAGTTATCCTTTTTCCAATATTCATTTCTATCGTAAATACTAAAAATATCAAAGTAATTATTTTTATATTCTTATTTATGGTAAAATATGGTGACACATATAGGGTGTAAAGCATTTCAAGGAATATCTTCCTTTCTAGGGCAATTGCTCTTGACATATCAAAAGCCTTCGATCGGGTATGGCACAAGGGCCTACTTCACAAGATTTCCAGCTACAGTATAACTAGAAATGTTTTCTCAATCATTAAATCATTTCCCTCTGATTAGCTAATAAGAGTAGTGGTTCATCTGCAAAAACAAGAGGCTCTCAGTATTAGTCCTGGGCCCAATTCTCTTCCTGATCTACATCAATGATCTCCAAAAACACATACTTAAACCATTCGTTGATATCTATGCTGATGCCACGACCATCTATGGCAACACATCAAAGGCCGTAAATGACAAAGTTCTCTCTGATTCTCTCTCATCTGATCTTGAGCGCGTGGTACAGCGGGGGAAGAGGTGGCCGGTTACTTTTAATGCATCTAAAATCAAACTCCTTTCTTTACATCATAAACGCTCTGATCCCCACCTTGCATCAGTTGAAATGTATGACTCTCACCAGTGGGGGGGGGGCTCTATGTTTTGACAAGCTTCTGGGATTGACCTTTACTCCTGACCTGAAATGGAACACGTGCATCAAGTCTATTGCCAAGGTCGCTAGAAAAATTGTAGGATCCTTCTAACGCTCCAGAAGACATCTCACCCCTGATGTAATTATCTATCTATATAAAAGCCAAGTACCTGCCACATCTGGTCAGGAGCTGCTAAAAACAGAATATCCTGCCTTGACATAGTACAAAATAGGCTTCGTGGCCTAGTGGATGATGCCCTTTTCTCTTCCCTGCGACCTCTCTCCCACAGAAAGGACGTTGCGAGCCTGGCTTTGGTTTATGGTTAGTTCCATGGTAAGTGCTCGTATGAACTCCAATCCCTGATCCCCCTCGCCGATCTTTCACGATAAACACCATTCTAGCTGAAACCACTGTCAAAATTTTCCCCACTCTTTACGTGTCAAAAGCGAAACGTAGATTCCGTGAACAAAGCTTCTTTCTTAGAAGTGCACGCCATTGGAACTCTGTTCCATCTGCCTGTTTCCCACCTGATTACAACTTAGATTTCTTTAAGTTCTGATGAACCGCCTCCTTAAGTAAGACACTTTATCAGCTCTCCATTACTAACTATTACTACGATACTATCCCATTGATTACTGTACTCGCAATAACCCTTGTCCCCGAGTCGTTTCATGCCTTGATATGTGATGTCTCCCATGTAAAAAAAAAAGAAAATATTACAAATTTATATCGACAGTAAATATATTTTTTCCCGCGAGAATAGCAAAAATAAAACATTAAAATATTAAATCTAAAAGCAAAAACTCATAATTTTTTGCATTAGTGTTTTTATTTGAATTCAACAATTTGTATTCGAGGCCAAAAATTTAAACTCAGATTTTGACAGTTTCTAATTAAAAAGCTAATTTCTATAGTCAGTTTACATTATTTGAAGCTGGGCTTTTTTTAATAAAAACGATTTGCCATCTTAATGCAGGATTTTTGTCTCTACTATGTTATTAAAGGACCTCTGTGTGGGAGAGAGATACAGAGAGAAAGAGAGAGAGAGAGAGAGAGAGTTCTGCATGGCTCGAAAACTGCTAGCCTTATTATTATGATAATTCACCGGAATTACTCTATGTGCTTGGCAGTACCCTTATTATATGCTTTTGTCTCAGAATGTATCCGATAGTAGTCGTTAATCAGAATAATCTGATGAAACATGGGACAAACGATTTTGATCAGAGTTTACATGTTACACAACCGAAAATCACAAGTGTATTTGAGATTTTTTTAACCACACAAGCAATGCGATGGGTCGCCAACAAGATCAGCCAATCGTTCGATTTAATAGGCGATTTGACCGATTCTGATTATAATAAAAATATGGCATGGTGAATCATTCGTTAGTCATCATTCAATCCTGTACAACGTTGGGTATCCCTGCTAGTATTATATAAAAGGAACTTTATGCGTATGTTAGTTCGTTTTCTAAATACTTCATGACGACTGGGCCGATTTTTATAAAAGTGCACACAATGAACTTTATGTTTCTGGCGGAGTTCTTAGGTGTTGTTTTTGGAATGTATTTGTTAAGTATTTATAATTGATAATAGAAAAATTCGATGAACTAAGGAACGGAAGATCTTAATCAAAATTAACCATTATACAGAAGAATATCACACGCCTATTTGAGAAATTTATTATCACACAAGCATAAAGGCTCAGGATATAAAATTTACTTTGATATGACAGAGCGCATTACAAATGGATGATTCAGTTTAAAGCAAAACTGAACTATATTACTTGACTTTTGATTTTTAAACTTTGATTCAAGCCATTATATATAAAAAAAATTTCATGAAATCAACAGTCGGCTCTCAACTGTACAATGTATAACAAAAATGTATTGTGCATTGTGATTACAACTTAGATGTATTTAAGTTCTGATGAACCGCCTCCTTAAGTAAGACAATTCATCAGATCTCCATTACTAATTATTACTACGATACTATCCCATGATTACTATACACGCAATAACCCTTATCCTCGAGTGGCTTCCGGGCCTTGATAAGTGATTGCAATGGCATGTAAAAAAAATATTCGCAGATGGACCTTGTAAATATTGCATATTCACGATTATTTTTTAAACCTAGAATAAAAGAAAGCCCAATAATATTACATTTAGGCTTGTCTACACAAATCAAATATCCAGACTTTAAATGTATAATGGAACAAATATATAGTAAATAAATATTTATTATGTATTATTTTTACTCTTTATTTACATAAAATTACGTTCGTAACTTGTCTTCATGATGTAAACTATTGCGATTTGAATACACTTGCGTATCAGTTTTTATTTCATTTATCAACATTGCTTTCAAATGGTTTATCACCAGAATACTACTGCATATATCACAAAAAGGTTGCTTACAATATGCTTTAACCTATGTCTGTGTAGAGCACAAATCATTAACATGGAGTAAAAAATATCGTTTTTGTTTTTTTGCACAATTCCAAACATTAATTAGCAACTGATCTGAATTGATGTCCGCACTATTACAAGGTGTACAAGGTGTATAGCTAAACATTCTATATGTGATAGGAAATTATTTCTTAGTTGCATGTACTAAAACGTTCGGTAAAATTTAAATAGTGACTGAAAAATAATGATCTGCGGCATTGGCGTGATAATCTTTACTATCATTTATTTGGTTTCAATGAAATATCTAGTTATGTATTTACATATCTGTTGTATATTTCTAAATAAAATCATATATGAATGATTTCTGAAATATATTGTAGTAGACAACAAGACAATTTAGAATATGCCCATGAGATTGACTTTATTTATTCTTGCTTAGTCGTCCATTTATTTTTCACGATACCTTTCCTACACTTTCGTTAAGATCATGCAAGTCGATGTCTTAACCCCCACATATACATACATACGTACACACATACATACATACATACACACATACATACATACATACATGCAGATAGAGAATGTGTATTTATACAAACAGTATTAGCAACGTATGTACATACATGTTTCTGTAATGCACTATTTCAGAGACCTTCTATAATAAGTCCAAAATAACAAACTTCTCAGGGAAGTTGTGTTTTTGATCTAATACAGTAGGTTCTTAGCAAAAAGACACTACAGAAAATGTATAAACATATGTGGTCAATGATGTTTGCATAAATATACATATTATAAAGCTCCATCGTTCTTTCATCGATTACTCTTTGATAAACGCAAGCGTTTCAATGAGTTTACATCTAAGAAACTAAAACTATACAGCTATTATCTATATATATATACATATATATATATATTTAATTAATGATAAAAGTCTATATTCCAAAGTTTATTATGTTGACCATTTTATCATTTATTTCTTTAAGCCAAATGACATTTACAATACTGGAAAGCATCTGCTTCGAATCACAAAATAAATGACTTAGTAATAATAATGTGGTTGATTTTGTGCCAGGAAACCGATACCGTAAAGAATTGTAAATGTCAATTAAATTAAAGGGATAAAATGTAAGTAGTCAACATCATAAACGTTGAAATATAGACTTTTGTCATTCAAGTATTATATTGCTCTGTAATTACATTGAGCTTCTTAAATGAGGATTGGTATATATTATAAGGAAATAAAGTGTATTTCCACAGATATATATATATATATATATGTGTGTGGGGGGGCATGCGTGTGTGTGTGTGGGCGTGTGTGTAAAGAAAATATTTTTAAAAACAAAGATATTCATTAATAGCGCCATAGGAAAAGTATAATTGAATATGTGAAACACATAAAAAGTTAGGGAATATGAATATTTTAAATGCACAAAAATAATGTTTGGATTTGAAGAGTAGAGCTTTTTCCGCATACCGTAAATATATTTAAAAAAATACTTGACGTAATTTAATGCTTCATGTAGTACAGTTCGCTTGTTTAAAAGATATTAACCCTTTGCCAGTAAAACAAAACGCGTTACATACCGAATTAATTATATATTTTTCATTATATGATCATCTATTTTTTACAATACGTAATCTTTTTTCCGCACAGAATCTTGAATAATGTGATCTTGGTATCTATATCATAGTTATTGAGAGGGTCTGTTATCAACATAAATAAAGCTCTTGTTCCTTAGAGGAATATTTGGACTAAAATTTAAGTGTATGGTAGACCGTGTTTTTTCTAGATTTCGACTCGTGGATACGAGAAAAAAAAACTAAGGTTATTTTGGATAGTTTGTTGTATAACCTTCCAAATTATTTCATAATATCTAACAGTATGTAATAATTAATCTTTAATTGTTGATCTAACACTATTTTACAAATAAACATTTTCAATTTTTATTGCAGTTTTGCTCTGTGGTGAGTTGGAAATATTAAAAGTATATATATATATATATATATATATATATATATATATATATATATATATATATATATGCATGTGTATGTACATATGTACACGTTATTAAATCATCATTATTATTTATACATAAGTTATCATTATTAACGATTTCTCAATGCCTCTCTATGTGTCTTTCTTTTTGTTTGTATAGTTCTTTTTACTTCTTCTTCTTCTTTCTTTCTCTCTCATTTTCTGTCTCTCTTTCTTTCTTTCTCTCTCTCTCTCTCTCTCTATATATATATATATATATATATATATATATATATATATATATACATACTTGTGAGTGAATTATAACTAGCTGTAATGGCATTAACTTGTGTAAAACTCGGTTTGTTCTCCATTATTCAAGGACGCTTAAATTAAAGTATGTTTCTTTTTTTAGATATCGGGAAATCTTCACCTGCAGATAACACAACGTTCTCTCGGAATGTTTCGATGTTCGCATCTTCCGAGTTTAAGATCTTTGAGATTAGCTGGCTTTTTTCCTTGTCGAAATCCGTTCATACAGATAGCTTTTCTTTTTGCACTAGCTTGAATCGCACTCTACGATAAGTGGCAGATCACCGTTGACTGCAGCATTTGCGCACAAAAAATCTCCTCAGATTTACTGGATTGGAGTGTAAATCTGATTATTTTAAGTAATACTAACAAAAAAAATATCGTGTTAAAACAATTGAACCTAATGGATAGACGAACTGATTATTTCTAGAAACTTATAACGGACAGAAAAAGCAACATAGAAAGTTCAAATCAGTTTATCAATTAGTTATATTAGCCATTGTGGTCAACAGTAAGATTATTTATGGTTGAATTACTGTATTTCTCAGTTGACGAAAAACACCCTATATTACAGTAGCAATACTATAAACAATCTCACATATAAAAAGTTAAGATCACGCGTTCATTCCTGTCAGCGCAGGAAAATCAGAAGAACAAATATGCAAGAGTTTTGACATATTCTGTGAAAGTGGACGAAAAAAGCCGTGTAAAACTGCAAGAGTTGCAGGACATAAATGGCCAAACTCTAAGCGAAAGCAGGACACATTTGTTAACGTTTGATGAGTAAGTTTCAGCCGGCAAGAGACGTGCATGTCTAAGCAACAATACGGTAATCAATAAAAAGACCTAGAGTTTTGGCGCTGGTATACATAATTCTTCAAACTCAATAGAACACGCATTTACAGTAAACTATTATGAACTGATATACAACTTATCCAAATACGAGAGTATTAGCCCACCCTCATTTTTACGAAGACTAAAAATATATAAAACATGAATTATATTAACGAATCACGAGCAATGAACACAGCAATCATCGACGCCTCTGTCAAATCATCGTAAAAATTAACTGTTTGGTTTTATAATACGTCAAATCACAATGATCCTACTGAGTGTATTTTTATTTCGCGTGTTGTTTCAAAGAACCACTTGCAGTACTTCTTTAATGGTGGAACTCACCGAAAACATGCTACTTTTATCAAGATAGATAAATTGTATCGAAGTTGCATCGTAATAAGCACTTAGCATATTCTCAATCAGCTACCCCTTAATTGTTGTGCTATATTCATCCTCCTTCATGAATAATTTTATTCTCAATGCAGGAAATAGATTGATTATGTTGTGTGACTTTTAATCTTTATATAGTGCACCATCCCCTTTATCATGCGCATATCTCTTCGATTGATCAGATATCCGCCATCGATCCCTAGACTTCGACGTTTTGGTGGTGGGTATCATTATTACATACGTATGTAGTTCTAAAATACACACCACGTCGTCGTGTCACATTTACATGTACCCTGATTTCATGACACTGCACTTCTTTGTATAGGGGTCTTCTTTACACTTGAATTACAGATTTGCTTATGCCGATATACCTGGTGCAAGCGAGCATTACAATCGATATAGAACTTTAAATTATCTGCTGCAAAAATACACGTTTTCATTACGGATGTCTGCCCATACCTTTTCATAATATACATATTCTAATTGTCGGATGAAACTTGAAGGATACTGCTGTAGAAAGCGAACATGTAATGCGTTTATTCGGCCCGCTGTCTATAAACGTAGCTCGGTGCTACCGGCCGTTGTGAAGTGAATCCATAGCATGTCTGGTTCAAGCGCTGTTGAGAGCAAGCTGTTTTTTTTTCGCAATTTGACCTTTAAGTGTATGTTGTTATAAATAGCCTTACCTAATTACGACGGTTATTACATTTCCGTACCACGACGGGTTCATTGGCCGCACGAAACTTGCATGCGTCCCAGTGCATTGCGTCCGCTGAGATATTGTCTTGTTATCATTCTGTAACCTTCGATGAGTAGCTCCAATCTCATTTGGCACTGCTCTCTGGTGTATCAATTCTGATTGTTTTAACGCGGATGTATTTTCTAAAAACCATGCTGTTCCAGTCTGTGATGAAAGCACCGCACATCGCTTTGATGGTGTCATAACATAATCTCGCGTCACATTCTATCTTCTCTTAAACTACCAGTGATTTGAAGTAAAATTGCAAGTGTTTGTAAAAATGATCATCATCTCAACCCC
>NC_136493.1:59727603-59827603 GCF_053919585.1 Euprymna scolopes | reverse complement strand
GAACTCTCGTGTGTGTTTTTTATTCCCTGTGCTATGATGACATGAAAGGATCTGCGTATTCGCGCGGGAAATGAATTATGGTGATTTTTTCTTGTGTGATAAAATTGTTATTTTAATTAAAATTGAAAACACACGTTTTAGAAGCTAATTCAAGGCAGACATTTCTTTGTTTATAAATCAAACATTTTTTCGGTCTATCGATCTCGTTATGAAAGAAACATTTTCGTTCATTTACTTTTTCTTCCCTGGTAGCATAGTGATACTTATAATAATATTTCCATTTAATTTAATAGTAAAGGTTTCGCATAGAACATAAAACTCGCTTAAAAAATTAAGTGCGTATGTGATATGAAAATGCAGTTTTACCAATAATTTTTAGAGCACTTCACACAATACGGCATACCTATGAAAAGTGAAGTTAGAATCAAATGATTACCTCATGGTTCAGATATTAATCTTAATCATAAAAGATTTATATTAAAAAGATATTACAATGATTGAACAACGCACATAAGCAGAAAATGCAAACCATTGACATTTAATTATATTAAATATGTTGCATCGAAAAGTGCTATTTTCATTCCATGAATAGAGAAGAATATTAGATAAGTGAAAATGAGATTAGGATAAGCCTAGAATCGGACGCTGTAGACAAAGTTAAGAAATGGAATGTTAGAAATTAAGTCGATTGCCTGTTTCTTTTAGAAATCTGAATATTAAAATGCCAGTTAAAAAATGGGCAATGCAAATTAAAAATATATTGATTAAAATAGGTTAGGTAAAACAATAGGTTAGGTGAGGATTCTTCTGTTTGCCGAAAGTGTGTTTGGACTCATACGAAAAACCACATGAAATTAGTAACGTTTGAAACACACACTTCTGACCTCATAGACAAAAGAACATTTCTCCATATAAGTCTATGGGTTCGGAGTTCAGTCAGCTAGAAAGAACCAGTCAGAGAGTCAGTTGATCAGAAGCGTTTACATAGTCAGATGGAGAGGAGAGTTCCTTAGAGGCGAAGTGTAGAAGATTTAACCATGTAGATACAAGCGGAATTACTGACGTCATCGGCCCGCCGACCAGATGAATAAAGAAGTAATCATTATGGTGTAACTGTTGTCTTGTGTTATCCTTCATCACGAACGAAAAGTAATTGTGTTCATCATCTTATAATGAACATTTTGTAACCCATCGAGGAGTATGGGTCGCCCCTCCTCTGTGTTAAGAGCTTTCTGTATATATCTCCAAGTCCGTATTAATATGTACATATATGACATCTTGTCACAGTTGTTAAAACGTCGTCATCATATAATCTATATATCTATAAAAGCAAAAATGTGCGTTGATACTTGGAACAGTTTTGATTGGCTAATCTAATAATCAAAATTCCTCATAACTATGATATCAATCGTCTTAATTTCAGCATCAAATGAAAGACAATAGTTTATTGTTAATCTTGGGGGGGTGTTAATCTTTTCTAAGTAAACATTTACAAAAATAAATTATACGAAACTACCCCCAAAATAAATTGTATATACGAAAATTGCCATGTACATCCAAATCTTAGGGTGGTTTCTATAGCAACACACCTGCAGCACATATATGCTTTTTTAAAAACTTAAATCATAACCACACCTTATTTTTTAAAATAAATCGTTTTTAATTATCTCTCAAGATCGAGATATTTTGTATGTATGGGTATATTAGATGATCTGTTTAAATTTTACGATTCACATTTTTCCTATTTTCCTAGGTGAACCTTTAAAAATTACAATTATACGAAACTAACCCCAAAAAAACATTGAAATTACGAAAACTGCTGTTTTAATGTAACTCTTACGCAAAAATTAGCGTAAAATCTCATGCAATTGAAATCTCATTCTTTGAAAAAAATATTTTTTCTTTTTTTTCATTTTTTCTTAACATTTTCCTTGTGGATGGACGGTAATTCAATGATTGTTAAAAATATTATTTAGAAGAAGCATCAGAAGACTTTGAAGCTTATATAAAAAAACAGGCATATATTACTTTGACTCTAACATGAATTGTAGCAACCCTCCCCAAATTACTTTGCCCCTTTCTTTCTTTCTTTCTTTTCACTATTTTTTCTATTTACAGACTCAACACAATCGTGTATAATAAGCAAGGTATTACCTGTTTTCTTTTTTGCATTTACTGACTCTATTTGTGTTATATTCATGTTAAGATATTTTCTATTTACATCTTGTTATAACTGATTGCTTAAATTATTCATAGATTTAAGAAATATTATTTTTAATTTTGAACTTCTCTTATATTTAATACGTTTTACATTTTTGAACGGTCTTTAACTGATATTTTTAATGAAAAAATTATGTTTTGTAATCAAAAAGTGTAAAGCAATAAGAACTTCTTGGAAAAATATCCTTATTTTTCGTTTTTTCCTATTGACTGAAAAGTAGTTTTAAGAAAATAATTTTCATCTGTTTGGTATTTTTCAAAACATTACCAAAATATTTGTGTACAGTAAGAAATAATTTGTCATAGGATATGTACATTATTCTGTGAGGCATTTATTAATATTTTTCTTGTGGGTTATGGGTTAATTCGATGATTGTTAAAAAATATTATTTAGTAGAAGCAGAACAGCACTTTATAACAACAAGAACAGGCATAGATTATTTTAGATGTTACATGAATTGTCGCCATTCGTTTGTCCCTTTCATTCTTTTTACTATTTTTATATTTAAGGACTCGACAGAATCTCATATATTAAGCAAGATATTACTAGTTTTTTAAAACATTACTGACCATATTTTTTCATATATTTATGTTACGATATTTTCTATTTACATCTTTCTATTGCTGACTTTAATTATATATAGATTTAAGAAATATTAATTTTTATTTTGAATTTAAACAAACGATTGATTGTAATAATTTCGTCAGTCTATTTTGCCTTACTTTCATTACAGTTATATTACAGCTGTTAGTTTTGAGAACATTCCTATCAATTATGCTAAAAATGGGAAGGTCATCGATAAGTGCGTCGAGGCAAAAACTAATGCAAAGAAGGCGCATGGTGCAACAATCAACAATTATTGTTCCCTATGACACGGCAGAACAGCCAGGGGATGCTAGGGTCGTATTTGTTGACAATGGTCGTTTAAGTCATTCGGCTGGGAGTGGTTCTTTCGTTAAGCTGGTCTTTAAAAGTATTCAACTATATTCCCTCTTCTAATTATGCTGAACACCCTGACATAAAAATAGCTCTATGTCTAAGAAATGCTTCCATTGTCTCGCGAAAAGATGTCCAAGTGAGCCAGCGGGAATATGCTGTTCAAATGGCAAGGTGAAACTCCTACTTCTTGAAGAACCTCCACAACAACTACTACGTTTGCTTTCAGGTTCAAATCCGGAATCAGGAACCTTATTAAAGAAATAAGGAACTACAATTGCGCATTTCAGATTACGGCTTTCGGATCCAGTTACCAATCTGAAGGGAGGGGGTTATGCCAACATTCAAATTACTTGGACAGGTCTACCATCTGATGGGATCTCTTCAGCCAACTAAAAATGAAAAAAATGGTGTCAAAGTTCAAAATATTTCCTCTTTTCGTTTTCTAATAAATTAATATGCCAATTTGGAGTGTAAAGCCTCGAAATTTGAGATACAGAGTAATTGGATACGAGGAAATTTTTTTATTGCCTTTGACCCAGAAAATAACTCTTAAAGGGTCCAGACCATCACCCGCCGGGTCGATATGCTAGTATATAATATATGCCTTCTCTCCCTCATCACTACTATCGTTATTTCCCTAATATGAACTCTCGTCATCTGTTTAATATGCACCCCTATTTATGGAAGCCAATTTTTTGTGGTTGTTTCTACTGCACCCATACAAGGGTGCGCAAAAAAATCGAACCTCGCGTATGCCACGAAAAAAACTAAAGTCCTTAGCTAGGCGAAATACACACACACAATGAAAAAAATAAAGCATACACTCTCACACGGGAAAAATGTATATATAAACGAGAGAGACTGATGCTGCAAAGAAAAAAAAGCAATAATAATAATAATAATAATAATAATAATAATAATAATAATAATAATAAAAACACCTACACACGAATATCTATTTAGAAAGGTACGAGAAAAATGCTAGCCCATTTATCGCAAACATACACACAATGTCAAAAGGAAAAAAAGAATCGTATACTTACACACAAACATGTACTTCAAAAGAGAAAGTGGTGATATGCTGCAAAAGGAAAAAAGTCGTAGATATAAATGAAAATACACACAAGAAAAACACTCACACAGGAACACGAAAAAAAAAGAAGAGTTTACAAGAGTACATTAGCGTATTCATTTATAATTGAATTGTTTTTTTTAATTATACAGACACACACACACACACACGAATAAAGAGATTTGCGTCAATCATTATTATTTGCAAATTGTTTTGCAAAGTTGAATTTTTTTAATGTATAACTGTCAATCAAACAAAAATTGTTCAAAAGAATCAATGTCGCGTGTACTTTAAAACATCATGTGTGAATACACTTTTGTTGCAAACGGCATTTGGTGGTAATAGTTGAACTTTTCAGCTTTTCAGGTGTCTTTTTTAAAGGGGCACTTTTTTTAAAAGTATTTATTGTACCTATTGTTACAGAGAATTTTAAAAATTTTTAACTGGAACGTTCTTGTATATATCATAATTTAATGTAATAATGTATTTTTTTAAATGTTGAACAAGTATTTTTTAAATGTAAATATAGTATTTGTCGTCAGAAATCCAGGTCATAAATAAGTAGATAAATTAAAATGAAAGAAACAAGTCATAGGAAAATAAAAAATGAGACGACAATCGAGGCAAATGGTTGACTTTTAAATAAGTTAGAATTTAGAGCGTGGACAATAGAAAATTACGTAAACAGGTATTTTGAGAGGTATTGTGTGCTTTTTAAGCATGCTGCATATAACAGCTCCGAGCAGAATTATAAGTCTCGGCACAACAAATTAAAAAGGCAGGCGTTGAAAGATACGAGAACTCATTAGGGTAAAAAGGGCTATAAGAGTCAGTGCCACGGACAAATCGCATATAGCAATAAGAAGGGAGTAAAAGTAAAATATCCCCTATGTATGTAAGAAGAAAAGATGTAATCTTATATTATCTTTTAGAGATGCATGAATGCGGGATATCTCTGTTGGAATCTTGGACGGTCGGCAGGAAGAAAAAAAAGAAAAATCCCCAAAATACCAGAAATAGTTAGAATTCAGTGCGCAAGTAGGATGGCGGTCATTTAGTTAATCATGATGTTCTCTATATCCTTGTCGAGTTCCTAAAGTCCAAGCACGGAAATCCGAGTGAATCAGTGTGAGGAAAATGTGTATCTTAATAATTAGAAGTCAACCACAAAGTTTTAAAGAATGAGCATTGATGTATGTCCCGAAAGAAATAAAATTGATAGAAAATGAGACAAAGCTCTAATTAGTAGAACAACTAGGATAAAGACACATTTGGACGAAAATCCGTCGATTTCGTAAAGAAGTAAAATGGGGTCTCATTTTAAGGTACAAGGGTGGCTGGATGAAGCAGTCAATATGGATCATAGGATGTACTACCCTACACCCAAAAAGAAATGCCATGGAGATCAGAGAGAAAGATTCTTATCTAAATAAAATAATTACGGAGTCAGTTGGAAAAGGCCTGACTAAACATATTTTTATGGTGCCTGACATTTCTTAGCCAAGTGGTTGTACAGAGATAGAGAAAAAATCGAACATTTTTGTAAAAATAAGAAGGATAGAAATGTTACATAGAAAAATTTGTCCCCGTTGCATGTAAATAAGAAGACTATTAGATAAATGAAAATGAGATTAGGATAAGCCTAGAATCGAACCCTGTGGGCAGAGTTAAAAAATCTGAATATTAAATTGCCAGTTAAAAAATGGGCAAAGCAAATTAAAAATATATTGTATAAAAAGTAGGTTAGGTAAAACAATAGGTTAGGTGAGGATTCTTTTGTTTGCCGATAAGTGTGTTTGGACACATACGAAAAGTCACTTAAAGTTAGTCACGTTTGAAAACACACTTTCATTATAGACAAAGGGCATTTCTCCATATAAGTTTATGGGTTCGGAGTTCAGTCAGCCAGAGAGAGAGTCAATCCGAGAGTCAGTTGATCAGAAGCGTTTACATAGTCGGTTGGAGAGGAGAGCCCCTTAGAGGCAAAGGGTGGAAGATTTAACCATGTAGATACAAGCGGAATTCCTGACGTTATCGGCCGGCCAGATGAATAAAAAAGTCATCCTTATGTTGTAACGGTTGTCTTGTGTCATCCTTCATCACGAACGAAAGGTAATTGTGTTCATCATCTTATAATGAACATTTTGTAATCCTTCGAAGATTATGTATCTCTCCTCCTCTGTGATAATACGAAAAAAATGTCACAGTCGTCGTCATGATATACGTCATTATCCTTCTATCAATGTTATAGCAACTGTTAATACGAAGTCTCCAAATATAAGAAGTGTTATATATGAAGTCCCGAAGAAGCATATGGGAACTGGTATAAATGTCTCCGTCATCATCGTTATATCTACTCGTCATCTTTTAATATGTACCCTTCTTTATGGAAGCCAATAATACAACAAATAGACTCAAGAAATTTACAAGCATATGAGAAAGGGCGAATTTAGATTAAACTTTTCTTCTACACTGTGGCAATATATATATATATATATATATATATATATATATATATATATATATATATATATATATATATATATATTGCCAGTGTAACAAGAGAAGTTTAACGTTTGGTTTTCTTAACATAGCTATAAACCAATTTCGATTGGTCTCTTTTAAAATTATCTGGACTGTCAGAGACAATGCAAGTTTTATCAAGATGTTAACTAGTTGATTGAGAAGACTTGTTGCATATAGGAATCCAAGGAAATGCCTTTATTATAGAAAAATAACTTGTTAAATCTGATGCAATGATACAGTGTCTAAGACAATGATAAAATACTAAGCATCTTGGGAGAGTTACTCCAGATAATGTACTACTTACGACGAACATAAAAAATGAGTAATAATGTATAAACACACAAAATCGTGTGAAGCAAAAAAATGCAAGAGGGCTATATGTTCAGTCCGTTAAACCCAAAGTAGCTTAGCAGCGGCTTGGTTCCCATCAGTTTTCGCAAATAGCAAACATGATCCTGAACAACGGACCTGAGATCATATCGTCAGCATAAGACAAAACCAAACTATTTGCCAAGAACTTTGCAACTAATTCTACCCTATGTGACCAAGGCCATCATCCCCCTTATTTCCTCTTATAACCGACAACACGCTATGCAACATACAAATATCCATGCATAATGTCGCCAATAGTAAATCAACTGGCCCAGACGGCATTCCAATTATAGAGTTTAAAAAGCCTCAATCAGAACCTACCCCCATATTTACAAAACTATTTAAGTGGTGTCTTAAGAAAAATTTGCTTCCCAACAACCTGTAAAACCTCATCGGTATGGCGTGTATTTAAGAATTGAGGTGACAGGTCACCTCCCTCTCAGTACAGACCAATAAGCCTTCTGTGTTGCATGAGTAAGTTGCTGGAATACATATTAAATAAAGAAGTAGTGAATCACCTCACCAGAAATAACGTTCTTAGTGACATGCAATATGGTTTCCGTTCTGTTATATCTACAGCAGATGTGCTAACGGTTATATCTCATACGATTACTGACTCTCTCGACAAAGGCTTCCTTTCTACGGCAATTGTTCTTTACATATCAAAGGCCTTGAATAAGATAAGGCATGGAGGCCTACTTCACAATATTTCCAGTTTCCTGGAAATGTTTTCTCAATTATTAAATCGTTTCTCTCTAATAGGCTAATAAGAGTAGTGGTTGATTGGCAGAAATCATAAGACCACAGTATTAATGCTGGTGTCCTTAAAGAGTCCATACTGAGCCCAACTTTCTTCCTGATCTACAAAAATGATCTCCCAAAACACATACTTGAATCATTCATTGACATCTATGCTGATGACACGACCATCTATAGAAACACATCAAAGGCCGTAAATGACAAAGTTCTCTCTGATTCTCTCTCCTCTGATCTTGAGCGCATGGTACAATGGGGGAAAAGGTGGATGCTTACTTTTAATGCATCTAAAGCCAAGCTTCTATCTTTATATCATCAACGCTCTGATCCCCATCTGACATCAATTGAAATGGAGTTCTCTCGTTTTGGGGAGGCTTCATCTTTTGACAAGCTTCTGGGATTGACCTTTATTCCTGATCTGAAATGGAACACATACATCATATATTTATTCCAAGGTCGCTGGAAAAACGGTGGTATCCTTCTTTCTTCTCCAGTGGATATCTCACTGCTGATGCAATTCTCTATCTATATAAAAGCCAAGTACGTCCAAGGATGGACTACTGCTTCCATATGTAGGCAGGAGCTGCTAAAATAACCTATCTTGCCTGGACAGCTTACAAAATAGACGTCGTAGCCTAATGGGGAACACCTTTTTCTCTTCTCTGCAACCTCTCTTCAACAGAAGGGACGTTGCGAGTCTGTGTTTCTGTTATCGTTTCAATCCGAAGTGCTCGTCTGACTTCCAATCTCTGGTCCCCCTTCGCCAATCTATCAGGAAACACACCCATATAGCTGAAACAACTGTCAGTAATTTTCCCCACTCTTTATCTGTGCCTTAATCCAAACGTAGATTCTATGAACAAAGCTTCTTTCTTAGAAGTGCTCGCCTGTTGAACTCTCTTTCGTTTGCCTGTTTCCCACCTGACTGAAAAAGATTGGATATCCTGAAGTCCAACATAAACACATTTCTGATGAACCGCCCCTTTCCATACCACATGTTTTAACCTTTTGTTTCTTTATAATTTACCTGTTCATATTTGACATTTAATTTAAGTATCTTGTGTTCACGTCAAGAATAAAGTTTAAATTGAGAATGAAACAAGAAACTTTGTTCGATGAAAAATTGTTATTTAAATGTAACTGTAGAACATTAATGCAACACAACTACAACACACACACAGTGAACTTGTAAACGGTGTACATATAATCCTTTTAAAATTTGCCAGCTTGCAGATTTTGGTTATTCTCTTGAATTAGTTTGCGGCAATACTCTGGTGAAAGGGCATTCCACTTCCTTTCAATTTTTGTCACATATTCTTCCAAATTTGAAATTTTATCATAGCTGTAGCGGTAATAATGACATACGTTTTCAGTAGGATTGAGGTCTGGAGATTGTGCAGTACAATGCATAAGGGAATATCATGCTCCTCAACGAACCTCTTGACGTTGCTAGATGTGTGAATGGAAGCATTATCCTGCATGAAGATGGGATTATATTCCAAATTCCGGCCAAAGAATGATAGCAAATTCTCAGTCAACATATTATTGTATCTGTTCAAATTAATTCGACCTTGACGCCACCTATAAGCCCTGGGTCATTTGCACTAATAACCCCATACACAAAAACCGAACCTCTACCATATTGCAACTGTGCGCCTAGGATAAAATTCTTCGTCCGTCTCTCGACCGACACACTGCCTATCACTAATGCATTGCTATCGAACATTTTTCGTTGCTAAAAATCACTTTCGACGAATATAGAGAGTCATGATCTTCATTGCAGATGAGCTTTTATTCTTTACGGAAATCATTGGCTTGCGTCTTGAAACACAGCATTGCAAATTACATCCCTTCAATCTGTTCTTCTCTGTACGAGGAGATCACGTTTTAAAAAGATTACACTGTTGTTGTATTTATGGAACTGTTTCAAATCCATTTTTTAGGCTACGGGTCTTGATAGCATTGTCTTCCGTGTAAGTAGGAACTGTACGCCCACCAAACCCCTTTGTATTACGAACACTTCCGGTGTTATTGCACAACCATCTCTACTGTTTACTCATCACATTTCAATCCACAGCTGGTTGCTCGAATGGATAAAGAAGAGAGGTAGAGATTAGTGAGCTCCTGACGATCACTAACACAGACTCGAGGTATATGTACTAAATTTCATTATAAAAAGTTCAATATGAATATGTAAAATTATGAAAGTATGAAAGGCAAATCAAATGACGTGGTTTAAACAGTTACATTCAAGTTAGCTTAAGTTTACGGTTTTTGAAAAGATGAAAAGTGCGGACTTTCATTTTGGCTGCACTGTATATTTGATGTAGTTATCTCCCGAAACTGCAGTTATGAATGTATCACTCACATATAATTAAACAAATATTATTGGTACTTTATGTAATACTAACATTTATACCAATTATGCTATATATGTTCGCGCTTACTATTCATAACGAACCGAAATGTTAATTAGTCTACCTTAATTGGCATATATATATATATATATATATATATATATATATATATATATATATATATATATATATATTTAATTTAAATCAAAAAGATCAAAGAAACAAAAAAAACGGGCAGGTGGAATTGTTAAAATTTCCTTAAGGCCTTGTCGTCTGACCCTCTAAGAGGAAACGTCAGAATGATAAATTAAAAGCTAAGAATCGAATGAGGAAAGAGGGAAATTGGTTTCAGTTGAAAAACCAGTGAGAGAAAAAGAAAAATATATATATATAATTCTCACTGTTCAGGTGGTTTTAAATCAGTAAATATTTCCAACTGATGTTTCAAAATATAATAAAAACTACTATTGAACGTAAAATTGCTACATTTAATAGTGTTAAACGTATTGGTCCATCACGTTGTCCTATCTATTTAAAATTACCATGGTTTGGTCCTGATGGCCTTCATATTGTTGAAAGAATTTCTTCTGCTACTCAACGTTGTTTTCCAGTTACTATGCTTAGAGTAGTTTACACAACTCGAACCTTTTGCTTTGCTTTTCGTAAAGATGTTTTACCAACCATTCAAAAGAATTCTGTTGTTTATAAATTTGTTTGTCAGTGTGGAGCTGACTACGTTTGCAAGACATCCCAAAGATTGGAAATGAGAATATCCCAACACATCCCTCGGGATATTCGATTACACCAGGTTTCGAGAACATCCGGGCACTCCCACGCTCATGAGTCCGCCATCGGTAATCACCTGATTAGTATAAATAGGTCTTCTGACCAATATTCCGATGGGTGGTTTTCTGTTTTATACAGTGCTAGGTCGAACTATCATCTCAATATCATTGAGGCGGTAGTCATTAATAACTCTCGACCTAGCCTGTGTAGACAAAAGATTTTGAAACATCAGTTGGAAATATTTACTGATTTAAAACCACCTGAACAGTGAGAATTATATTTTTTCTCTCACTGGTTTTCCAACTGAAACCAATTTCCCTCTTTCCTCATTCGATTCTTAGATTTTAATTTATCATTCTGACGTTTCCTCTTAGAGGGTCAGACGATAAGACCTTAAGGAAATTTTAACAATTCCACCTGCCCGTTTTTTTTTGTTTGTTTCTTTTATCTTTTTAGTTTAAATTAAATTATGTTTCCTCTGAAATTTCTCCTTCCATTTTGCTGTACCAAGAATTTAATTATATATATATATATATATATATATATATATATATATATATATATATATATATATATATATATAAAGCATAATGTGTGTGTGTCTGGTTACGAATAGGCTCCTATATTGTTGATTATTTAAAAAAAAAACTGATTACGTATAATGATAGAAGACATATCGAGACACAGGAATGGGTATGTTTAATCTGGCAGAACAATGATTCATTAAAATTGTGGGGTCTGCGTTCGCGCCTAGCCTCCATAGAATGGAACTAGGCAAACACTTTTATATATACTTTTCATATATATCTGCGTCATTCTACTTTGATAATTATGTTTCAGTTTGAAGAAATATAGTATAATAAAATTATGGGATGTTCGTTCGCAACTGACCTCCATAGAATGGAAATATGTCACAAAGTTTAACAAGGTTTTCTTTCATATAGATCCACAGAATATTGTGATAAGCGTTTCAGTGTAAACAGGTATGGTATACTAAATTATGGGTTTATCTATTTTATTTTTACTTTCATCATATTTTGCTTTGGTTTTAATACCCCCAAATTCAACCCAAATTTACAACTCTTCATTTTCACAACCTATCATACTTTCATACATCAGAGTCTATTTTTCTGTAGGCTGTTTTTGAACCCAGTCAAGGACGGGTTCTTTTGCTAGCATATATATATATATATATATATATATATATATACATGTGTGTGTGTGTGTGTATGTGTCTGTGTAATGGTGTGTTATTGTGTGTGAGGCAGTTATGATTAAAGCATTTAATTCAGGAGGTAAAGAATTATTGGTAACCAAATCCATATACATTATTACATCATCATACTTTAACGAACATAGCATATTATACAAACAGATTATTCAACATCCTATCAAGCGACTCTATAGCTTCCGATATTAAAAAAGTGTACGCTATTCAGACTCATGATGAGCTGGAACGGTTTAGCAGGCCATCGATTTTAGTTATTCCTTGTGGATATAATCACTTGACTAATATTTAGGTTGCTACTTTATGTCTAGAGCTCCCGGTAACTCTGGATAATACTCAATAACTTCTCCAATTATTCTAAGCAGATTATTATTTTGTAAATAGGTTTATTTCTTCCACAGTCACTTATTATGAGACTGACTCGTTGTAAAACTATGCGATTGACTGAATCTCTTATCGTTTTCATTGAATTTACAAAAAAATATATTTTTAAAAATTAATAAACAATATTTAAGAAAAATACGTTTGTGATTGTCAATAACCTTATTCTGATGCTCAAACGTCATTTTGCAGCATCGTAAAATTTAATAACACATCTGTGATGTATTTGTTTTAAAAACTTTTGTCATTAAAAAATGAGCGAATAATTGCATTACTTTATTGCTAGAATAGAACACAATACCAGGATGGGGAAATTCATTTGGAGCATGTTTTATCAGAGGAATAGATATATATGTATGTATGTATGTGTGGTTTCGTAATTTTTTAAATTCAATATATAACCGCTTAATGACACACACAGGCACAGACACACAGAACCCCCCCATATATATATATATATATATATATATATATATATATATATATATATATATATATACCGCATACATTGTCTCCAATGTGACGGATTGTATAAATGAAAGTGTTGTACTTGTTTATTTAAAATAATTGTTGAAATGAAATTATTTTTTCTGGTGATGAAGCCAGTAAAATATTTTATTTAACTTAACAAGTAATATTTCTAAAATATGACAATTATTTTGTATTTGAAAAAAGTTTTGAAAAAGTATAAGTTTATTTTAATAAATAAAAATAAAAAATTACACATACATGTTTTATATGCTTGATAATACATATACATTATGTGTTGAAGGGATTATCACATGCACAATAGATTAATACTTCCAGACTGTATTGATTAGCAAAAGGTATGTCTTTCGGTGTGGTCTGTTTACTTCGTAGTGCGGTACGTGTTATGGTTTACGGCAGTTATTCTTTGTATATTTTGTTTTGTTTTAATATATTTTACCATTCAAAGCAATATTCGTAAAGGTGTTTCCCTTGTCTTTTCAGGAGAACAAAAAACAAGATATTATAGCAAAGATATTGTCAATTCATATTTTTAAATTGTAATACCAAATATCGCAACAACAATTCGGTTTTAAAATACTTCTAAGAATATATTTTAGTAAAATGTTTTGGTGGGAGCGGGATTTCCACAAATAATATTAAAATAATTTTGAAAATTGTATTTAAATATTTATGAAATAGTATAATAAATTTTCAGAAATAAAAATCAAATAAAAGAAACAAACAGTGCAGTAAAAACTTTTAGTGTTTAATGCGTTAAAGTACACTAACGTGTAAAATTAGATTTATGAATATCTACAGAAAATTACCAAAACAGAGATTCGTATTAAAAGTATATTATTTCCTATAGTTGTGATAAAGCACGCCCGTTACTTATAAGTTATTATACAAACTATATCAAGAAAGAACAATTATCTTTCAATGATATAATAAATTATGCAAATTTGTCGAGATAGCGATTTATATAACCGGTTGCATTGAGATTTTATACATACTAGCGCATATAACTGACTTTTGTTATGGTGTTCATTTAGTGGGTATGAAATAATTTAGATAAAATATTAACAAATGTTAACAAAATCCAGAATGAGTGTAACCCTTCCCGAAACATTAATGAAGCATAATCTAATTTGTCGGCAGAACATGTTAACCTATGTAGGTTTTAGATATAATAATATTATATAATAATGCAGAAAAGAAATCAGATTTATATTTTATATAGATATATAATTATAAAATGTCTGTATGTAATACATATTTGAAAAATTTATACATGTATTATGTGCCAATTAAATGCAGGTGCTCATAGATTTTAAATTAGTGTGATTATATTTTTTATTCATTAGATTATTAATATTCCTTAACGAGTAGCAAATTTTCATGCAATCTGAATATGTGAAAATATAAGGAATACTACAATAATTAATTAAGCATATTAGACGCTAATAAAGCACATTCGCAAACAAAGCAGTCGTTAACAACCTTCTGCTATAAGAATGGACACAGTATTTCGCATACTCTATGTATAATTTAATACACATTTATTCTATAAAGATTTTAATTATTCGCACTTTAAGGAAATAGGCTAAGGATACGAAATTTTTAGAATGCTGATAAATATATGTAGATTTTAACAAGCTTACAAGACAAAATTCTCTATCTTACAACACAAGTCAAGCAAATAATTTATTGAGATTTTGGTAACAACGCCAGGAACAATTACACAGTTATTTACGTTAATGGTATAGGCGAGGGCCTGTGGCCTGTCCCATATTATTAAATCTAATATGGGTGCGAGTAAAATGAGTTATTATCACAATTTGCTCGGGGGAATTTTTATTTGAGCTTGAAGAAGTCATCAGAGTCGCCACGCAAATCCACGCATGAAGTAAGCCAGAATATTCCGTTATCTAAATTTAAGGTTTAAACCCAAATACAGAGGGTGGCTCTATTCCTACTCGCACTTTCACTGTAATATACATAACACTTAATATAAGAATGTAATAAATTATTTTATTTTATGAGAATGAGAAAATGTCTCTATTTTGTACGAAATCCATTCAATAATTTCCAGAATGTTTCCATTGGGCACTTTTCATGATAGTTTATAGATGAGATTTTCGTCCTCTTCGAAATAAACTAGTCTGGATACAATTTTGTTTGTACCCTTTCGATAATTTTTGGAAAGCACCATTATGATCCTCATGTGTAAGCATGACAATGACTATCATCATATCCCTTTTTATCTCCACAATTGCCTCATAACGGCAGCTTTTAAGTTTTTCCTTGAGCTTAGGGAATAACAAAAAGTAACAGGGATAAAGTCTGGACTATTGAGAGAGTTAGAAATGCTCATAATGCCTATCTTGGTCAAATAATCTATAACAAGGATATACTTGTGGACGGGTATTTTGTTTTGCTGGAAATGCCACTGGCCTGCTTTAAAGAGTGCTGGCCTCTTCAGACGCAATCTCTTCATGCACTTTCTTAAAAACTTAACATAGCATTCCTTGTTGACTGTCTAGTGGGAACTTGATGGATGTAGATCGTATCCGTGCTGCCAAAAAGTGATTATAATAACTTTCTGGGTGGATTTACTCCGTCTGGTCTTTTTGATTCTAGGAACACCAGCATGCGTCTACTTGGTACTTTGTCTCTTGCTCTCTGGGTTATAGCAGATTCAGATTTCATCGTAGGTCGCCAGACCATCAAGTACTACAGGATTTCAATTCATCAGCTCGATCATCTCCTGCTGTTATGTGAAGGTTTTTCTTTCTGATTTTCCCTGGCCACCTTTACGATCAACTTTGCGCAGCTCTTCTGCATATTCAGTTCCTCGCGAATAACCTGGTGTGCAGTTAAATCACTTACATCAAACGTCGTAATTGTTGTCTCTATTAACAAACGACTGGCTTTATCCATGTAATCCTTTATTTGGCTCATCAACTCTGTTCTGATATCCCTACTACTCCAAAATCTTGTTCATCATCCTTCACACACTCCGCGAGGTCCTTTAATCTTATATGCAACTTCCAAATCTCATGACCCATCCATGCAAGATGGTCTGAAACAGTCCGAGATTTCATACGTTCTTTTGTATTTTCTCAACGTTTAAAACCGAATTTTATTGCATACTGTTCTTCAAGAGATTCCTCAGCTCCAGGTTGCGTTTTGAAAGTTTTATCAGCTAGGACAATAAGGATTTAGTATTGTGCATTTCAATTCCTGATGTAACTGTTTATTATAACCTGAACCCATAAAAATTTGTCAGTCACCTCATAAGATGTTTAGCAATAATATACTGAATTTTCACAAGTCTTAAGCAGTTTAAAATCCTACAAATTATATAAGCCCGCTTGCATATCTTGTATAGATGCATAAAGGTGTGCTTTTCTGAGATAAAACTGGAACAATAACGTATACTTGGTTAGTAAAAATAGATATACCTAGTTTCAGCTATAACATGAATCAATACGTTGCATTCTCAATTGATAAAACACTAGTTGTATATAACGTACATCATGCGATAATATATATATATATATATATATATATATATATATATATATATATACGAATTACAAAGCAATCAATAGAACGATAAATAGATTTATTCATCTTAAAATTATCTCTGTATCGTAATACGTCATACCAATTCGTTGCCAGCTATAGAATTGATGGGATACCTCTGAAGAAAAAAACTATTCTGAGATATATCAAAAGTCTTTGATAGGATTGTCCACGAAGGCTTCTCATGAAAATGTAATCCTACGAAATCACTGGAGTAATACTAAGCATAATCAGATCTTTTTAAAATAAGGAAAATTTTAAGTTGTCCTTCATCGTCTATAAAACAACACTATCTACATACAGATGCTCTACAGGTGTCGATTTCAGGCTTTTTTTATTACTGATATTCATAAATAACATGTTTCACGAAATTGCGTCTAGATGGGTCGTATTGCTGATGATACTATGTTGTATAACAGCTCTGATCCTAGAAATAATAAAGACAATCTAAAGAAAATATCAAAAAGCTTCGAGGGCTAAATGATATAGAACGTTAATAAAGTGTTAAATTCAATAAGGCTAAGACTAAGCTTCTATCCTTTAATAATTGTAAGACATCCTCTCCACACTGATTGCTATTTCTAATGATACACTCTATTAAAGGACTTCGTTCAAATTGTTCAGCTTTAGATTCACAGACAGCATGGATTTTATAAAACATCGAGGCTATTTCTAAGGCTGCTACCGTAACAAAAATATTACTCACACCTAAGAGAAGGCTTTACCTTCATTTCCTTTCTTTTAGGTAAATTGCTGGTTAGAAATAACACATTTTAAACAATGTTTTTTTTATAGTTAGCTATTTGTCTATAGAATGGAAACATACATCTTGCATTATTCGCAATATATAAGCCCCGTCCTTTTCATATATATTTCACTCCAAATAGTCCACTAATTCAACGATATTAAGGCAAAACAATCCCAGTTTATAGTGATGCAACTATGTGCCAATCCCCGGTTTTCTCGTTTGCCTCTTTTATTTATTTTGTCAATGTGGACTACTAACTACTGTGTAATCTTGGCGCAATATGACGAAACGATATATAAAAGCCAGTATTAATGTTGACCGACACTGCTTCAACTTACATAGACAGTTTTTAACTTTAGAGAATAATAATTGTAGAATTGTAACTCATTTTATTCGGTGTAGCGCTAGTATATCATTTGTTTTTTTAACGTAAGTGAATAGTTGAAATCTGTAATAAAAATGCATTACACGTAAATAAAAGTACGGAAAATGGACGTAACTATAAATCAAAAGTGACAATTTTGTAATTCAGGCAGTATGTCAATCAGGAATATCCGGCGAACGTACGTGGCAGATGTATTTGTTGAAAATGCGATACTGAAAATACTTGTAAATTGCTAAAAGGAAATAGTCGCACATAGGAAGATGTAAATGTTTGTAGAAGCGAATAAACCAATGCATATTTTGCGAAAACATATCAAATATTGTCCTAAATGCATGCAAAAATTAATTTGCCTAGCTGCATTTCGATAGAATGCTATGGATTTTAGAGTAATGAAAATGTAGTTACTGTAATATGAAAAGTAATATATTTATTATTATCTTCTATTACAAGTTTATATGTTTCGAACAGGACATGTGGAAATTCTACAGCGACATCTTTGATACATTATATATTACTGAATCTAGACCTCCGATATTATTGTAGTCCTTTTGTAAATACTGGAAAAGTATTTATCTAAGTTATCTTGTTAATGTGGTGTTAGAATATAACTGGTTATTACGGTTTATCTCCAATATCCTTATATGAGTCTGCGATATATTTCCATTGTATTAACGCCTTATGGGAACGGTGACACAGCATATCATTATACCATTTTAGACAGGACAGATACTATTCTTGTGATCTTAGCCAGAAGACCAAAACGTTTCAGGTACGTCCAAAATGTGGCATTTATTATTTTATTATTATTTTTTTTTTTTACATTACGTTTTCCGTGATCAAGAAATCCTATTTATTAAAAAAGCGGATACCATACAACGAGCATTAGATTATCGTATCTATATACTAATTTAATGTTCGTAATATGGTATAAAATTCTATCCTCATTTTTAATAAACAGGATATCCTGATCGAATAATTTATCATCTTGAACCCGTAACATACTACCTACGTACGCTAAATTTACGACTATATTAATAAAAATAAAATAAATTTTTCTATAATATATGGAATATATTACATTAAGAAAAAATCAGTTGGTAAGTATAAAATATACTCCAGTTCTAAAACCGCTGGATTGAAAGTTAATAGTTTTTCATGTTTATGGAATTGATTAAATTAACTTGTATGTATAAAGTTAAATGTAATCATAATACATTGTTCATTGTCAAGTCATGGCTCTCTGGTTTTACAGGATGAACAAGAATATATGATTATCCTGCACATACGTTTTTGCTTTTTATGAAAACATTTGTTCATCACAAACAAGACATATTGCCGTAGCTATTGTTATATGATCCAGCTTATAGAAATACATAGACCGTTGAGAGTTGGTCAGAAGATTTAATTTACATTAAATATAAATGCTAGAAATTTGCTACGACAATAGAAAGCCAGGAAAGAGATCACAACTGGGAAGATCCGAGTAATTAAGCAATAAGAGAACTAATATCAGGGGTACTGCTTAGGAAAAAAGATTTTGTTTTTTTTCTGCCGATTGTTCTTAAAATCAGATATTAATAATGATTACAACATAAAATATATATTTGTTTCTTACTTATATATCTATTTTTTTTAAATTAACAATATGTAAAACGATAATTGATAGCTTTAGTGGTTATTTTTACTTGACGCATTCAGAATAAAATATGTTATGCAGATATAAAGTCGTATTACATGTAAACTAGGACATTCTTCACAAATGTCCCATATAACTCGAGAGGGTCGTATATAATCTGGTCGAAATTGGGAGCTGCACCATTTATTAGATCCACGCAAATAGATTTTTAGCCTCATAAGCTGCAGTAAAGTAATACCCTGCATATATTGAACACAGTTTATCCATATTATAGCACATGGCAAGAATTCAACTTTCAATTTGAAAAACATTGTCACATAAAAAAGTATTACTTTAAGCATCTATTTATTATGCCATTTGTTCAAATTGAAATCCTACATAAATTCTCGTCTTCGATATAAATGGCTTTTTTTAGTCGCACAAGAGGCATATAAAGAAGCTTAGATGTTACACCGACTGAAATATTGGGTTAATAACATGCATAGACCTCTTTTCAGAAGTGTACAAATATACAACTTATAATTAAGAGCATCAATCGTTATTACTCAAATCACAATAACAAGAACAATAAACGGAATTAAACACAGTTGTAGCCATTTCGTAATTCTGAAGTAATTTTAATATATGTTTAATTATTTTCTTGTTATACTAGAAATTTGAGAATTTTATATTAATAATGATGATGATAATGATAATAATAATAATAATAATAATAATAATAATAATAATAATAATAACAAAAACAACAACACGTTTCTTACCACGGCGTAAAATACATATATATCACTTAGAAAGCAACACAGGCCATGGCAACAATAACAATATTATAAGATAAGGCACAGACCAGATAAATCTAATTTCAACATATAGACAATGTGAAGATAACCTTTGGATGTAGTTTTATGTATATAAGAGAATCTCCGCAAATATTTGTAATAAATTCATGAAAAAGAAAATCTGAGTTGCTTCATATGTTAATTTTCTGTATTTATTGGTAAAAGCTCTCTTTTAAATCACGGATCTAATTCATTTTTCTCGCTAGAAATTTGGTGTCATGACCAACGACCCACCCGTCTACAGACGTATGAGTCGTGTATAGCTCCAAAGAATCTCTAGATTTTAGGGAATATTTACCTTAGCTTGGCAAGTTACTTGTTTTACTGGAGGGCAGTCTTTGAAACTTTCTGCATTTGAACCGCTTCCAAAACGGCACCGTTCATAAGAAATGATTAATTTTTATATCCGTTCTTTCGTTTACAAAAGCATCCATGAAGAGCCGTTATTGATCGTTTTAGTTTATTTTGAGGAGACTTCAAACTTTTCTTATTGATACTCAAATCGATTCAAAGTCAGTTCCACGAATAGAAATGAAAGGATACCGAAATTCATATGATACTATTATTAATATCAAAATGTTGCTCTCCGCTTTCTAACAAGTCCCTTATCATAAGTTCATTTCCTTTCTTTTAGGTAAACTAAAATTGGTAATGGCGACTGCACAATGTGCATAAACGCAGTCAACGTGAATGATATCTTGTTCCATTAAACAAATACGACTTCGAATTTCACAATCAAATTTACTCCCTAACATTTATTACTGTTTCACGTCTATATGGTATAAAAGTAATGATGTTTCTCACCGAAAATAATAGGTATTGCACATATTACTAAGACAATAGATGTACGGCATTAATAGACGTGTACGAATCTTAGATCACTGTGAATTTTATTTTTTTAATATATCAACCTGACATAAAAACAAAAATATTACAGAGATTTTTACTAAAAAAATAGCTTTTTTGATTATCCACAAACACACTGGTACCAAGCCTTTTCGGTATTAGTTCGAAGAGTATTATCTTTACTAAAAAAAACGTTATTTGCCAATAAAATAATACGTAATTTTGATAGACTTCATATACAAAATATTATGTTCTTCTCACTGGAATATCACAAATATTATTCTCCATACTATTAAAAATCAGTAAACCCCCGATAATAATGAACAGTTATTATATCAACACCGCTCATCGAATGGCTAGAAACGAGTATGTGATTCGCATTTTTGTGATGACATGTGTATGCATGCTTAATTTGACTTGGGAATCTTCGTTAAGCTTCTCAATTCGCGATTTTTAAAGACAAAAGTTACCACTTATCAACACCTGAGGTCACTGGAGGATAAGGGTTAATGAGTATACGGTAGTGCCTGGGAAAATATCGTAGTAATCGATAGTAATGGGAATTGGGTAAATTGGATTACTTAAGAAGACAGCTAATCAAAAACAATTTTCACGTTTGACTTGAAGACGACCATATTGTAGTCAGTTAGACGCCGGCGAACGGAAAACAATTCCACGAGCGTGCATTCCTATGAGAGAAGATTTGTTCGTGGGAGCTACGTTTATGTTTAAGACAGATTAAAAGTGGGGAAAATTATGGATAGTGTTTTCAGCTGGACGTGTGTATATTGTAAAAGTCACACCAAGAGTGCCATAGATTGGAGCTCAGACGAGCATTTGCCATAAAATAACGATAAAGCAGGGAAAGGCTCGCAACGTCTCTTCTGTGGGAAATAGGTTGCAGAGAAGAGAAAAGAGCATCTCTCACAAGGGCACGCAGTCTATTTCGGACTGTCAAGGCAATATTAGCTGCCTCTAACAGCTCCACTGAAGATAAGAGTAACAGTACTCCATCCTTGGGCGTACTTAGCTCTTACAAAGATGGATAATTGCATCAGCAGTGAGATATCTACTGAAGAGTTTGAACGATTCCTCCATCTTCAACTAGCATTATCAATGGATTTGATATACATGTTCAGATCAGTAGTAAAGGCCAGACCCAGAAGATTATCAAAACATGGAGCCTCCGGAAGACGATAGCCATTCATTTTAATTGGTGCCAGATGGGGACAGAGCGTTTATAGTAAAAAAATAGAAGTTTCGTTTTAGCTTCATTGAAATAACCCAACCATCTCTTTCTCCATTGTACCACATGATCAAGACCAGAGGAGAGAATCAGAGAGAACCTGGTCGTTTACAGCTTTTAAGGTGTTGAACAAGATGGTAGCATCGTCAGCATAAATGTCTAACAATGATCTTAGTATGTGTTATTTAGGAGATCATTGATGGATATCCAGAAAGGAGTTGGGCTGGGAATTGACTTATGAATCTATAAGAGAGAAATTGTTTAATAATTAAAAAATAAACTTTCAGCTACACCGGAGCTGGAAATTTTGTAGAGTAGACCTTTATGCCCTACCCTATGAAAGGCTTTCGATAAGTCAAGGGAACTTGCCCTAGAAGGAAGCCTCTGGCGAGAGATTCGCTAATCCTATAAAATAAAACTGTTTGCACATTGGCTGTAGATCTAGCAGAACGGAGACCTTATTATATTTCAGTAAGGAGGTTATTTTTACTGAGGTGGTTTACTACTTCTATATTTAACACAGACTCAAGCACCTTACTCATAACGCACAGGAGACTGATTGGTCTGTATTGAGAGGGAGATGAGCTGTTCCCTGATGTATTGAATACGGGACAAATGATGGGGTTTTTCGGGGTGTTGGGAAGCTATCCCCCTTAAGACAATGCTTAAACACCTTTGTAATTATGGAAATAGGTTCTATTAAAAGCTTTTTTTTACAAAGGAGTTACCACTTAATAAGGCCCGGAAGCCACTCAAGGATGAGTTCTAATCGGTGTACAATGGACAAAGAGGACATATGGTAGTCACCGTTAGTAGTGGAAATTTGGTAGGGTTCATCGAGCATTGTTAGTTAGTTGGAAAGCAGGAAAACAAAATTGAATGCCACAGGTGTGCAATTCTAAGACGGAATCTTTGTTCTTGGAAACTACTTTTAGGTTGAGCACAGCATTATAATTGGAATGCCGTCAGGATCTGTTGGTTTAGTTGAATCGAAATTCTTGATTAGCTTCCCAACATCACGCACAGATATGTGTATTTCGCATAGTGTGTTTTCCAAAATAGGAGAGAATTCGGGTATCTGGCGGCCTTGATAGCTTAGGATAGAAATAGCTGCAAACATTTGGTGAATAATTTGGCTTTGTCAGATGCTGACTAGATTACCCCCTGTTCATTGATGATGGTTGGGATAGAACACACACATCTACTCAGGACCCTGTTTGTTATTTGCAAAAATTGGTGAGAACCAAGGCGTTGTTCAGCTAGTTTAGACTTGACGGACTAAGTATACAACTTCTCACGTTCTTTATTACTCTTTAACATTAGTTTTTGGCGGTCCTGAAGCGGTTTTAATATCAGCACATCTATTACGTTAGAACCACTGGAAATAGTGGTTTCTGTGTGCAATGGCAACAGCACATGACGGAGAGAACCACGGACGGCTGTTAAGTTTTCCCTTGAATATTTTGGAGAGTATGAAGCGGTCTATTCCTACATTTAACCTTTCCGTCAGCTCTGATACCATAATTGCCACGTTTTCTTTTCATCGCATAGGTAGATCTGATATGCTAGTAAGTCATAGAGTATCGATATACTGTACAATGGAGAGATATGTCGAAGAACTTATTATATTTTGTTTTTATTCTGACACAACCGAGTGGTCGGAAGGTCCCAGTGGGGACAGAACGGAAGATGAACATAGCTCAGTGTAAGTTATGAGAAAAGGTATCGGAGACTTACATACTGACCATCAATGTCTGACACACGGGTGAGTTGGTAAACAATTTGTGTTAGCAGATAAGCCATTGAGACATCGTAACAGAACCTCTCTGTTTCTTGTAATTAAATTTCTAGAACGCTGAAATGTAGACGTCCAATGTTGGAGAAGGAGACGTGGTTCTCGGAGTCTAAGTTATTATTTGAGGTTCTGCGTTTGATCGTGTATTCTTTTTTTAATACTTTTCATGATAGAATAAAGGATTTCTGAAATAGGTCGACACACTTGGTTGGAGTAGGACGGAGAGGAAACGTAAGGTAGATAAAGAATGAAGAATATTTTTTGTATAACGTGATAAGTAAAGTCGTAACACTTACCAACTAATATGGCATGGTGAAGGCATATCTGAAGATACTGCATGGTCCAGAATCCATTCGCCAAATGTTAATGCAGCTGTTCCAGTAGTTTACACCTGCTGATAGACCAGCATCCTTATTGGTTAATCCAAGGTTCGGGTCCCTGACTATCACGCGGGTAACATCAACACAGTAAAAAGTTTACCTTCAGCACCCTTAATAGCAACATACAAGATAAAAATAGAAATAGAAAATTATAAACATTTAGGCGATTGGTCACGCGCTAAAATACTGTCGAGCGAGAATACAGTCTTTTCTTCTCACTTTGTCAAAAAAAGAATTCGTTCTAAACGGTGAGTGAGGGATAAATTAAGAGAAGTGAAGGTTTCGGGAGCTGCATTTTGTCCTTTACATTAAGAAATATAATAAAATTAATAAGTATTCTACTTAATATGAGTTTAGTTGACTTGTTTAAAGGAAAGTATGGCGTTAGATTTCCGTCTCACTAAGTGAAATAAGAAAAAAACTCAGTTGAATGGATTGAAATTGTCTACCCCTTTTGCTTACAGTTGACGATTGGAGTATGACTATTTGAAAAGTATAATAAAATGGAATGGCGTTGGCAGTGGTTTTGCAAAAACAATTTGGGCATACGTGGAACTCAACATTGGAGAACGCATTTATTTTGAAAAAAGAAGCAAGTGAATACCAACCGCAAATCGACAACAAAATCAAACAACAAATCCTGACAATAGTATTGAGGGGTGCAAGTGTAGAAAGAAAAACAATTAGGTAAATAAATAACCACCAAACTGGATTTGAGTAGAAAATGTCTACCCCTTTTGCTAACATTCGACGCTAGCCAGCGTATTTAGTAGTATGACTATTTGAAAATATACTAAAATGGAATGGCGTTGGCAGTTTCTTTTTGTTTTTGCAAAAAAATATAGGCAGTCATTGAATTCTAAATTGGAGCACGCATTTATTTTGAGGAAAAATAATAAGTGAATCACAAGCCGCAAATTGAAAACAATAAATTTCAATTATTTACTTAACAATAGTATTTACGGACGACTTTATTATATATTCGTCAATAATAGTTGTTTCTTTTCGGTACAGAAAATAATATTTTCAATATTTTTATATAAAATATAACATTATTAACATCATATTTAGGATAGGAGATTTGCAATAATTTATATTGTTAAGGAATAATTGCCATATATTAGCGTACCTCCTCTGACCTGTGTGTATTGGTTGAAAAAATGGGATAATACGTGATTAGCAGGTGATAAAACGAATCCTTTCTCATGTGACCGGAATAAAGATAGTTTTTTTTTCTATTTTAATAGCATGTACATATTAAGCGTTTTGTTAGTTTTACATGTGCAGATATGAACAAGCTTGTAAATGCTTTAGCTTACTACTAGGGAATTGACGAAATGTAATTATAAAAAAGAAAATTGTTAGTTTGGTAAATAATGTTTGCGTATAGATATTGTCAGAAATAGTACAACGTTTATATTCTGATCTATGGACACTTCCTCTGAGACTGTGCAGGTAATAGTCTTTAAAGATGCATTTAATGTTATATTTACTGTGTACGTAGGATGAATTCGGAAAAAAAAACGCAACATGTTTGTGTTTTGTTTCAATTCGTAATACGAACCATACGTACAAAACAACAGAAACGGTGCTACAGAGAGTGTATAAAGAATCTTTTAAAATCAATTCATAGTGTACTGTTCGAATGCACTTTCTTATAGAAAGTAGTCCGGATATCCATGTCGACAATCAGTTACATAGATAATTAATAAACCTAGGCTCACTTATTTGTAAGTAAAATCAATCAATCGAATAAGTTGGAATTTAATTCTTATAAATATAAATTAATTATCTAAAAACAAAGGCTGGAAAGACACATTTAAAAATCAATTTTCTTCCAAATAATTCTTTATACCGTCAGATGTCATCCGAAAGTACACATATTACACCCTTCTCATGAATTAAAATAGTAATGCATGTGAGAATTGTAACTCGTTACATTTTTATCAGTTGGATGTAGTAAGACCACCCTGGTTCATTGTACCACACCTTGCTCTTTCATGGACAAAAAAAAAACATTACTTGTCATGGCCTCTATTGTTAGGTATGTTATTCTTTATATGAAAAAAAATTAACAGGCCGGTAAACTCGACTTGAATATATGGTCCTATAAATTTGTATCAAAATTTTTTTTTTAAAACGAAAATAAAATTGTGTTATTTATGGGTCGTGGAATTGCATTCTTCTGCAAAAGATCTAGCTAATTTGCGTATTCATTTTACTTAATTCCCTGTTTGTTATTTTCGGTTTTCTTATGGGATTATCATCTTTAGTTAACCTATTTCGTGTACTTATGCAAATATTCTACATGATTATATACTTGCGTAATATCTGCGTAAAAAGGTTTGTAGTAAAGACAATCTTCGTTTTATATATATTTATATATGTGTATATATATGTTGCTTAAAATGTTGCCTACCAAACTTCTTTGTCAGTTTTTGATCTACAGTCTAAAACGTAACTCCAAAAGGTTATCGAACCCATGTGAAAGTTTATATTTGGGTTTTGACCGAGGAAAATCGGTGTAAGAGTGTGAAAATTAAAGAAATAGTCATTTTCCGGTGAAGATCGAACGACGGTATTACGAATATGCATGCGTATTGTAATAGGCATTAATTCATATTTTAACTTTTAACCTCCAAGTAAGCATGTCTTCAGAGTTCAGGCGTTGACGCCACAGGAAAAAATAAATCGTAAGCTAAACATGTTTGGTTTCTATTGACGGTGGTGACGCACGAGTCAATTATTCTTTTAATTTTTAAATCATTACTATATATGTGGTACAGTATGATATAATAATAAATACGAACTCTACATGAATCGAAATGTCATATTTAAGCGTGTTTTACGATCAGGCAATGTTGAAGGCCTGCTAGTATTTAACTAAACTATGTCTCTTTAATCTTTGAAGAATCTGTACTGAAATTAAATAACATTTCACTTATTAATTTTTTATATGCACTTAAAATAACAATTTTCTCCTGATCAGATATGCGAAAATGTGGCACAGCATTTCATTTATCTTTCACAATTTTAATTTGTATTTTTGTCGCGTTGTCAATCATTATATTACGTTGCAGTGGAATTATTAAATAGCATTTTATTGAATCTGTTACGTTTGAGTTTTATTTTTCGTCAGTTTGTCACGCTTAGATTTTCTGTCGATCGATATGTTTTAATCTACTACGCTTAAGTTAGACATATCCTCGGTTTGTTGTGTTTGAGCTCAACAGTTTGGATCATTACAAAATACAATTAATGTGTTTGGAATTCAAAAAAATATGTTGCCAATTTATATATTTCAGAGTAATCCAATATTGCTGGCAAAAATAGAATAATATTTACAAGTGGGGAAAACAAGATTATGTCATGCTTAAAAATAAAATGTAGAGGAGATATATGAGAGGCGATTTAAAGAAACCATCATTCGCTGTAATGTATTTGAATTGACATTTTTCCTTGTAACACATAATTATGAAAGTAAATGTGATATAAGAATAATATATGTGAAAAGAAAACGTCCTATCTCCAAAAAAAGTGATATAAGAATAATATATGTGAAAAGAAAACATCCTATCTCAAAAAAAAGTGCGGCGACAATGAGGCCTTGAATTACAGTAGCGACTATATTTGAAATTTAAATTAATTTTTATAAATCATATTATAACAAGTTTAATTTAACCTTAGAGTTTATAGTCCATGTATACTCTAACAAAATAATAAAAGACATTTTTTTACATAGGCATGACCATTTATCAAGCTCAAGAGGCCACTCGAGGATAATGGTTAAAGAGTATACAGTAGAAATTGGGCAATATATCCAGAAATGTAAATATGTAATGACTTCATTTTATAGTAAATAAATCTATGAGTTGTTATAATATACATACGTCTATACATACGTATATATATATATATATATATAAATATATATATATATATATATATAACTACTTCATTTATTCACACAAATTTAATATACGAAAGTATAGATTTATGCGTAAACTTAAAGTATTTACATCAAAAGTGCTCAATACGTAGGTAGAGCTAGTTAGTAATTTATAAAATATATATGGCGATTAAGCTACACTGAATATTCTGCGTTTCATCCAAGTATAGGATTCGTCAGGCTTATGCGCCTAAGCCTGACGAATCCTATAGTTGGATGAAACGAAGAATATTCAGTGTAGCTTAATCGCCATATATATTTTATAAATTACTATATATATATATATATATATATATATATATATATATATATATATATATATATATATATATATATATATAGGTGGTTTTTGTTTTGTTTTTTTAAACGATAGTAATGTTTATGTCTCCGCCTCGGAGAACCTGTGTTTATTTGGACGCATTATTTATGTATTTATTATTTAAAAAAAACAGTAATCTACTGGCACGGGTGTTTCGGAGCCCTACTCCTCATCAGCCTTGCTTGACGGTTTGTAGGATTCGAACATTAGAGCTTATGTGTTTCAGTCCAGCGCCCTAATACCCTTCGCTATATTACCATAGACTATTTACTGCTTCGTTTTTATATATATATATATATATATATATATATATATATATATATATATATATATGTATATATATATATTAGATATTCATCCAGATACAGTACTTTTTCGCTGTTTTACAGCTCATCAGTGCGGCTATATATATATATATATATATATATATATATATATATATATATATATATATATATATATATATTAGGTTGCTATTTTCCAAAGGCAGGGTAACCAGTGAAACATAACGAGGTTCATAAAAGAGTGCTCAATACAGAAGTAGATCAGGTTACATTTTTCTTTGTATAAGCAGTAGTTTGTTTCTACATAACCATGAGCATGTTTCGATCTACTAGTATTTACTAACTAGGGACCTCTCTAGGCAACAACCCTTATTTTCGAAAATGGATTTCTAAAATCTTTTTAGGTTGCCAACTCATCCTTACAATGAAAATAGAGGAGCTACTTCGAAGAATGAGATGGAAAGCGCATTTTTCCTCAACAACTCAGCAAATGAAGGCCATTTGAACTACTATGGTGTTAAAAGCCAGGAATCAGCGCCCCACGTGGAACAATTTGATCACTTCGAGGCGTATCTTGCAAAGATTGTCAGGAGTATTACCTTCCACGAAAGGATTATAAAGATTTTAGAATTCCGTTTTCGAAAATAATGGTTGTTGCCTGATAAGGTCTCTAGTTAGTAAATACTAGTAGGTCGATACATGCTCATGGCTGTGTAGCTACAAACTTCTGCTTATGTAAAGACCAATATATATATATATATATATATATATATATATATATATATATATATATATATATATATATATACAGTATCGGCCATAATATAAGGAATGGAAAAAATTACAATTATGTATATTTCAAAAATTAGAGCATGGATTTTTCCTGAAATAATCAGATTAAACAAATAGAACCAATGTGTATAAACTAATACCAAAAAGAATATAATAAAATTACGATTAAATATTGAGAAATATTTTAGTTTTAAATTATATCTGTGGATTTATCCTGGCCAAAAGTTAAGGAACGAGATAAAATCTTTATGTTTTTTTAATGCAAATGTTTTAAAAAATAAATTTCATTCAATATTTAGTGAATATCCTTTTATTCTTTATGACCGCACTGCATCTTCGACCACAAGACTGAATTAGTTTCTTTCAACAGTCAGGATATATCTTTTTCCACTCTTTCTTCATTAAATCCCACAAATGATTTTGATTTTGGGGATCCCTCGTCTGTGCTCTTTCTCCAATCATTTTCCAAACATTTTCTATCGGATTCAGATCCGGACTCTGCGCTGGCCAGTCCATTACTCTTATTCCTTCTTCCTCGAGGTAACATATCACTTTTTTAGCTTTATGGAAAGGGGTTTTATCTTGCATAAAAATTCTTGGCTGATTAGGTGAAAGGCGTAAGCTCTCAATGACAGGTTGTTGAAGGAGCTGCTTATGAGTCTCCGCATTAACCCTACCATAGATTCGAACTAGAGGGCCAACTCCTTCCAAGGATATCATACCCCACACCATTACACTTCTCCTTCCGAATTTAAGTGTCTTTTTAACACATTTGGAGGAAAATCGTTCACCTGCTTTACGCCGTACATGCTTCTTCACATCAGACCCAAACAAAGTGAACTTAGATTAATCGCTGAAGTGAACTTTAGCCCATTGTTCATCAGTTCAGACGACATGCTCATGGGCAAACTTCAAATGGCTATTTTTGTTCTTCTTGGAGATCAAGGGTTTAGATACTAGCACACTGGCATGCAATCCGGCAGCTGCTAACCGTCGAGAAACAGTTTTTCTAGATATATTTTCCCAGTCTGTTCATTAAAATCACGAGAAATTGATGTTGCGGATTGTAATCGGTCACTAAGAGCCTGCCTTACCATTATCCTTTCTTCTGTTTGAGACGTTTTAGGGGGTCTGCCGGTTTTAGGGGATGCTTCTAATGTATTTTTATTCTCATATCGAGCTATCACACGATGAACAACACTTTTTGATCTTCGAACGATATTAGAAATTGTTGAAATTGATTTCTTTTCTTTGTAATTGTCTAAAATTATTTTTTCTTAGAGAGACAGAGTTTTGCGAGTCGGTGACGCCATTTTTCTTTGTTGTGCTTATCAGCAATTCGAATATTAAAACTAGCTATTTTTATGTAAAGTTTAGTCTCTTAAAAATAAATTTTCTATTTCGTTCCTTAAGTTTTGGCCAAGATAAATTCACAGATATAATTTTAAACTAAAATATTTCTCAATATTGAATCGTATTTTTTTTTGGTACTAATTTATACACATTGGTTCTATTTGTTTATTCTGAGTATTTCCGAAAAATCCATGCACTAATTTTTTAAATATACATGAATAATTGTAATTTGTTTCCGTTCCTTATATTATGGCTGATACTGTATATATATATATATATATATATATATATATATATATATATATATATATATATATATATATATATATATATATACGCAATACAAATGTTTATCTTAGTATTTCATTTATATATATATATATATATATATATATATATATATATATATATATATATATATGTGTGTGTGTGTGTGTGTGTATTCTGTTAGCATTTACTGTTCTTTTCTGCTTCTTCTATTTTGCTACCATCATATCGCCCCCTATAAATTTTAACCTTCAATTTTCTTAATATTTTGTATCTGATGTCAGTGATCTTTTTTTCTTTACCTTGGTATAATGTTATCTTTTCATTCCTTCTTACAAGAGTCATTTAGTTTCGAAATGCTTTATATTTAAAATATTTCTTTCTTATTATATTTCCTGTTACCGTTACTGACTTGCTTATAAAGTTCCTTTGTTGCTGTACACTTTATCTTCTTAATCATATATATATATATATATATATATATATATATATATATATATATATATATATATATATATATGCTGAAAAGTTGATTGATCGACTTATAGGTTGTTTAGGTCACGAGTTCCCAGATAGGCATTATAAAGGTGTAAACCCCCTTGGTGATTATGTGATGAACGTGCTTGTAATGTGTCTTCTTCATTGAACACTCATCAAAATTACATCCCTCAGATGATATAGACTGTATCCCAATGATCATTAACATTTACAATCAGCTTATTTTAGAATTATAACTTGCAATTACTCAGTAATATTGATTTAAATAATCCCTCAGTAGTGCAATGTATAGAACTTCAGCATTGAGACGCAATTAATATGAATAATGTTTGCAAGTTATATGAATAATGTTTGCAAGTTATATGAATAATGTTTGCGTCATAATAAAGTGCACTTTTCTGAAACGATCATGGCTTGTGTTTATTCGACCAAGGGAAAGCTCCTTAAACAGAGAAAAATTTAGTAATATTATAACATTTTTCTTCTAAATCATTTGTAAAACCAACGCTTCTAGAAGCTACTCTGCGTTTATAAAAATATAGTATTGGGAGGACAAATTTTATTTAGAGCTTACACGGGTATTTGTAAAGTTTGAAAACTTTAACAAACCTTTGAATCAACTGACTGTCCTTTTTTTAATTACCCGTTACTGTTGCACACACAAACACACACACACACACACACACATACACACACACACACACACACGTATATACACCCACACATGAGTGTACTATCATTTTACATGGGGTTAAACATTTACGTACTGATTAAACGGTGCAAAATACGACGAGGATTTTTTTGATTTAATATAATGTATTTTATTTAAAGTCCATAATAATTAAAAAATGTGTCGATGCGTTTCTTAAAAATGCACACATTAATTGTATAAATAATTTACAATGCATTAACGAAGAATTTTCATCAGTGCATAATACTGTTAGACTTACGAAATAGGATTTGTCAAATATTTTAATTAATGCACATTTAATGTCATCAATTAATATATTTAATGCCGGTATTTTTTATTATCGCACACAAATAAAAGGGAAATCATGTCTTTTACTGGAGTTTATAATATATTAAATATATCGTATTTTCTAGTGCACTTACAAAAAATAAACCATGACAATTCCAACCATTTGAAAATAATTACTTAAACGTTTGCTTTTTTAAACATTTTTTTATGTTTCCTGATCTTTTTCTGAATTTCAAATTATTTATTTTATTTTTACCTGCAATCATGGTGTGTAATTCTGCTATATCGTTGTCGAACAGTTTTTGTCTGCCATGTCTCTTATCCTCAATAATATTAAGCACACACACACACACACACATACATATGTAAATATATATATATATATGTGTGTGTGTATATATATACATGTATGTGTGTTAGTGTATGTGTATGTGTGGTGTACGTTTGTAAAAAGAAGTGTATATATTATATGTATACTAATTAAAAGAAATATATATAATAATCTTGAAACTATTCTAATATTAAAATAATGATGTTTCTATATGAGATAATTTGCGAAATGTTTCTTTTCAAGCGGATTTGAATTTAAAACACAAATCTATAAGCGTAATTTGCCACAATGACATTTCTGTTATATAGGAAAACATCAGGATTGGTATTCTTCTGTGATTAAGGACCCAAGTCCTTAATGAATGAATATATTTTGTTAGTTTTTGTTGGATAAAATCTATACCGAAAACACCGTGCGGTATATATATATATATATATATATATATATATATATATATATATATATATGTATGTGTGTGTGTGTGTGGGTGTGTACAAATACATGTATATATGTGTGTGCTTGTATGTGTGTACACACGCATGCATATATATATACATGCGTGTGTGTACACACATACACACATAAATATATACATATATTAATACACACACATGCATATACATCCACACAAATTGAATATATATACACACACACACACATATATATATATATATTTATATTTATATATATAAACCATAAACTAAAGAAACCAGAGTGTACACATAATAATGTGCAAAATAGATCTGATATGTACCAACGCTTATTGAACTGTAAAAAAATGTCTTACGTAACTTTACTCTTCCGCCTCACGAAAGATGTGTTAAGCAAACTAATAAATAAAAACCATAGTAACTAGCATCTAAGAAAATGTTTCCTGCAGCTCTTAAACAAAATAGTAAACCACCTGCCTTGCAGGACTTGTATAAGTATTCCAGATATATTGGAGTTATTATTTTAGCTAATTTCTCGTTTGAAAGGTCAAACTCTAAAATAGTACTGATCTTATAAAAATCCGTCGCCACTGTCCAAAGTTTTAGGCAGACATGCAAACATACATACATACATTTATATATGGGAAACTGAAAATTTTCGATCCAAACCGATGAAAAAGCTTGCCCTATCTCTGATTAGCATTTATGTGAAATGTTATATGTTTGGACCAGAAACTGAGTAATTTCGTAGAGGAGGCAGCGGTAATTTAAAAAAAAAAATTGACCCCTATTATGACCCATTAGGATTTGTTGTTTTGGTCTCAAATCAAGTTATTAAGTTATATTCATGTGAATGGAACCTCCATCTGAAATTTCAAGTGTTTATACCGAAAATTGTCGGAGGAGTTTCGTAGAGTTCACAAAAGTCAAATCGTTGAACTTTGACAACTTCACAGCCAGATTTCTGGCCGAAACCCCATCACCAAGATTTTCCCAAATCTCCTTACTCTGTATATCACATTTCGAGTCTGTAGACTTAAAATTGACAGTGTTATTCAGTAGGGAAATGTACACACACAGACACGTTCACCTTTATAGATTGGTGCCCGCCGTTGACCGGGTGTTTGGAAGTGTATGATGAGCAAAAACAAACAACAAAAAAACAGTCAATTTTTTTTAAGTTTGACCCCTGTTATGACCCCTTAAAATTTGCTGTTTTGATCTCAAATTAAGTTATTAAGTTAGATCCATGTCCAAGGAACCTATATCAAAAATTCCAACTGTTTAGACTCAAAAGGGCGGAGGACTTTGGTAGAGTTCTCTAAGGTCAAATCGTAGAACTTTGAGCTCGTAACAACCAAAATTTTGGCCGAAAATCGATAACAAAGATTTCCCAAATCTCAGTACCCTGTATATCAAATTTCGAGTCTGTAGACTAAAAATTAACAGAGTTATTGCGTAGGTATATGTACACAGAGACACAGATAGACTGACACACAGACATACAGACACGTTCACTTTTATCAATATATAGATTAACAGTTCCGCCTTGCTTTGCGCGGGCCCTATGTACCGTTCATTAGGTTATGTACATACGTATATATTAAAAAGTGTGAATATGTAAAGTAATGCCTTTTGTATAATAGTCTTCTTTAGCTATCATACAGAAAACACAGACAGGCACGTTCACTTTTATAGATGTATTGATAGATCGATAGATACATTGGATTCAATATATAGTAATGACTAACATTTACGCCCGGCGTTGCCCGGGTGTTTGGAAGTGTATGTTGAGCAAAAAAAAAAAAAGAAAGAAAGAAACGCGGCCATTTTATTTTAGCTTGTACCCCTATTATGACACCTGACAGCTCAAATCAAGTTATTAAGTTAGATACATGTCCAAGGAACCTCTATCTAAAATTTCAAGTGTGTATACCCAAAATTGTCGGAGGAGTTTGGAAGAGTTTTCAAAGGTCAATTCGTTGAACTTTAACCCCTTAACAGACAAAACCCGATTACAAAGATTTTCCCAAATTTTAGTATCCTGTACATCAAACTTCGAGTCTGCAGATTAAACATTGAAAAGTTATTGCGTATGAATATGTACACAGCCACACAGGTACGTTCACCTTTCCACACACACATATATATTAAAACACACACACACAAGCGCACATATAACCACACACAGACATAACACCCTTATTTCTAATACAACACACTGAACAATACAAACCCTACTTAACCTCGAAACCAACAACACTAGGAAACACCTTGACTCATAGTATAATATCTGTTCCAACACCTGCCCCCCTTTCAGTCAGTCGAGGAGAAACCTCTCATGACTGTGACAACTATCATCCCTTATATCATCCCCCTCCCATACCTATACCCCTCCAATTGGCCACTCCCCTCTGGGGAACGAGATCTTCCCCAGACTAGGAATCAATCCTGGGTCTGTCCATACCCACATGGGGAGACAAATAAATAGAAACATTTAAAAAATCCCGTATACATATTTTTAAATACACCCCTCTATCTAAACAAACATAATATAAAGAATACCCGAACAGTCTAAGACTGAAACGAAAAATCACAATACTAAAATCTAAGAATCCAAAAAATAAATATCAAAATAGAATGAAAACACACCTACCCTTATTCAGAAGAGCTGGTTCTCCCCCCACCTCACACATACATATTAGTAACGACCTTGGATCACAGATACCTTCCTAGAGAAGCAAAGTACTTATTAATATTATAAAACAGTACACACATTCTTCAAACCAATAAAAGAAAACACACACACATCCTACCTTAAAGGAAAGGAAAAACACAAGCAGAAAGAGAGAGTGAGAGAGATAAACACAACGCGGGAGTGACCACAGCCCAGTAAAACAGTAATAAAAAATGAACATTCCAACGAATAGTAGACACTTACACGTTTTCACCTCTTGGAAACATTTCAAATGAACTACGAAAATGCTATTTTTACATCTCCAACACATTTTGAAAATAATATCCTAAGAGGACGTTCTACAGAATGCCTGAAACGCGTTAAAAACGATTTCAATGATTTACAAACATTATTACAATTATCTAAACATAATTCTCAATGAAAATCCAAGACACGGAATAATAAAATTATGTTAAAAAAATACATATTGTTGGTGATCACCCCCTTATTTAAATATATATATATATACATATATATATATATATATATATATATATATATATATATAGATAGATAGATAGATAGATAGATAGATGGATAGATAGATAGATTAAACTAAAATACATACGTATACATAAATATATATGGAAATAATGTTGTGTTTCCTGTAAACTTTTTACTCAAATATCGTGCAAGATAAATCATGTAGAGTATCTGCATGAATATAATTACACGTAATCGTTAATTTCACAAGCCATATATAAGTAAATTGTATTTTCTTTTTAAATAAATATCGGGCACACGGATGGGCTCGCGAACAATCTGAGTGAGGTCATAAGCAATGGTAAAGTCATGACAGAACCTCCCCTTACTGTCCGTCTTATTTGAGTGGGTCAGCCATTCCACGTTATGAACGTTGAAATCACCACAGATGTGGATATTAGCCGAAGGATGTGCAGACAGCATGTGGTCTATTTTCTCAGATATGCTCTTAAAGATATTAACTCCGCTATCGTGGGGTCGATAGAGGGCAAATATAAATGCAGTTGTGTAAGCAAGTGAAACCCGGAAGCACATATAAGGCAAATTAGGATATTCTCTAGAGATATCCCTGCCACACGGGAAGCCATCTTTAATGTAGGCACATATTCCATGCCCATGGCGATCTTGGGGGTCAGCTTTAGATGTTAAGTTAGAGTATCTGTTAATTATGAACTCGTGTAGGGAAGTGGTCGGCCCTATTCCAGTTTCGCTTAGAAAGAATATGGCCGGTTTCGTCTCCTGTAATTGGGTTTCAACCTCTGGAAGGTTGAAACGTAGACCCCTAATGTTGGAGAAGGAGACATGGTAGTAGGGGTCTACGTTGGAAGATGGGGTTCTAGTTTTATTCGAGTTTTTTTTCTGGAGATGTTTCATGTTGACGTTTTGGAATTTGTGGAACAAGTCATCATACTTGGTTAGAGCAGGATAAAGAGGGAAAGCAAGGGATCATTTTTTTTCTTAGTGGGGGATACCCTTTTCTCTTCCCTGCAACCTCTATCCCACAGAAGAGACGTTGTGAGACTGTCTTTATTTTATCGTTATTTCCATGGCAAGTACTCGTCTAAGCTCCAATTTCTGGTCCCCATCACCAATATTCCACAAAAAACACCCGTCTAGCTGAAGCAATTGTAAATAATTTTCCCCACTCTTTATCTGTGCCAAAATCAAAACGTAGATTTCATGAACGAATCCTCTTTTTTAGAAGTTCACGCCTGTGGAACTCTCTTCCGTTTGCCTGTTTCCCACCTGACTATAACTTGGATGTCTTCAAGTAAAGCATAAACACATTCCTGATGAATCGTTCCCTTAAGTAAGACACTTTATCAAATCTCCAATACTAACGACTACTACGATACAATCCCATTGATAACTGTACACACAATAACCTTTGCACCGAGTGGCTTCTTCGCCTTGATAAGTGGTGGCCCGATGTAAAAAAGGGCCGGTTAGTGGCCGTATCGAAGGTGCGATGTGAGTTCGATCGGAGCTCCGAAACCGCGGCCGCAAATATGATACCTGATGGCAGGAAATTGAATTTTCAACCTTAGACGCTTGAGAGCAAACACCAGGACACATGAAATTGAATTTCAACTGTCTATTTTCCTTCTGACTGATGCGAGCTTCATGTTTCCGCTTCCAGAGAATTCGTTTTCATAATACCTGGATTTCATTTGATAGCCTTTCGAAGAACCAGACATCACGAGCCGAAGTTTTCCGAAGACAATCATGGGTCCTTGCGTGACCTCACCAAGAAAGGCGGGGCCACATATTGGTAGCCGCGATGAGCACGAGTTCTTCAGGCATGCTTTTCAGGACAGCAGCAAGGAAGATTGTAAACAGAGTTGGCGCGAGGACACAGCCTTGCTTGGCGCCGTATCCAACGCTAAGAGTCTGAGCATCCGTCGCCGCTGCAAACGAGAGCAGTTATGCCGTCATGGAAACTGCGTAGTACTCTTGTGAAAGTCTGTTGGAAACCATAGCGTATCAGTAACTTCCAAAGCATGTCTACATCAACTGTGTCGGAGGACTTGATAAAATATACAAAGATGATAGAGAGATTGACGTTTTTCAATGGACTTTTCCTATAATTGTCGGAGGGCAAATATCATATCTTGTAAGGATCTGTTGGCCCTGAATTCACATTGGCTCTCCGGTAGATTGTCTTCATCCAATGCCTGTAGTTGATACTGTAGGCTTTTGGCATTATCTTTCCAACAACAGACAGAAAGGAGATTCCTCTGTGGTTCCCGCATTCCGCCCTGTCCTCTTTTCTCTTATACACTGTTACAATGTTGGAATCTTTGAAATCCTAGGGAACTTCTACTGTTGATGTCCAGATGTTGTGGAAAAGTTGTAGTAATTGACTTCTCAAGGCTGCTCCACCATGCTTCCAAACTTGGAAATGAGTGAGGGCATACCGGAAAGTTTGATGGACTGGAAGCCCCGGCGTAATCTCTGCACTCAGGCGATTAAAGTATGATGGTAGTGCTCTTGCTGAAGAGCGACAGCATTGCAAGGCAGCAGCTCCGGTGACTGGTCAGCGCTATTTAAAGGTGCAATGCCTACCCCAATCTGGGGAGGGTCTTAGAAAAGGTAGACTAAACATTGCTCATTCACACCCACTTCTGGCCAGCTAGCCGCGGTCGGTGGACATTCACAACAGAGGTATGAAGACAAAGAAAAAAACAATGACCTTACTCTGGCGTCGTGGAATGTCAGAACACTGATTGACAATGATGATAGACCGGAACGAAGAACATCCCTCATCTCTCAAGAGCTGGACCGCTATAAGATTGACATTGCAGAACTACAGACAACTCGATTTCTCGACCAGGGACAACAAAAGGGAAAAAACTCATACCTTCTGCTGCTCAGGAAAACCTTCTGGCGAGCGAAGAGAAGCAGGGTTTGCATTTGCAATTTCAAACAACCTTGTGAAAGAACTGAAATCATTACCAACAGGGAAATTTTATCACGTCATGACAATGAGAATTCACATTGGCAAGCAAAGGTATCTGATAATGATCTCCGCATATGCACCAACGATGAAAAATGAGCTGGAGACTAAAGAACTATTCTATCAGTCTCTTAGCAATCTACTTTCTGAGATCCTTACAGCAAACTCATTTTACAATAAGTAAATTTGGAAAAGCAAAAATGAACTCGAATGGCGAACTGTTGGTATCAAAGTGCTCTGAACACGGACTTGCTATAACAAACACGTTCTTCAACTATTCAGACAAATGGTACTGCTTATGGAAACATCCGAGATCCAAGAACCCCACTCCGTTGGATTATGTAATCACAAGAATAGCAGATCTAAAGGACTTCGCAGTACCAGAGTTATTAGAGGAGTTGAATGTTGCACTGATCACTACATCATCCATGCCAGATGCAACATAAAACCAAAGCCTGCTCCGATCAAGGAGAAAGGATCAACACCACCTGAGAAACTAAATACCGAATCACTAAAGGACCAAAGTGTGACAGACGAATTAACACACAAAATATCTGATAGTCTCACAACACAAACTTGCACTACAGAAGAACAGTGGGAAACACTTAAAAATGCCGTGTTCACATCTGCATTTGAAGTCCTTGGTAAACCAAGTAGGAAACATGCAGTCTGGTTTGATGAATCCAACAAAGAGATCATGGCACTCATTCAAAAGAAAAGATCTGCTGTTAAAAAAGTGTAAAATCTAAACTTCAGAAAGAATTGCGGAAAATGAAAAACGACTGATGGATGAAAAAAGCTGCTGAAATTCAGACCCTGGCAGAAAAAATGACTCTAAAGCGTTCTTTGCATCGTTGAAGGAAGTGTAAGGAACATAGACTTCCTGCTTGGACTTTATGAAGAGCATTGATGGCAATGTGTTCCATACGGAGAAACACATATAATGCAGAGATGGAAAGAGCATCTCGAACTTCTGTTGAGCCCATAAACAAGTGCTGAAAATAGAGCTAACCCACCTCAACTGCCTATTTGACCCGAAATGGATGATTTACCAACAGCAGATGAACATAAAGAGGACAAAAAACTGAAAGGCTGCAGTAAAATTCCAGCCTAATATATATATATATATATATATATATATATATATATATATATATATATATATATATATATACACTTGTGCCCGATATTATTCATACCCCCTCTTGAAAATTGAGTTTATTAGGTGTAACTTTGTAAGAATTTATTGTTTACGTCCATATTGATACATATTCTTAATAAACCTCTTCTGATCATTTTCGTCATTTTAAAATCTCGGGATACTTGTAATAAAAGAAATATACAGCTATTTATAAAATCTGCAATGTTCAAAAATAATCATACCCCCTTATTTTTTCAGTATTAATCGAGTTTCTGACTGTTTGTTTCCTGTTTGATTCTTATTTTGAATGCTTTTATACAACCTTTGATTAATTTCATTTCGTTTTTTGCATTTTTCAGAAATTAAAATGATATCAACTGAAAACCAAAAAAAGAATAAAAATTATTAGAATGGGGAAGAAAAAAGAGCTTAGTAATGATCTTAGGACTAAAATTGTGAATTCACATAAGGATGGTTTAGGTTACAAGTCAATTTCCAAGAAATTTGAGGTCCCTACAGCAACAGTACAGAGCATCATCAAAAAATTCCAGAGCCACCACACAACAAACAACTTGATTGGTAGAGGAAGGAAAAGGAAACTGTCTGCTAGAGCCACCAGGAATATTGTAAGAAGTGTTAATGCAAATCCAACCACCACTACTAAGGACATTTTAGAAAATCTGGAGTCTTCTGGCATAAAAATATCAGGGCAAACATTGCAAAGAACTCTGCATGAAAATGGTCTGAAAGGAAGAAGACCAAGAAGGACTCCATTGCACACCGGAAAACGCCTTGCAGCACGTCTAAAGTTTGCTAGGACCCATGTGAATTCTCCAGAGTCCGTTTTCTCAAGTATTTTGTGGACTGACGAAACAAAAATTGAATTGTTTGGCCATATGGATGCTTCTTACGTTTGGAGGAAGAAAGGAGAAGCTTACAACCCAAAGAACACCATACCCACGGTGAAACATGGTGGTGGTAGCCTAATGTTTTGGGGATCCTTTTCGGCTAGTGGTCCAGGTAGTTTGGTCAAGATAGATGGAACCATGAAGAAGGAGCAATATTTGGAGATACTCCAGAAAAACATTAGACAGGATGCGGAGAAGCTCCATTTAGGACCAAACTAGGTCCTTCAACTTCATAATAATCCAAAACATACTGCCAAAATAGTCAAGAAATGGTTTGAGGATAATCACATTAATGTTTTGGAATGGCCTAGCCAGAGTCCTGACCTGAACCCTATCGAAAACATCTGGCACATATTGAAAACTGACGTTAAAAAGCGGAAACCTAGAAATTTGAGGGATTAAGAGAACTACTGCATTGAAGAATGGTCAAAAATCAGTGTTGATGATTGTAAAAACCTTGTTGATAAATATCCAAAACGGTTACAGGCAGTTATTAAGAATAAAGGGCATGCTATTGACTATTAGTAAGAGAGGTATGAATAATTTTGAACTAGTGCATTATTGTTTTTCTTACTTCAAACTTGCATAATTTATTTATTTGTTGAGTTTAAATTAAATGCTTATGCTTGATTTATTGTTTGAAATCCCTTTAATATTGTCTATCTTCTGGTTTGAGCAATATTCTTATAGAAATCTCAAAGATCCGAGGGGTACGAATAATATCGGGCACAAGTGTATATGTCTCGTGTCGCGGGGTTCGAATCGTCTGACTGGTAGTAATCGGGACACCCTGCACTGAAGAATCCCGAAAGGATGAAACACTAGTGTCTGTAGGTATTTAATTATTATAGTAAAAAAATAATTATGACAGCCCCTTTAAGAAATTCGTTTCTTATCGTTGAGCACTTTCAGTTGAATTAAAAGTCGGTCAATTTAGCTCTTATGCGTAGATCATCGCATAACGATTTGATCACTGTCTGTCTGACGTAATGAACATTTAAATTAAAATGTTTAAAATTCAACGCTATTTCACACGGTTAATGGTAGCCGAATGGATACGGCCTCCGCTAATCGAGCCAGAGATGTCTCGTGTCGCGGGCTTCGAATCGTTCGACTGGTAGTAATCGTTCGTGACACCCTGCACTGAAGAATCCCGAAAGGATGAAACACTAGTGTCTGTAGGTATTTAATTATTATAGTAAAAAAATAATTATATATATATATATATATATATATATATATATATATATATATATCGAAATGATGAGCTGTGATACAGCGAAACAGTACTCTATGTGGATGGCTGTAATGCTCCCTATCTTAGGTGTAGCATATTGGGAAGTGATACACGCATTAACATTAAACAAATCGGGCTTAGGTATGTAGATGATGTCAAAACATCGTTAATTCACTGCCCGCACAGCAGCAGCCGTTTAGCGAAATGGTTAGAAGCATGTACCGTCGTACGGGCGGTCGGGGTTCGAACCTAACTTAAGGTAGTTGCCTGTCTAGCCGCACTGCTGAGCTGTGATGCACCGAAACAGTACTGTATGTGGAGGACACACACACACACACACACACACACATATATATATAATAAACTGAAATTCGAATGACAACAAGTCTGCCCTAAAACCCAGCTCTATTCGCACTTGTCTAGCGGAGGTCTAGTAAGCGCTTACTCCTCGGTCATTGAATACTCCTTTATCTGTCTCGTCTATATGACATCATTTTGGGTGGGTCAGTGATTGGAGAATAAGTAGGGATGAAAGAGGGGATAGATAAGCAGTTTTAATATTATTGGTGCCATGTGACGCTTCTTTATGATTTATCTCTGCAGCAGTAAGTCTGGCTCGCACATGTAGCTTATATACATGAGTCTCCGTATTTAAGTTTTTTTTTTAATATTTCAACCATTTACATCATTGTGATTAGTTGTATCTTACCAGGCATTCCTCTTATTTCAATTTCTCCCATTTATTTTTCAAAGTTCCTTGGAATTATTCCTAGTGATTCTACTATTATAGACATTATCTTGATTTTCTTCATCACTGATATCGTTTTAAACACTCGGTCTAGATCTCTGTGTACTTGTTCCGTTTTATTCTTTTTCTTTGATATCCACCGTGTGGTCAGCTAGAAGTGTACGAGTTGCCAGCACTTTTCTTTCTTGTTAATTATAACGACATCCGATTTTCTTGCATTGATGAGTTTATCTGTTCATATGTTTATATCCCATAGAATTTTATGATTCTCGTATTGTTGCCGGCTTATACTTGTATCATTTTCTGTGCGTTCGAGATTCAGCTGTTAATATAATTCCCAGTGCACTGACTTCCGACTTGGTCGTGTCTGTTTCTGTATTCCTTTTCGATCAGTTTGCTGCATTCACTTACTATATTGTTTATCCTTTCGTCTCTTTGTCCGCGGCCTATATTTGCTGTTTTCTTGTGTTTTGTCGATCTTTGCTTTGAGGTGTTTTGTTTTTATCGAGTTATCTTGTGCTGCAATTATGGGGGCTTCAGTGTCTCGGTTTATGTGTCCTTTTCGCATATATGTCGAAGTGTTTTCGTTATTCTCCTATTTTGTCATTCTTATGAATCTTCCGAATAGTTACTTCTCTTTCCATTTTTCTTTTCTCGTTTTAGGCTTTGTCTTCCTGTTTTCTGTGTTGTTGATTTATTTCGTGGCTCTTGCTGTAATAATTACCCTTTAATAATTTCCCATTATGCATTTTTCTAGTTCTTTTTTTTTGTATCATTCACACAGTCTTCTATAAAAACCAGTCCTCTCCCGCCGTTTTTTTTTTCTTTTCACGTTGTGTCTGCTAACATACTCATTTGGGTGTAATGCACTGTGCATGCTTATAAGTTTCCTGTCTCAGTTCCTCTTTAGTTCACCTGTAAACGGTCCAAGGTGTCTTATTAGTGATGTGCCAAAGTGATTATACCTTTTATTATGTTTTTGCTATATCATCTCGTTTCCAGGATTATTATTGTTACTATAATTTTTTATTTATTTTTATATAGGTTTCTTTATTTCCTATTACTTTCTCTTTGCTTTTCTTTCAAAATTATTTAAATACTCTTAATTTATATTATTTTCTTTATATAAGGTGACTCACAACTTGATCAAGATCTACTGTGCACTGTTTCTTATTTGCGTTACAAACTGTATTTATTGTGGGAGAAGAATCACCTTCATAAGTCTCTAATTACGGGGACATGACAGGTCGAAACAGGCAATGAATGTGTAGCGACATCTTAATGCTTATAGAAAAGCAAATAAAACGTATATATATATATATATATATATATATATATATATATATATATATACGTTATATCTGTTTTCATATATATATATATATATATATATATATATATATATATATATATATATATATATATATATATATATATATATATATATACAGGGTGACACCAAACGGACCCCAAATCTAATTATGTCCCGGTTCTTAGTGTTTTGTCGGAATGAAATGAAACTTTGTTCATAACTAGTTTATTATATTCAAAACATCACAGTAAAGGTCAAAGCCCGTCGTTTCCTGGGTGTTTAGAAGAGTATGTTGAGCAAAAAAAAAAAACGTTGAATTTGTTAAAAAAAAATTGACCCCTATTATAACCTCTTAACATTTATTATTTGAAGCTCAAATCAATTCATTAAGTTAGATCCATGTCCAAGGAACCTATATCTAAAATATCAAGTGTTTAGACCCCAAATTGGTTGAATTATCAAAGGTCAAATCGTTGAACTTTGACCCCTTAACAACCAAATTTCTGGTCGAAAACGGATTACAAATATTTTCTCAAACCTCAAGACCCTGTATCTTAAATTTCGAATCTGTAGACAATAAATTCACAGAGATGTTTCGTAGGGAAATGTACACAGACACACACACACACACAGAAAGGTTCACTTTTATATATACTAGTAATTCAGCTTTTCTCGGGCTCTGCGTACTGTTCATAACTTGCCCTACATTTAAATACACTTTATGTAAGATTTCAAATATTAGGATCCAAAATTGTCTGAGTAATTTGGTAGAGACCGCCGAAGTATTTTTTTTTTATAAATTGGACGCCAATTTCGACCGTTAACATGAATTATTTTGGTATCAAATCAAAACATAAATTTTTACCCGTGTCCAAGTTACCTACATCTACAATTTTATTCTTTAGACCTAAAATTGACGGAGTAATTTCGAAGATTCAGAAAAAATCAACCCTTTAAACTTTAACATTTTGGCAGCCAAGTTTTCGCCTCCAAACTGCTTAAAATGATTGCCGCCTGTCGGAATACCCATTATGTGTAAGTTTTAAATGATTAGACCCAAAATCCGGTGTTTAGTTTGCTAGAAACCACAAACTTTGACCTCTCGGAACCTTAAATTTTCGACCCAAACCGATGAAAAGGCTGGCCCTATCTCTGAAACGTTTTATGTAAAATTTCAAATGTTTAACCCAGAAATTGTCTGAGCAATTTGGTAGAGACCGCAGTGATCAACTTTTTTGGAAATTTACCCCGATTATGACCGCTTAACATTTATTGTTTGGGCTCAACTCAAGTTATTAATTAAGATGGATGTCCAAGAAACCTATATCTAAATTTTAAGTGTGTATACACAAAATTGGTGGAGGAGTTCGGTAGAGTACTCAAGGTCAAATCGGTGCACTTTGGACCCTTACCAGCTGAATTTCTCGCCGAAAAAAAACTTACAAATATTTTTTCAAACCCGTGTGCGCTGTATATAAAATTTCGAGTCCGTAGACTGAAAATTGATAGAGTTATTGTGCTGGGAAATGCACACAGACACACACACAGACACGTTCACACACACACACACACACACACACACACACACACACATATATATATATATATATATATATATATATATATATATATATATAAACAAACATGGGTGCCCGACGTTTTCCGTGTGTTTGAAGGTGTATGTTGAGAGAAAAAAAGTTGTAGTAGGAAGGCAGGCGCGAACCCGTACTGCAAAGGAGGAAAGGCTCGGAAAAAAAAACCCTGACATCTTTGCTGTTACGACCACCGCAAAACCGCCAAATGTGACTAGACAATCGATAAAAGGGGATTACTTTCGATTATATTGGCAAAAAAATCGACCCCCCTGTAGAAATGTGCCCAGTAAAAGGTGTAGATGTTAATGTTTTTGGCCATTTTTTTATATTTGCCGTGTGAAGATGATACTGATCTTGTGAAAATTCGTCGCATCTGAAATAAGCTTTAGGCAAATATGCAAACATGCATACATACATGCATACATTCATATATTAGTAACTCAAATTTTCGACGCAAACAGATTAACAACTTGCCCTATCTCTGAATACACTTCGAGTCTGAAGACTTTAAATTTACAGAGTTATTGTGTAGGGAAATGCACACACACAGACCGACACGCAGAGAGACACACATACACTTTCACTTTTATAGATATATAGATAGATAAATAGATAGATAGATAGATAGATAGATTAAACGAAAATATGTACGTATACATAAATATATATGAAAACAATTTTCTGTCTACTGTAAAGATTTTACGCAAATTTTATGCCAGTATACATGAGGTAGAATATCTGCATGAATATAATTACGCATAATAGTTAACTAAAGATGATCCTCCCTTTAGAAAACCGAAAAAAAAACTAATAGGGAATTAATGAAAATGAATGTTTTAAAGAATATGCAAATTAGCTAGAGTTTTTGCTAGTGAATGCAATCCCACAACCCCGCATATGAGAAAATTGTATTTTCTTTTTAAATAAATAGAAAACAGTGGCAAATTTCTTGGCCTTCGGGACAAGATCAAAGTGTAGTATCTTGTCCAGCAGATACTACAAGCAAAGACCATATGTGGGGCAACCCCACATATAAGACCTTGGTCAATGTAGGGGAAACCCTTCATACCAATTGTCACTATCCAGCTCCCCTACTCCCCGGGGAGTTGGTCCCCATTTCCCCTTCGCTCCTCACTTTAAAAATCGGCCTTGTGCCTAATTTGCTCAGTGGGGGAGCAAATAAATACATCAAAGTGTAGTATCTGTTCTGATACCTACATCGTGCGAGACAGTGCTGTTCTGGCGACACATTCTCGTGCCCGGAACACCTGACAAGCTTTTTGGGTCGCGTTCTGTCCGCACCCCCACTTTGTCTGTCTTTCTCTGCTCTCCCTCCTCCCCCACGGGGGGATCCGAGCTGATAATTTACGACCTTCACGCGAGGGAGGGTCGGAAACACCTTCTCTCTTCCCTCCACTAACTTCCCACTCCCTCTCTCAGTTCTATCTCCCCTCTTGCCGCCTTTTGGCGCCACCTCTATTTGGCGCCAAAGTCGGCTCACCACTTTGGACGCTGATTCCACGTCACTTTTTTCAGTGATTTTTTTTTTTAAAAAGAGGGACCCAAAACGGACACCCCCAGCACGGGGGCCACCAATATGGATACCCTCAGCCAGGGGCCCACCAATATGGATACCCCCAGCCAGGGGGCTACTGCTCCCCAAGAGGACGAATCCCTAACAGGAGAAAAAACAACTGCTGATGGGGCGTACCGCCCGGGTATGACACCATTGGACGCTCCCCAGGAGGGAGAAAATTTAACAACAGCTCCCCCCGAGGGCGACTCCCCCCAAAGGGGAGCAAAACCAAAATCGGTCGTAGCATCTCACTCCAACCACAAAAAGGAGGAGGTGCCAGACCAAAAGGACAATAAAGGGGACAGCGCTCTCCAGGAGGGCTGCTCTCCCAAAAGGGAAGCAGATCAAGAAAATGAAAGGGCATACCGCCTGGACCTCACAAACGAGGAAGGGGCAGATGGCCTTAAAGTAAACAAAAAGATCATGCTCCCCAAGAGGCCGACTCCCCAAAACGGGAAGCTGCTCCCGAAAAAGACACTAAAAAGGGAGCTGCCGCCCAAAAATGTGACACTCCCACAAAAGGACTGACTGAGACATCTGGGGAGGCAGGAAGCGTCGCTAATAAACAGGCAGGGGCGACCTCCATAAAAGACCAAAAACGGTCTAACCCCACTAAAGACCCCATACCAACACCAACAAGAGGGTCTGCGTGGGGGAAGACCGTAGAAAAACAACTGTCCACTCAAGAGTATAGAGACCTGTACCTGACAAAGTACAGACAATACATAGAGGGGGCAGAAATTAAACCCATACTAGGTGCCTGGGAGGCGATTGAGGGCAGATTCCTGTCCTTTGCCATTTCCGATATACCGGAAAACCGCCTCCTAGGGATGAAGAAGGAAGACATGGCGGGGCTCCTCCACAAACTTAACATCCCAGTACTATACCTGTACCAGAGGAGCTTCGCTGTGTTGGACATCCTCCTACCCACCAAGGATGATGCGGAGAGACTCTCCCTTCAAGAAATAAAGCATGGGAGAGTCAAACTAATACCGGAATACCAGGGCAAGAGAAGGACTCGGGTGCAGGTATTTAATGTGCCAGCCCAAATACCTGCGGAAGTATTAGGATGCCTCTTCAGCCAGTACGGTGAGGTAGAACAGGTGACCCCAGTACGGTCAAAAACTGGGACTCACCTGGGCTGCTACACAATAGCAATGAGGCTGAAGAGAGAGGGTGTTCGAGCAATACCACCGCTGCTGACATACAAAGACGCCAACATAACGGTAGTGGTGGAGGGCCGTCGTCCACACTGTTGGTTCTGCCAAAAGCAGGGCCACATGGCTAGGAGTTGCCCCCAAAGGGTAACCCCTAATCAAACAACACAAAAGGCGGTCACAACCCCTGAGACAACGCCCGCACCAAAACAGGCGGCAACAACCCCTGCAACTGCAGCACCAACCCCAGCTCCAAGGAAAACCCAAACCACCCAGGAGGCCAAGGGGGAAGAATGGAGCACGGTAGTGAGACAAAAGCGGAAACACATAATCCCTTCTGCCACCGTCCCACCACCAGACCAAAAATCGAGGCAGGAGCCTCCGCAAATGCAGCAACAACAACAGCCACCTCAGCCAATGCCGCGGAAACAACTGCAGCAACAACTACTGCAGCAGCAAAATCAGCAAGTGCAGCAGAAGCGGCAGCAGCAACGACACCAACGAGAGCAGCAACAACAAAAACAGCTGCAGCAGCAAATAGAGGAACAGACACAACCAACGGTCCCCACACCACTCGAGACGGGGATCAAGCGGAGAAAAGACTGCTCCTCTGAGGATGAATCCGCAAGTGAGACGGAGAGGAACTCAACCTCACCTCTCCCCGGTCCATTCGAAAGAATGAAAAAGAAAAACAAAAGAAGAAAAGAGGAAGAAAAGGTGGCCCCCACTCCCTGTGAACATACACCACCCCTAACAACAAAATCCACTTCCACCCCCAAACCACACACTGCACCAACACCAGACACCGCACCAACACCAGACACCGCACCAACACCAGACACCACACCAACACCAGACACCGCACCAACACCAACACCAATACCAGACACCGCACCAACACCAAACACCGCACCAACACCAGACACCACACCAACACCAACACCAACACCAGGCACCACACAAACACCCGTCCCCACACCAAGGCAAACTGAGCCATTACCCCAAAAAGAAAATGAAAAGAATGAACCGAGGGAGAGGAGAGACTCCTCTGCCTCTTGCAGACCAAAGGTCCTTGCCCCTGAGGAACTATGTAATGTAGACCCTCTATCTGTGGCCACAGACATTTCCCATCGGCAGAGGAAAAACTTAAAACCTCTGCTCGATTACAAACAGATAGAGGGGAAAGATGTAAATATCCCCTCAAATTTCCCGGACACCCCACTCCTAATAACTTTTGTCAGAACTCAAGAGGCCTGCAAGACCAACTTGTGGACAAGACTGCAGGCCGCTGAAGGGGCGTTTCCGGGAATTGAACTGGTGAAAAAAAATGACCCTTCTCTTGATGAACTGTCAAAACAATGCAAGGGAAGGGTCCCCGTGTTGGTCCATCCGTCACTCTATTAATTTATCCTTTGGACGTCGGCGGCATTGCGAGAGAAGGTCAGGATATTAAAAACCACACCACCATGAGCATGGCACATAATGTCGGCGTCCTCTCCCCAGCTGACTTCGGAGCTGAGTGAGACACACCCTAAGGTAGGTACCATGGTTTTGAATTTGGCTAGTTTGAATGCGAGGGGCTTGAGATCACCGGGCCGACCTCTTGTCCCTGGGAGTGGATGTGGCTGCGATTCAGGAGACGCATTTCGTTTCCTCTGTGGACTGTCAGGTGCTGGCCAGAGATTTTGAGGTTTTCTCAGCATATGGCAGCCCGCGGGGGAAGGGAGTTTCCGTGCTGGTTAAACGTACCCTGTCGGCGACGGTCGACGTTGTCCATAGAGATGCGGTGGGCAGGCTGGTTGTGGCCGATGTTGCCGTAAAAGATTCTGTGTTTCGGGTGATCGCGGTTCATGCGCCCAGCACCGCTCGTGAGAGGGTCTCATTCTTCAGTCAGCTTGACGTGTTTGTAGATTGTCGGAAGCGGGTAGTGCTAATAGGAGATTGGAACGCCATCTTAGACCCCGAGATAGATAAGGAAGGAGGCGATGCTAGAGGATCGGAGGGTGCGAGTCCAGCCTGGCTGATCTGATGGCTAGATGCGGTCTGGTCGAGAGGTTTCGGTTCGAGCACCCGGGGCGGGAGATGTGGACGTGCACCAATAGCGTTTCCTCCTATCCAAATACCTATTTGGACAGGATGTTAGTTAGGAGAGGCGAAGTAGACTTCTTATCTTGTCCCACGTTCACTTGGCTAGGCCAGACGGACCATAAATTAGTTATGGCCCGGCTGAAGCTAGGAAATAGGCCTCAGTTAGCAAGGTACTGGAAGTTAAACACCTCCCTTCTGGAGATACAAGACTTCCAAGATCAGTTAAGAGAATTGATTAAAAAGGCACTAGTGGGGGCGGTTACCGGGAGTAAGTGGTGGTTAGGTCTTAAAGCCAAGATCAGAAGCTTCTCCGTCAAGTATGCCCAGCGCCTCGCACTAGATAAGGCCAAGACGAAGAAGCAGCTAGAGCAGAAACTAGCCCAGGCTACGGGGGAGGGTGATAGGGTTAGTCAGGAACTAGCTAACCAGGACCTTCTACGCGAGACTAGCGAGCGTTACGAAGGCCAAGTAGTTAGAGCTAGGCTTAGAAAGATAGGCAACGAAGCAGTCAATTCTGATGCAGACGTGCGCCGTGAGGTTTCTAGGCGTGGCTCGGACAAATATATTGCGAAAGTCAAACATCCGGATGGACGCACCCTGGAATCGACTCGGGAGATCTGCGAGGGGTTTCGAGAACATTTCGAGAAGCGTTTTACGCAGCAACCCGATCTTCCGGTCCTTGAGTTTAGCGACTATTTGGCCGACTCTCCCCGCCTCGAGGCGGCTAGAGCGGCTGGTTGCGAGGGCCGGGTGACGGAGCGGGAGGTCTTTACTGCGCTGAAGCAGGTCAGCTGTGACAGATCGCCAGGACTTGATGGTCTGCCATACGAACTGTACTTGAGGCTGTCGCCCATGTTTCTGCCTCTTCTGACGGATATGTTCAACCATTGGTTTGCTCAGGGATCCATCCCAGGGCAGGTGACCAAGGGAGTGATCACATTGCTGAAGAAAGGTGACGGGCATGGAGGGGAAGAGTTAGACGACTACAGGCCCATAACTCTGCTAAACACAGAGTTGAAGATTTTGGCCAAGGTCCTGTCGAATCGGCTGCAGGTTGTTATCGACGAGTTGGTTGAACCGGAACAGAACTACGCTGTGAAGGGGAGATCGATTCAGAACAACTTGCACCTGATCCGCACGATCCTAGAGGGGGGAATAGATGACGACACGGAAGCCGCGCTGATCAACTTAGATCAGTCCAAAGCTTTCGATAGGGTCGACCATCGTTTCCTGGCATCTGTCTTAGAGGCCGCCGGTTTTAAACCGGACTTTTGCAAGTGGATCTCCATAATGTATCGACAGCCCATGGCTGTCGTGCAAGTAAACGGAAAGCGCTCGAAAGCCTTTGTTATCTCTCGGTCGGTTCGTCAGGGTTGTCCACTGTCGCCCCTGCTTTATGTCCTGGCTTTGGAGCCTCTTCTCCGCAAGCTGAGACATGGGGAGGCAAATTCGGCCCTGCACGGAATGGCTCTGCCTGGCGGCTCAGCTGCCAAGGTATCCGCGTTCGCCGATGATGTCACGATCTTCGTGTCAGGCTTCAGAGACATTGAGGTCGTGTCGGAGGCACTCACACAGTACGAAAGAATCACGGGGGCCAAGATAAACCGCAACAAGTCGGTAGGACTGCGGTTGGGCGCATGGAGTGGCAACGCAAACCTCCCTGCGCCCTTCAGCTGGACAGATGGCCCGGTCCGGATCCTCGGCGTGTGGTTCGGACCGGGTCTCCAGCTTGACAAGAATTGGTTGGAGGTACGGTCAAAGTTGGAGGCTGCAGTCAATTCGTGGCTTCCTAGGAAACTTTCCTTAAAGGGTAGAGCTGAGGCGTGCACCACTTACGTCTTTCTTCTCATCCTTTACCGACTGGCCGTACTTCCCCTGCCTGGACAACACATAATAGCTCTTGTCGAACTCTTGTCCTCGCTCCTTTGGGACAGAGGAAGACACTGGGTGAGCAGACAGGTCTGTATTCAACGTCCATGTGAGGGAGGCTTGGGAATGCCGGACTTAAAGTGTCATCGAGATGCTGAGAGGGTGGCCTTCCTGAGTCACTATATGCAGGATGACCAACCGTGGCACCCCGTGGTTACTGCCGCCTTCCCCGACCTCGTTCTCGACCCTTCCATCGAGAGCCGTCGCAGGCCGCGGGGAGAATCTGCCTACATGAAAGAGTGCCGAGCCGCGCTAAAACGACTACCAAGGTCCAGTGACCTTGTGACTGCTACCCGTAGGGAACTCCACAGGGATCTAGTGAAGGGGGCCGCCGACGACCCGCTATGCGCGCGTTTGGGGTGGCAGCAGAGTGAGATCCGCTCCGCGTGGAGCTGGGCGCCAGGTTCGAGTCATCTGAACAATTCGGAGTTCTCTCTGACCTGGCGATTGGCCCGAAATGCACTTCCACTCAACAACATACAATGCAGTTCCGGGTTTTTGGAGTCGCCTGATTGTCCCCGTTGTGGGACAACGGCCGTAGAAACTACGGATCACGCTTTCTTCGATTGCCGCGAACTCCACCAGTACTGGTCGTATGTCAGCAGAGTGACGGCTCGCATCGATCCTGAGCATCCTCGCCCAATTACTGTATCCAATGTTGTGGACAACGTGAGGCCGCCGTGGGACCGGGAAAGACAAATGGTCTACGTTACGATCCTGGCCGTGGCGAGAATGGTGATTTGGACGTCGCGTCTGCAAGGTTGCCGGGGGGTGTTGTCTTTTTCTGATTAAGATCTGATCGCGTTCTTTAAACACCAACTACGGGTGAAGATCAGATGTGATAGAAGAAGGCTGCATCGCGCGGCATTTGACAGAAGATGGATACATGTGGCAAGTCTGTGTGTACGAAGAGGAACCAAATTTGAATACGTGTTCCCCGCCTAGGTGTGGAACGCGCAGTTCTGTAAAGTAAAATTAAACAAGTAGTCTCTCAGCTAGCTGAGTGTGTGTTCCATCCCTCCCCGATTAGGAAGCCTCCAAGATCCCCATCCCCTCTTACCTGCAATTTCTGTTTTCACCCCTTCCTCTAAATTTTACCCATCTCGGAGAAAAAGAAATACAAACTAACCTCCATCCCTTACCCACAAAAATTTATTTTCTCCATTTACCCCCATCTAGAGGGCATTCCCACCTAGAGACTTACCCGCAGAAGCGAGGTTCCTTTTACAAACCTAGTGGAACGGGCAGTCTATCAACTAGACGGGGTTGGGAGGGTCCTACTAATCCCCTTTTGTTTTTTCTTCCCCCGCCCTCCCTCGACACAAATGAATTATTGTACCATTTTATTGTTATTTTTTTTTTTTTTTTACACGTCAATAAGAAATGTTTTAAAAATTGGGAGTTACTAGGACGTTCCCCAATATGAAAGGGTGAATGCGGTATTATGGTGAAAGAAGATACTAGCTGGGAGAAACTTTTGACTTTGTTTAGTTCTGGAGTGACAAGGATGACCAACGACCCCCAAAATCCCCCCCCCTTTTGAGTTGGCCATGTGCCTAAGTTTTTTGTTCATCGTTGATTTTTTCTGTATTTGTTAACATGAATAAAAGATTTAATATCTCAAAGTGTAGTATCTGTTCCGGCAGATACTGCAAGCAAGGGGGAAACACCACATATAAGACCTTTGTAAATGTAGGGGAAACCCTTCATACCAATTGTCACTATCCAGCTCCCCTACTCCCCGGGGGTTTGATCCCCATTTCCCCTTCACTCCTCACATTAAAAATCGGCCTTGTACGTCATTTGCTCGGTGGGGGAGCAAATAAACACCCTGTTGTTCTTGGCCTTTTGAACCAAGATTAACGTGTAGTATCTGTTCTCGCAGTATACTAGAATTTCTCTTTTTCAAATACCAGCAACCGCCCACTTGACCAGCTTTTTGGTCAAGTTCAAGGGTTTATTTGTTTGGCCTCAAAGGACTGACCCTATTATTTGGACGAGTGGTCTTTAAGGCATTGTTGTGTATTTGTTATTGTTGTTATTATTAACTGATTTTCTATCTTTTGCAGATAGTCCAGTGTCGGGACCCAACTTAAGCAGCCGGCAGGGCTAAGGGAAACCGACGTGCCTTTTTAGGCGAAGATCCCCTTAGTTTCCGAATCGGCGGGTTGGGAAAGGGCACTGGGCCAACACCTAGGGGGGCAGGCCTCTGCTTCTTTACCATGGGGACGCCCCTGGTGTAGAAGTGTCCATGAAGGGTTCGGGGGTGCCTTTCGGGACGGCCAGGTCGAGAAGGATTCCTAGGGTCGCTTCCCCCAGTTCGGAAGGGTCGAGCGCCAGTTCGTGGTCGGTTCCGGGGGTCGCCATCCCCAGTTCGAGAAGGGTCGAGTGTTCGGGTTCGTTGGTAGCTGGTAGGGTTACAGCTGCAGGGGTTGCCATCCCAAAAGGCAACTCCAGTCCGAGAGCGGGTTTCGGGGTCGCCACTCCAGCAGCAAGTACGAGGTGGAGGTCGAGGTCGTGGTCAGTCTTCGGCAACTCTGCGGCGGGCTCTGAGGACGTCACCCCCAATAGCTCAAGAATGGAGAATGTTGCAGTGGTGGGGGGAATCAAAGACGAGGCTCCATGGAGAACACCGGCGATAGTGATACCGGCAAATTGGGAAGAAGTGGTACAAATGTGGAAGGAAGTCGTGATGAGCAACGCGGACGCAGACGAGATCGATGAAGCCTACAAGAGCTTCAATAACAGCAAGAAAAGGCGACCAATGAAGAGGTGGTGGGTCCCTGAACGGGAAACATCTATGCATCCACCTACAAAGACTCAATCAGAAAGGAACAGCCCGAGCAAACCGGACATGGAAGGATTGAGAAGATCGAAATAAGCTGAAGTGATTGTCGTAGATCGGTGCTTCCCTGTGGAGGGGGTATCTACCAGCAAAACGCCAGGCAGTGCGGTCGATTGACCAGCCCTCCCAGCAAGCGATTGCCACCAGGGCAGAAAACACCACCACAAAAGCAGACGGCAGCTGCCACGCTAAGTGAACCCATCAAGGAAGCGACAACCTGGGGATCCCGGGAAAGCCTGAGAAAGACACAGAAGACACCGAAGTACTACCAGGAACTCTTCCAAAATAAGTTCAAGGAATACGTCCAAGGAAATGAACTAAAGGTAATGCTAGGGAGACTGGAGGAAATCCAGGAAAGATCGGTCTCCCTTATAACCTTCGACGAAAAAGGAAAGTGCTTAGCCGGGATCCCCAGGGATAAGATGATGGAAATCATCGGGGAACTAAAAATACCCGCTCAGTACGCGGTAAGAAGATACTCCGCCACATGGGATCTCCTTTTGCCTACAAAAGAGGAGGCAGAGAAGATGGCAAAAGGCGATCTTGTGTGGAAGAACTTTAAAATGAAGACTGAACATCAGTCTAAAAGGAGGACAAATGTTACCATAATGGACGTGCCGAGCTTCACCGAAGAAGATCAGCTGGGAGCGACGCTGGCCCAATATGGAGAAGTGGAAAAGGTGCAGGCTGTCATCTGAACTAGAAACATCAAAACCGGTGAGTGTAAAATAGAAATGCGCGCAGACAAAAAAAGGGTTTACCGCATCCCCTCCCAGCTGATCTGTGAGGGCTGGACGATGACAGTAATAGTGGAAGGACGAAGACCGCACTGCCGTCTCTGAAAAAAGATGGGGCATATGTCTCGTTTCTGACCTGAGAAAAGGGAGCCAGAGAAACAGCCACGACCAGCAGAAACCAAGAGGCCGGAGGCAGAAGATAAGCAGGGAGATGGAAATAGTAATGCCGCCACCTGGAGCAAAGTTGTCTCCAAAAAGACAAAGAAACAGGAAAAGAGAGCCTCTAAAACAACAGCAAGAGGGGCGGCGGTGGCGGCAAAAAGGAAATTAAGAGTTAGCTCCTCGGAATCCGAGGGAGAAGAAGCAGACAAGACAAAGCAGATGGAAAAACGGGAAAGAAAGGAGCCAACTCCGGCAGAGAACGCCCTGCTAGATACAGCCCCGGTAGAGATGACCCCAGTAAAGACAGGCCCGGTGGAGACAATTCCGGAAACAGCCCCGGAATTAGTAAATCAATACCAGAATATTGAGCCTCCAACCCAGACCGTCAGCGAGGAAGCTCAACTCACCCCTTCCCTATTCAACACGCCAAATAGAAGGAGCAGCGCGAAGCTCCTGTCGCAGATGCAGAAAAAGCAGCAAAAACAGATTACCAGCAACAGGCTGCCCCTCGTAGAGAGGGGAAAACGAGGAAGTACCCGTTCTGTCCGGGAGAACGCCTCTGCGACGCAAGCATAGATCACGTGATCGGCAACCTCAGCGGAAGACAAAAAAGGTTTCTCAAAAGGCTTGGAGACATCCCCACGGTCGATGGGAAAGAGGTCGCCGATCCCAGAAACTTCGCGGATGCTCCACATCTAATAACCTTTGTAAGAGCAAATAGGGGAGGGCGTTGTAAGGCCTTGTGGAGAATGTTGGAGGCCAGCAATGAACGGGGACCACCCATCATTAGGGCAAATAGCCCAAAGATGTGAAGGGGAGGGGGTCCCAGTTTACGTTCACCCATCTCTTTATAGAGCAATTAAAATGACGTTCCCGCTGGACGTTGGAGCCTGGCTCGAGACGAATGGCTTGCATCCGACCTGCTCACGGGCAGTCCCGGTCAAATCTTTGACGGCCTTACCCCCGAAGATTTCAGACCTATCCTAGACAAATACTACTAGTAAGGGTATTATGACAAATAGCTTAAACCTAGCTAGTTTAAATGCGAGGGGCATGAGATCACGAAGCATGGCTGATCGCGTACTGAGGGATATCGTGACCCTTGAGGTAGACTTAGCTGCATTGCAGGAGACCCACTTTGTTGGGGACGGGGACTGCATTGTGCTGGTGAACGACGTTTATTCAGCATATGGCAGTTCTCGTAGCGGTGGGGTTTCTGTTCTAGTGAGTCGCACCCTGTTTGCGACCGTTACCTTTGTTCACGCTGATGCTCATGGGAGGTTGGTCGTGGTCGATGTTGCCGTTAAAAGCGGCAAGTTCCGGATCGTGGCAGTTTATGCGCATAACGTCCGCAGCGAGAGGTTTTCCTTTTTTCGGCGGGTGGAGGTGTTTCTCTCTTCGGGTCCGGAGCGGGTAGTGTTAATTGGGGACTAGAATGCCGTCCTGGACCCCAATATAGATAAGATCATGGGGGCTAGTGGGTCGGCGTGGTGTTATAGCAGCCTGTCTAACCTGATGGCCACGTGCGATCTGGTCGAGAGGTTCTGTCTGGATCACCCCGGGAGGGAGATGTTGACGTGTAAATCTAGTACGGCCATCCGTCCGAGTACATACTTGGACAGAATGTTAATTAGGAGGTGTGATATAGATTTCCTATCTTGCGCCACGTTCCACTGGTTAGTTCATTCGGACCACAAACTCGTGCTGGCCCGTTTGAAATTAGGTAATAGGCCTAGGTTGGCTAGCTACTGGAAGTTTAACCTCTCCTTGTTGGAGTCAAAAGACTTCCGGGAGCAGCTGACATCACTAATTCAGAGGGAGTTAGTGGGGGCGGTTACCGGGAGTAGATGGTAGGTTCACCTTAAGGCTACTATTAGGCACTTTTTCCAATACATCCCATGCCTCGCGCTAACTAGGGCTCGGACCAAAAGGCACCTTGATGATAGACTGACCCTGGCGGTGGCAGGGGGGTACTTCCTAGAATTAGCTCTAGTTAAGGAAGACCTTAATCGTTTGGGTAGCAAGCGATATGCAGGTCAGGTAGTTAGAGCTAGGTTAAAAAGAGTCTCCAACGAATCCGTGAATGTTGATGCTGTTGAGCGTGGGGCCACCTTAAATCTGGAAGGGCGCACTCTCGCATCGGCGCGAGAGATTTGCAATGGGTTTCGGCAACGTTTAATGGATCGCATCACCCAACTACCCAGACTTCGCGGCCAGACGTTTAGCAGCTATTTAGCTGGTTCGCCCAACCTTACCGCGGCCCGAGCGGCTAGCTGCGAGGGGATGGTTACAGAGTGTGAGGTCGTCACTGCGTTGAAGCAGGTTGGCTACAACAAATCTCCGGGGCTCGATGGTCTCCCCTACGAGTTGTTCTTAAGGCTGTCGCCCATGTTTTTGCCCCTTCTTACGGACGTGTTTAACCAGTGGTTTACCCAGGGCTCGACCCCAAGGCAGGTAAACAAAGGCGTGGTCACGTTTCTGAAGAAGGGGGACCATTATGGAGGGGGGAATCTAGACGACTATAGATCCATTACATATTTATTTCAAGATTTTGTCCCGCGTTCTTACGAACCGACTGCAGGTTGTTATCCGTGATTTCATCGATCCGGATCAGAACTACGCTGTGAAGGGTCGTTCGATTCAAAACAACTTGCACTTGGTGCGCACGATCATAGAGGGTTTAGACGCCGACACAGAAGCCACGCTGATATATTTAGATCAGTCCATGGCGTTCGATAGGGTTGACCATGGGTTCTTGAGATCTGTTGTAGAAACCGCCGGCTTTGGTCCGGACTTCCGCAAGTGGATCTCTGTTCTGTATCGTGATCCCGCGGTAGTGGTGCAAGTAAATGGTAGGTTGTCGGAATCCTTTGGGGTCCCTCGGTCGGTGCGCCAGGGGTGCCCGTTGTCGCCTCTGTTATATGTCATGGCGTTGGAACCCTTCCTTCGCAAGTTAAGGGACGAGGCGGCTAGACCAGTCCTGCGCGGACTAGCACTAACTGGTTGAAAATTTGCCAGGGTGTCCGCGTACGCTGATGATGCCACCGTTTTTGCCGAGTGAAGGCTTGATATTAAGGCGGTGATGTAGGCGATCGCTGAGTATGAAGTTGTCACTGGGGCCGTAGTTAATCGCAGCAAGTCCGTTGGCCTGCGGTTGGGCGCCTGGACCGGGGTAAACTCGCTTCCAGGTGCGTTCGGCTGGACTGGTGGCCCAGTCAAAATTCTCAGAGTATCGTTCGAACCGGGTCTCCAGCTGGACAGAAATTGGTCGGAGGTACAGACGAAGGTGGAGTCGTCAGTGAGGACTTGGATTCGGAGGAAATTTCCCTCAAAGGGTCGTGCGAAGGCATGGTCAACGTACGTGTTTCCGCTGATCCTTTACCGTTTGTCTGTTCTTCCCCTGCCTGCAGATCGCTGTAAGGCTTTAGAGCAACTCCTATTCAAATTCCTTTGGGTGGGAGGAATGCCGTATGTCCGTAGACAGGTCTGTACGCAGAAACTTAGTGAGGGAGGCTTAGGAATGCCGGACTTGCAGAGTCATAAGAATGCTGAGAGATTGGCGTTCCTGAGTCGGAAACTGTTAGAGGAAACATACTGGGTACCAGCCGTGGAACTTGCGTTTCCACGGCTCATATTCGCCCCTGCCAATGAAGGTCGCCAAAGACCGGTATGGAAATCGTGTTTCTTCACCGAATGCCGAGCCGCCCTTAGGGCATTGCCGGCGTCCAGTGACCATGCACGGTCTTGGAGGAGGCTATATGAGGATTTTAGTGTGGGGGGGGACCGCTAAAGATCCACTGGATGAGCGGCTACATCTGTCGAGGGGGAAGTTCTCTCGATGTGGAGTTGGGCGCCATCTAGTAGCTTTCTCAACAATGCTGAGTTTTCAATGACGTGGAGGCTAGTCCGGGACGCGCTGCCACTCTTTGGCAGACTAGCCAGGGACTGCATGGATAGAGAATACTACTTTTTTGTTATTTATTACATTTTCATCCCAAATAAGGCACATTGCCACTTTGGTGTAGGGGACTACTATAAGGGGCAACAACTACTGGGGCACTATGTAGGGATTTGGGTTGTTATCCCCCCTGCCCACGCTGCAACGATGAAGAGGAGGAGACAAGAGAACACACGTTCTTTCTTTGCAGCGGAGTTTGGAGTCTCTGGGAGTATATCGGAGAGGTAACGGCTCGCATCGACCCGAACGATCGGTGCCACTTGATTTAGCATACGTCGTCGACAATGTGGACCCGCCGTTTACTAGGGAGAAACGGTTGGTGTTTCTAGCGATGCTAGCTGTAGTAGGTTAGTGACGTGGGTTTCGCGTCTGAACATTGTCTATGAGGGTAATCTGTTTCGGATCATGATCTGGTTGTTTATTTTAAGCATAAACTTAAAATGAAAATCAGATGAGATTGGGAAAGTTTGCACCGCATAGACTTTGATAGGAGATGGTTGCACAACACTAGCTTATGCATCCGGCGAGGCGCTAAGTTTGAGCTCGTGCTCTCGCACTAGTGGTTATTGGTCGGATGGTGCTGGAGTTTCTCTTTTCGGAAACCAGCCTTTTTTGACAAGACACAGTCTTCCCGGGTAGAGCCTACTTAGGCAATAGTAACCACCTAGAGTGGAAAATGAATACTTTATTAGGGCCTAGTCTAGGATAAGTATGTGTGTCGATCCTGCTCCTTACTTTATTTTTTTCATCAGCACTAGCAGAGCTTCCAAACATGCCCAGGCCACCTGTTTGTTTTTTCCCTGGTCTACTTTGCCCCTTACGTACTCTATCTTGGAAGACGGCGTCCATCCCTGACGACCCAACCCTAAGTTATTTTCGCGGAAGTTCTGTCGACTAGGTCCCCCACACCCAATTACGGCCTGCTTGTTTTAACCTATTCCTTTGGGGGACCGGAAGACAGTGAGCGCTCCATTTAACGATTAGTGAGTAGGTAGGGCAGGACCCATTACTAACCCGCCCCCATATGCATTTTGTTTAGTTGTTTTATTTTTCTTTCTTTTTGGTGTGTTCTAGCTTGCCCCCTCCCCTTCATCTCACCCCCATATATATATATATATATATATATATATATATATATATATATATATATATATATATATATATACGAAAAATACTCTTTGTTTTGTACATATTCAATTTTGCTTAGTTAAACTGTAAATATTTTACCTTCCTTGTTTTGTAAATATTATTATGCTTTTTGTTCATTGTATATATTTAAATTCCTTTTTTCTTTTAGAATGAATGTCGCCCGCCATCCAGTAAACTGGGGAGTTGATGTTTTAAGTAGGTCCTCGTAAGAATGTAGGAGGTTGTTGTAGTATGATTGCGATTCTAGAATAGTTGTGCCTAATAAAGTACTTGTTTTTACAAGTCTAGCTTAGTTCAGCAAAGACCCCGTTTTCCCCCCAATCCCCCTTACTGACCTTGGTGCCTAAGCGCTTTCGGACCCAAAATAAGGCCTTGGCAGAAGATAATGCCAAGGCCGAGGCCGAAATGTTAAATAAACTGAAGTTCTTGGCCTTCGGGTCGGAATCAAAGTGTAGTATATGTTCCGGCAGATACTGCAAGCAAAGACCATATGTGGGGTTGCCCCCACATATAAGACCTTGGTCAATGTAGGGGAAACCCTTCATACCAATTGTCACTATCCAGCTCCCCTACTCCTCGGGGAGTTGGTCCCCATTTCCCCTTCACTCCTCACATTAAAAATCGGCCTGGTACCTAATTTGCGCGGTGGGAGAGCAAAAGAACACCCTGTTGTTCTTGCCCTTCGGGCCGGGATCAAAGTGTAGAATCTGTTCTGCAGATGCTGCACTTAAGATAATTTGTACCAGTCAATGGAGGGGAACCCCTCTCAACTGGGACAATGATTATTTTTGGTAACCAGAGTACCCCCTTGTTGTCTATTTTTAGGGGAGATGGTTTTTACCTCACATTAAAAACGGTATTGCGCCTAATTTGTTTGGTGGGGAAGGAAATAAATACAATAAATAGAAAAGGGAGTTTTTTTATATGAATATCAATACACACAAAAGAAAAACGAATTTATATGATTATAAATAGATATACTAGCATTTCAGCTCGTCGTTGCCGCAGTGTTTGGATGTGTATGTTGAACAAAAAAAAACAAAAGTGATAGTAGGAAGCAGGCTCTAACACGTATAGCGAAAGAGGTAAAGAACGAAAAACAACCTGACGTCTGTGCTGTTACGACCACCGCCAAACCGGAAGTGACGTAGGTTTAAAAGATGACTTTAGAAAATATCGGCAAAAAAGCAACCCCTCCCTGTAGAAAAGTGCCCGGTTGAAGATGAAGATATAAAAGGTTTTAGCCACTTCTTCGATATTTATCGTCTGTAAGGTCGAACTTCAAAACGGACTGATCTTTGATAGGGTATGGCATAAAGGTTTACGTCATAAGATCGCTAGCTATGGTATAGCTGGAAAAGTCTTCTCAATTATTAAATCATTTCTCTCTGATAGGTTCATAAGAGTAGTAGTTGAGGGGCAAAAATCAGAAGCTCACAGTATTAATGCCGGTGTCCCTCAGGGGTCCATCCTGGGCCCAACTCGTTTCCTAATCTACATTAATGATCTTCCAAATCACATCCTTACATCATTTGTAGACATTTATGCTGACGACACTACCATTTATGGTAGCACATCTAAGACAGTAAACGACCAAGTTCTCTCCAATTCTCTCTCCTCTGATCTTGAGCACGTAGTACAATAGGGAAAGGAGTGGCTGGTTACTTTTAATGCATCTAAAACCAAGCTTCTCTCTTTACATCATCAACATTCTAATCCACATTTGGCATCAATTGAAAAGAATGGCTCTCGTCTTCAGGAGGCCTAAAGTTTTGACAAGCTTCTGGGTTTGACCATTATTCCTGATCTTAAATGGAACACGTACATCAAATCTGTTGCCAAGGCCGCTGGAAAAATGGTGGGATCTTTCTATCGATCCGGTAGATATCTCACTGCTGATGCTATTCTCTATCTATATAAGAGCCAGGTACGTCCAAGGATGGAACACTGTTGCCAGATCTGGGCAGGAGCTGCTAGAAAGGACTTGGCCTACCTTGATAGAGTTCAAAATAGACTTCATAGCCTCGTAGGAGATGTCCTTTTCTCCTCCTTGCAACCTCTATCTCACAGAAGAGATGTTGCGAGTTTGTCTCTGATGTATCGTTATTTTCATGGAAAGTGTTCGACTGAGTTTCAATCTATGGTCCCCCTCGCCAAACTTTCACAAGCAACACTCGTCTAGCTGTAAACACTATCAATAATCCCCCCACTTTTTATCTGTGCCTAAACCTAAACGTAGATTCCATGAACAAAGCTTCTTTCTCAGAACTGCACGCATGTGGAATTGTCTTCCGTTTTCTTGCTTTCCGGCTGACTACAATATGGTTGTGTTCAAGTCTAAAGTAAATAAGTTCTTGATGAGCCGTTCCATATAAGTTATCAAATTTACCAAATTTTCATTACTAATGATTATTATGTCGTCCAATTTCTACTGTAAAAAAAAAATCTTGTAAAAATCCGTCGCCTCCGTCGAAAGTCATAGGCAGACATGCAAACATACATACATACATTGGTAACTGAATTTTTTTGACTCATACCGATTAAAAACATTTCCCTGTCTCTGAATACGTTTTATGTAAAATTTCAAATGTTTAGACCAGAAATCATCTGAGTAATGTTGTAAAGACTACAGAGGTATTTTTTTTAACTTTGACTCCCATTATACCCCCTTAACATTTAATGGTTTGGGCTCGAAAGAAGTCATTAACTAAAATCCCTGTCCAAGGTACTATTATCTAAAATTTCCTGTGTTTATATCGAAAATTGTTGGAGGAGTGTGGTAGAGTTCTCAAAGGTCAAATCGTTGAAATTTGACCCCTTAAAAGCAAAATTTCTGCCCGAAAACCGTCACAAATGATTTCCCCAATCTCAATACCCAGTATATCAAATTCCGTGTCTGCAGATTTAAAATTTACAAACCTATTGCGTAGGGAAATGTACACACACACAGACACATATACACACACTCGCACACACACAGACACACATACGTTCACTTTTATAGATATATAGGTAGATAGACTAGCATTTCATGCCGGCGTTGCCCGGGTGGTTGTATGTGTATGTTGAGCAAAATAAATGTGGTAGTAGAAAGGCGGGCTCTAACCCGTACTGCGAAAAAGGAACAGAACGAGGAAAAACCTGACGTCTGTGCTGTTACGACCACCGCACAACTGAAAGTGAGGTAGGTGTAAATTAAGGGTAGACAATCGAAAAGAGATGATGACTTTCAAAAATATTGCCGAAAAAAGCCACACACCCCGTAGAAAAGTACCCAGCTGAAGATGAAGATGTAATTTTTTTGTTTCGATATTTGTCGTCTGAAAGGTCGAACATCAAAAACGATATCTTGTAAAAATCCGCCGGCTCTGTCTTAAGTCTTAGGAAGACATGCAAACATACACACATACATACATATTGGTAACTGGATATTTTTGACCCAAACCGATTAAAAAGCTTGCCCTATCTTTGAGTACCCTTTATATCAAATTTCAAATTTTTAGACGAGAAATTGTCTGAGTAATTTTGTAGAGACCGCTAAGGTAATTTTTTAAAACTTTGCCTCCTATTATGACCCTTTAACATTTATTGTTTTGAGCTCAAATCAAGTCATTAGTTTAGATAGATATCCACGGAACCTATATCTAAAATTTCAAGTGTTTATACCGAAAATTGTCGAAGGAGTTTGGTAGATTCAATTCGTTGAACTTTGAACCATTAACAGCCACATTTATGGCCGAACCCGATCACAAAGATTTTACCAAATCTCAGTACCCTGTGTATTAAATTTCGAGTCCGTAGACTGGAAATTGGCAGAACTATTGTATAGGGAAATGTACACAGGCAAGCAGACCGACCGACAGACACACAAAGACATTTTCACTTTTATATATATATATATATATATATATATATATATATATAGATCGATAGATATATAGGATGCAGTATATAGTAATGATTTAAAAAGTTGGAAAAAAAACTCATGCACCACCACCGAGAATCGAGACCAAAACGTTCAGCTCACGATTAATTTTGCCCCTGCCGTCAATGACTGAGCTATGAAAACATGTTCACCGAAAGACTAAAAATTAAAACCTAAACCAATAGCATAACTAAGTTATGTATTCGTAATGCTGTCGTCCGACCTTCACCTGGCAAATTTCAGTTTTTTTTTTTATTTTTACATTGTTGTACCGATTTTTCCGGACTAAAACCTTGCAAACCTTTAAAAAACTTGCATGGATTCAAATACCTTATATATGAAGTTTCATGTCGGTAGACAAAAAACTCTTGTAGGAGTTTCGTAAGCAAAATTTGTTAAACAAAAATATATACGTATACATGAATATATATGGAATCAATTTTGTGTTTTCTATACCCTTTTTACACAGAGAAACGCAGAGAGGAAGAGTAGCTGGTCCGGGCTCCAGTGCAGGCATACCTAGCCCGAGGTCCAGTTCCCAGAGGGGGGCTACGGCCCAATATGGGGGCCGGATCAGGCCCTGAGAAAGTTCGACCCCCACCACCACGCGGTCCGAGCCCCGCCTCTTTGCTAGCCCGGTCACCAGTTCAGGCCCAGTAGAGAGACCTTCAGGTACGGTTGGTGCTGCCCCTAGCACTAGACCCGGTGCTGGCCCCCGCACGGTCACTGTAGAGGAGTTTGTCGAACCAGGCGGCCGCTCCTGGACTACTAAGGATACTGCTCTCCCCGCCAGTCGTAGGTTTAGGCCAGCTGGGATAAGTGATCCGGCTCGGTGGGATCGGCAGAGGAAGAGGGTTTTAACTGTTAGCCCTCCCGCCCATAGCAGGACAGAACTCCTAGAGACGGGATTAAGACCTTCCACCTCTGCCGATTTCTCCACTTTGAGAACCACCGACCCGGATCAGGCGATTTATAACGATGTATCAGACGACCGGAAAGAGGCCATCAACATGCTCTTGCTGCTGCATTCTCAGCTGAACCTGACATTTGGCCAGGATCAGCAATGTAGCAGCGATGAAAGCGGCCGGGAAGAGAGTACAAACCACAGAAAAGAAGACAAAGCGAGAGCATCCCGTTCCAGGAGGAAGAAGGGGGCTACTTGTCAGACCAAAATAGTGGGGTAATTTGTGTCACACGAACCCCAAAACCATCGTCCCCGGCTGAAAGCCCAGCAGATTTGCCTACACTGCCGGGAACCAACACGGCCGGGACAGAAAACACCACCGTCGCCGAAATCGCCGATGCCAGCAACACCAACACCCTCGGCAGCAGAGAAAGATTGGGGTCCCCAGTCCACACTGACACCAGACGATTACCGGCAGTTATTTGACTCCAAATACAAGGAATACACTGCCGGTAATATATTTAAACATCTGCCAGGAGTCGTCGCAAAAATATCCAAAAGGATAGTGTCCGTGATAACCACGGACTGGAAGAAAAAAGGTCTGACAAGGGTTCCCGAAAGATATTATGGTTGAGGAGCTGGGAGACCTCCAAATACCTGCGACGTACATTTGTCGTCGCAGCTATGCCATGTGGTACCTGCTGCAGCCGACCGACGATGACGCGATTAAATTGTCCAAGTCCGAGTTACAGTGAAAAAATCTGCGCTTCAAGCCGGAATATCTGAGCAGGAGGCAAACACATGTTTACATTGTAGGCGTCTCCTGGGTCCTTGACTCTATGCAACTATGAGCCATAATGAGTCAATATGGGACGTTGAAGCTGTCCTCCCGGTATGTGGTCCTCGTAGCCTTATGGTAGGGGACTTTTCGATAAAAATGCTTCTAGACCAGGAGGGCTTTCGAAAAATCCCTGCCCTGCTCAGAAGTGACACTTAGGCAATGAGTCTCATCGTCGAATGGCGGAAACCGCAATGTTGGCATGGCCAACAGATAGGACTTATGGTGAGGGATTGCCCCAAGCGGATCACGCAACAGACAGCAGCAGAAAAGCTAAAGGGTGTGACACCAGCAGCCCCTGAGAAGCCAACCGGAGGGGGCACAGCAACAACACCTGACGGCTGGAATACCGTGGTTGAAAAAAAACGGAAGACCGTGAAGACCCCCTCCACAAGAGAGAATCCCCCTGAGGTACACGGTCGACCAGTTCCAGCAGGGTCGTCTACGACCAGTAAAACAAAAAAGGATGCTGTGAGCGTCCTAAAGAGGAAAAATCTCCTCATCCGAATCAGAAGGGGAGCAGGAGAAATACACAACAGCAGAGAACAATGACAGCAGCAGTGAGGCATTTGTGGCAGAGTGCCAAGGCCGGAAAAATAACAAAAAAAGCAAAAAGCTAAAAAGACCAAGGAGGCTGGGTCCCGATCCTTATTCCCCATGAATGTAGTTCAGTCACCCAAAACCCCAACCCAAACCCATCGGCTGAACCAAAATCCCCACCCGTTTTTGATTTCCCTAGATCTTTGTTCCGGGAGAGGCCGGAGAAACCCTGCAACAGAAGACCTGCAATACGGAGGGGGAAAACAAAGAAGCTCCACTATCTTCCAGGGGACGGGATATGTGACGTAAACCCCTTCACGCTGATAATTACATCACGCAGCGTCATAGGGGCCTACATAGGCCGCTCCGAAATTTGGACAAGGTAGAGGGGAAAAAATTATCAACCCCAAGAATTTCCCAAACGCCCCCTTAGTCATGACCTTTGGGCGCCACACAAAAGTTGGTCGCACGAAGGCCATGTTGAATATGATTGAGGAGGCGAAGGGGGCGTTTCCGAACATTAAACTGGTGGAAGAGGGGCACGACTCCCTCAACCAGCTGGCACCCAGATGTTAAAGGAGGGTACCTATATACGTCCACCCTTGTTTCTATAGGGCCCTTAAATTGCGGTTCCCATTGGATGTCAGGGGTATTGCGCGGGACGGGCGAGTAACGTCCGAGTTGCTTATGGGCAACCTCGTCCAATCTTGCGGAATCCTGGGAACTAAAGACTAAAGACCAGTGGTTGTCGATGAATAGGCACAATGACCAAGTCCTTTAGCCTTACTAGCTTGAACGTAAAGGGCATGAGGTGCAGAACCAAAGCCGCTAGGGTACTGAGGGACCAAATGTTCATGAACATAGATGTGGTTACGTTACAGGAGACTTACTACAATTCCGTTGACGATCATCGGGTGCTGGAGGGGAATTATGATGTAATTTCAGCATACAGTGATAGTCAAAGTAGGGAGGTTTCTTTGTTAGTTAGGCGCACACTGTCTGCAACGGTTAGCGTTGTTCACGCGGATACTGATGGTAAACTGAACGTGGCCGATGTTGCCGTGGCGAATAGAGCGTTTCGAGTCGTCGCGGTGTGTGCGCCTAATTGCGTACGGAAGCGGGTTTCCTTTTTCCGGCGGTTGGAGGTGTTTCTCGGGGGTTCGGAACGGTTAGTCTTAGTGGGTGATTGGAATGCCATCCTTGACCCCAGGGTAGATGAGGTGGCGGGACTAGTGGGACGGATGAGTGTGAAACCAGTATGTCGGACCTGCTGGCTAGATGCGATCTGGTAGACAGGTATCAGATGGTTCATCTGGGGCGCGAGATGTGGACGTGGCTCTCTAGCAGGCCTTCTGTTTCAAGTACTTGGATCGGTTGTGAGTTAGAAGAGGCAATATAGAATACATATCTTGTCCCACGTTCCATTGGTTAGGCCACTATGACCATAAACTACTTGTGGCTATGTTATATTTAGATAGGAACCCCAAGCTAGCCGGGTACTAGAAGTTAAATACCTCCTTACTGGAGATAGATGACTTCCGGGAAAGGCTAACTGAACACATTAAGAAGGGATTAGTGGGGGCGGTTACCGGGAGTAGGTGGTTGGTAAACGCCAAATCTAGTATTAGAGATTTCTCTGTAAAATAAGGCCAACGCCTCTCTCTAGATAAGGCCAAGCCGGAGAAGCGTCTAGAAGATAGACTACCCCGGGAGGTGGCTGGGGGGGATTCCCTAGAAATAGGCCTAGCTAAGGCGGACCTAAGTCGTTTGGCTAGCGAGCGATATCAGGGCCAGGTAGTTAGGGCTAGAAATAAAAAGATGCCCAACGAAGCTGTGAATGTGGACAAATCGGAACGAGTCTATTCGCTCGGATGCAAATCGGATAGGTACATTCGTAAGATTCAGAGCCCGGAAGGAGACTCCTTAGTGTCGGTTCGGGAGATTTTCGAGCGGTTTCGGGCGCACTTTGATTATCGTTTCGCGCAGCTGTCCAGACTCCGCGTCCAGGGATTTGGCAACTATTTGGCTGGCTCGCCCCGCCTTGAGGCGGTCCGAGCGTCTAGTTGTGAGGTCGTTGAATGGTCGTAGCTGCTATGAAGCAGGTCGCCTATAATAGATCACCAGGACTCGATGGACTGCCGTACGAGCTATACTTTTGTTTGTTCCGATTCTGACGGGTGTGTTTAACCACTGGTTTGACACGGGATCTATCCCGAGTCAGGTTACCAAAGGCGTGGTCACACTTCTGAAGAAGTAGCGCACACATGTTGGGGGTTGGATTATTTTAGGCCCATCACATTGTTGAATACAGATTTTAAAATCCTGGCCCGAGTTCTGGTGAATCCTTTGCAGGTTTGCACTGACTTGCTTGAACCGGATCAGAACTACGCTGTGAAGGGGAGATCAATTCAAAACAAGTTGCATTTGATTCGTACAGTCCTAGAAAACTTAGAAGACGACACCGAAGCCGCGCTGATCAATTTAGATCAGTCCAAGGCGTTTGATAGGGTTGATCATCGTGTCTCGATGGTTTTTTTAGTAACCGCCGGCTTTGGGTCCGGCTTCCGCAGATGGATCTCCATTTTGTATGCTCGGCCGACGGGAGTTTTGAAGATCAACGGGGTGCTGTCGGCGCCGTTCGCGATTTGTCGGTCGGTGCGACATGGGTGTCCGCTATCGCCCATGTTATATGTCCTCGCGTGGGAACCATTCCTTTGGAACGTGAAGTTTAGGGCGGCTGGATCGGCCTTGCACGGTATTGCTCTTCCTGGCGGTGCGCGAGCCAGAGTGCCCGCGTTTGCCGATGATGTCACCGTATTTGTTTCGAGCGTCGTTGATATTATTACGGTGATTAAGACTCACATGCTTTATGAAAAAGTTACAGTGGCCGTAGTCAATCTCAGCAAATCCGTTGGCCTGATGTTGGCCGCTTTGCGGGGATCGAATGCTCTTCCTGGCGCATTTGCCTGGACGGATGGCCCGGTCATAGTCCTTGATTTTTGGTTTGGACCCAGTCTCTGTCTAGATAAGAATTGGTCGGAGGTAGAGACGAAGGTCGAAGCGTATGTGAGGGTTTGGCTTCGAAAGGGATTGTCTCTTAAAGGCAGGGCGGAAGCATGTGCTACTTACGTGTTTCCGCTGATCCTCTACCGGCTGGCTGTACTTCCTCTGCCTGCGGTCCGAATGGCGGCCTTAACGCGTGCGGTCTTTTCACTGCTGTGGAATTAGCGACGGCCGCTTGTCCGTAGACAGGTCTGTACTCAACGTGTTGTAGATGGAGGCCTGGGGATGCCTGACTTTGCTAGTCATAAAAATGCCGAACGGTTGGCGTTCCTGGGTAGAACTCTGAGTGAGGAATCTGATTGGGGTCCCGCGGTTTGTTAAGCATTTCCCAACCTTATCCGTAATCACTTAATCGAATGCCAGAGAAGACCTAGAGGGCAATCACAATTCCTCAACAAATGTCGAAATGCGCTTAGAGCGATGCCAGGGTCCCTTAAGCTTGCACGGCATAGAAGGGAATTGTATCGGGGTTTTGTGGTGGAAACCGCTTTGGACCCGCTTGGGGAGCGGCTGCAGGTGTCGGAGGGGGAGATCCGCTTGCTATGGAATTGGGCGCCAGGTCGGGGATATCTTAACAATTCCGAATTTTCCCTAACCGCACGATTAGTTAGAAACGCTTTTCCCCTCAATGACATACTGTTCAGAGTTTGTAGGCCGTTTAGTTCTTTTTGCCCACGGTGCGAGGAAGATAGCTTACAAACTGTAGAGCATGCATTTGTTACTTGTTCCAAGCTCCGTGAATTCTGGGGGTATGTCGGCGAGGTCACGGCTCGCATCGTCCCCTATCAGGTGACGATCCTGGATTTCGTATCCGTAGTCTATAACGCAGATCCCTTGTGGCCTAGGGAGGAACGAATTGTGTTCCTAGCGACCTTGGCCGTAGCTAGACTAGTAGTGTGGGTTTTACGCATAGAGATAGGGCGTGGGGGACCGCTTTCTCATCCGGATCTTATTATGTATTTTAAACACCACGTTAAAATCAAAATCAGATGCGATAGAAGGAGGTTATCTCGCTCACAGTTTAGTAGGAGGTGGATTCACACCGCTAGGTTATGTGCGTTCGTGCGAAACAGGCTTGAGTACGTGTTCCCTGTCTAGGCATGACACAGGCCGACAGGAAAAGCAATCCCCAGACCAGATCAAGACTATCCCGTAGTGGATCAGTCCCTTAGCTAGTTGGTATAAATGAGCTTCATGTCCTCAATCTTTATTTTAGGTGTTTGAACACCTCCAAAGAAGCCGAGTCTGGATTCATTTACTTTAGTCCAAACCCGTCCCAAATACATTTTCCTTAAAGTTCGCCGAATATCCCCATGCCCCCCTTTATTTTGTCTGTAGCTGTGCCCATTGCCTCTTAGGAAGTACTCCCTTGTTTTCGGCTGATACCGGAAAATAGGAAGCATTTAAATATTAAATAGGTAAGGATGGGTCCTCATTAACAGATTCATCGCTTAACGTTTTATTTCGTTCATTTATTTTTTTATTACTGTTATTTTTCTTTATTTTGGGATGTTTTAAGGCTCTCATTACCCCCGCCCATCACCCGCATATATCATACGCATCACAATTTCACCATTTATATATCATACGCATCAGCATTTCATCTTTCATATATCATAGGCATCACCTTCATTATTTCATTGTAAATAAAGCCATTATAAAAAAAAGGCATTGTAAATATTGTTCATGTCATTTGGGGCTTTAAGTAGATCCAACCCCTAGAGTGCATGCGGTATTGTTGTGACTGCAACTAGTTATAGGGTATAGTTCAAGTGGACAACCCCCGACTCCCATTCCCCAGCACCCTGTTTGGCCTCATGCCACATTTACAAACATTTATTTTCATATTTTGTATTATTCTTCTTGTAAAAATTATGTAAAGTTTGGAATATTCTTTTTGAATAAATATTTAAATAAACAGAAAGAGGTTCGCCTTTTTTTCTGTTGTTCCTGTCCTTCGGGCCGGGATCAAAGTGTAGTATCTGTTCCGGAAGAGACTGCAAGCAAAGATCATATGTGGTGGAAAACCCAAATATAAGATCTTGGTCAATGTAGGTGCAACCTTTCATACCAATTGTCACTATCCAGCTCCCCTACTCCCCGGGGAGTTGGTCCTCATTCCCCCTTCACTCCGCACATTAAAAATCGGCCTTGTGCCTAATTTTCTCGGTGGGGAAGCAAATAAATACATGGCCTTCGGACTGGGATCAAAGTGTACTATCTTTTCGGGCAGATACTGCAAGCAAAGACCGTATGTAGGGGCAACTCCACATAAAAGACCTTGGTCAATGTAGGGGAAACCTTTCATACCAATTGTCACTATTCAGCTCCCCTACTCCCCGGGGAGTAGGTCTAGATTTCCCCTTCACTTCTCACATTAAAAATCGGCCTTGTGCCTAATTTGCTCGGTACCCCACATTAAAAACGGCCTTGTGCCTTATTTGCTTTGGTGGGGAAGCAAATAAATACAATAAATAGAAAAAAAGGTTGTCTTTTCTATTGTTCATGGCCTTAGGGGCAGGATCAAAGTGTAGTATATGTCCTGCAGATGCGGCACTTAAGGTAATTTGTCACTGTCCATGGAGGGGAAAGCCGAGTACTAATTTTTCCTTTTTTTCGGGGAGCTGGTCTAACCCCACTTTAAAAACGACCCCGTGTCACATTTTGCTTTGGTGGAAAAGCAAACAAATACTAATAAAAAAGAGCGTTTTTATATGAATATCAATACACACAAAAGAAAACGAAATCATAAGAGTATTTATATGTAATATATATATATATATATATGTATATTACATATAAATATATATATATATACATATATATAACATTGATTATATATATTGATTTTAATGATGGAAATAAAACCTATGAATATCATTTACGAACCAAGGTACGAGCCGAACATCACAAATCAAAAATACGCATAGTCACTTAAAAAATATAATATTTATCAGAAGAAGTTGCATATAGGGTAGTTTCATTCCCGTTACAACAAAGCCGAAGCTACTTTGTTTTTCTTAATAAAAATAGATAGGTGAGAGGTCTAAATAATTAGTCTAATCCTCACCGCCTAAATGGGCATGAGGGTATTGCAAATTTTATTGTTATGGTGACTGAAGATATTCATTAAGAGCCTGACATTTCCATCTCTGTGTTGCAGAAATTACATTGGAACGCTCTAATAAACTATCATTCATGTAATTTGTCAGAAGAAAAGATTCGCCATTGAATTCTCTAATGCAGAAAAAATCGACCTTTTTAATATTTATCAGCGCATGTAGAACGTTTACGTTTGAGAAGATGAGTTCGTCGATTCTAGAGTAGCGATTGAGATCAGTTACAAAGTGTACCTCAACCAACACAAACAACTGCCTAACGCGATTAAAAGTGCACATTCTTATTTCTAACTCTTCAAATATTTTTCGAATTTACAAAATATATTACTTCTGAAATGCCTCTTATTTTATTTAAATTTAGAGATACATTTTTACAATTAAAGAGATTAAAATAATTAATCCTCACTCTTTTTCATGCCAATCTTGAATTAGAATATTATCGTGGAATATAGTCTATTTATATACTTATGTTAGTCAAATAAGATTCAGTTTAAAATCCGATGATTATATTTAATAATGCTATTTCAATAGAGACGTTTGTTTGTAAAATTTGTTACACTAAAATTAAAGTAAACAGCATGGGCTACATGATTGTACATTTAAAATAATGTAAAGTGTGAACATATTAAATGAAAACAATTCCACATTTTTTCTTACGAAATTTAGAACTTGGAAAGTGTTACGGATCAAGGCCCAGGCCACTCGAGGGTAGGGTTAAAGGGTGTACAGTAGAAATTGGACAATATAGTAACCGTTAGAAATGGAGATTCAGTAAATTTGTTAACTTATATGGAACGGCTCATCAAAAACTTGTTTACGTTAGACTTGGAGACAACCATATTGTAGTCAGCTGGAAAGCAGAAAAACGGAAGACAATTCCACAGGCGTGTAGTTCTAAGAAAGAAGCTTTGCTCATGGAATCTACGTTTAGGTTTAGGCACAGATAAAGAGTGGGGGGAATTAGTGATAGTTTTCTGCTAGACGGGTGTTCCTTGTGAAGTTTGGTGTGGGGGACTATAGATTGGAGCTCAACCGAGCATTTGCCATGAAAATGACGATAAAGCACGTTAAATATAACGTTTGATTAATATATACCTTTAATCATAGCAAGTTCCAATTGTCCGTTCCAGCTTCTATATTCCGTATCAGACAACTTTAAACCTTCCACATCTATTAATTCTTATACCAATTTTTTTCCTTTTTCTCCCTTATGAATCCTAACTTCGATAAATAACGTTAAAAAACGGTACATTTCATCCTCGACCTAAATATAACTTAGATTTTATTTGTACAAAAACGCCGACTAGAGCATTTGTGAATTCTTCCATTGTTTTAGTTTATTCTACATTATATTATTCTAGGTGAAGGCGCTGGCTTCGCCCGGCCGTAAAATATGCTTAAATATGATACATTAATTGGCCAAAATTTTGTACATATTATTCTAGAGTAATGATTTCAAAAGTAAAAAAAAAAAATATTTGAGTGTCATCAGCTAGAATCGAAACCGAAGACACAACTGTAGCATTCAAAGCTGTTGATGTTACCACTGTACCAACGTTACACGCATATTAACAGATTAAACATTAAAAATTTACTATGATTAATGTACAAAATGTATAACGATTTTTTTCAATTTTGATCAATTCCGGCCCCCTTAACAATTATTTTAACCAGCAACAGTCCCATAAAAATGGTATGCAAAACAAAACATCAATCATTTGAGACCCCCTTTAAGTTTTGGAAGAGATAGAGTTTTAAAATATGGAGAAAGACAGACAGACATATAGTTATTAATAGATTATACTAGCGGGGGATCCTCGGCTTTACCCTGGCGTAAAATACGCTTAAATATTATATTTTATTTTCCTCAGAGTTTGTATGTATTATTATATAATCCTGATTTCAAAAATAAAAAAGGAAGTTGGGCCCATCAGGTAGAATCGAAACTGTTGCGTACAAATCTGGTGGCGTTGCCACTGTACCAACGTTACAAACATACGCAGTGATAGAAAATTAAAGATTAAAAAAAAAACTAAGATAAATGTACAAAATATATTAACGATTTTTTTATAGTTTGACTCCTTAAAAACCAACTAAAGACCAATAAAAGAACCATCTGTAAAACATCTAATCATTTAAGACCCCTAGCGCCGCTCAGCGACTTGTAGTTTTGGAGGACAGAACGTGAAAATATGGACATACATACAGCTTTTTTATATATTAGAGTGTAAAACTTATAACTTTAATATCAAAAATATTGATTTAATATAAATTAACAATAAAAGCAATTTCTGACCTAATAGATACTAAAACTAACAAAAAACCCCAAAAAACTGTTTTTCACTTTAGCCATGTCAGAGTTTAGCCTGCGCGAATACTGAGTACTTCGCGGACTTTTCAAAATATTTTACCGCAGGGAAAATGCTGGGTTACTAAATATGCAGTACTTGGAACTTCAAAAATTTTATCTCCCAGCCTGGAAAAAATAAAAAATCAAAACAACACAATTTATTCTTGTGTATACCAATATTTATTGCGTTGGATTTTACAACTGTTTTCTATTATCATCTATTATACTTTGGAATATCTTTTTACACTCTCATTTTAAATTTAATTTTCAATATATGTTCTGATAATAAACTTGTTTTAATTATCTATACCTATTTTGCAAATAATTTATTTCCGATGAGATGTGTCATCGATGAAAATCCATGGATTAAGGATACGATTTTACATTTATTTTTATTGCTTTGTCTAACTATAAATTTAGTTGTAATCCTATATTAATTTTCATATATATATATATATATATATATATATATATATATGTGTGTGTGTGTGTGTGTGTGTGTGTGTGTGGGCGGGTGTTGAGAGAGTAAAGGAGAGTGAGAAAATAGGGATATATAAAGATTTATTGGTTTTATCTAGTAAGAAATGGTAAGTGAAAATAATTTTTTCTTTTTGTCGAATGTTCTTTCAATGTTGTTATGCTCGTTCGTGCAATAACGGGACATTACTCAGATTGTTATTGTTAAGCATTAAGTATTAAAGCATTGTAGAAAAACAAGAAATAACAAAACTAGTTCGAGAGATTCCGTTTAGACTTTTTTAACGAAATAGTGTCGATAAATGCACTGGGGCATTTGAGTAATTGATGTACTGATTTATGAAGGAAATACAGGTTTGTCATATAAGTCATTGCCTCGTATATATATACTGAAGGGCCGTGCCAAAATCTATACATTAAAAAAATGTTAGCAGCGAGCTGTATAATTAGGAAATATCAGAGACTTTTTTAGCTTAAGAAATAGTGAAGTATTCACCATTTATGCAAAAAATCGAACGAAAAAACGCTATTTATGTCATTCAAAGCAGACAGCACTTTTACTGTTAAACAAATCACGCAGACATTCACTGGGATTTAGCTAAAATTAAAGAGCTAATATTATATTTCATAAACCGCACATCGGCGGGAGTATTAATAATTATTAATAATAAATATGCATAATAAAAGAGCCATACCATACGATGACTGTTTCGCGTGCTAAACGATGTACACATGTTTGCCTGAATTGTGTTGTTAGACATTCCAGTTAAATACCTAGAAAAAAAAGATAATAGCCTTACAACAAGATTTAATCCCATTTTTAACTGAGATCAAACAACAATTAAAGTGTTGATTGCCAGAGCAATATTCACACATCATTTTGTATATCTAATACAAATAAAAGCTGAAGTAAAACTAATCTATAGAGTCAATGAATTAATTCGGGGTTCGTAGTTTTCTGTTACTTTATTTGAAGATGTATTAGAAATATTGATAGAAACATGCGCAAACATATATATATATATATATATATATATATATATATATATATATATATACACACATACATATCTATAATATAAAGCTGAATGTGTGTGGTCACGAATAGGCTCCTATATGGTTGACTATTTTTTTTAAAAAACTAAGTACATACAATGATAAAAGATGTATCGAGACACATGAATGGGTATGTTTGGTCTGGCAGAACGATGGATCATTAAAATTGTGGTGTCTGTGTTCGCGCCTGGTCAGCAAAGTACGGAAATAAAAAAATTTAAAAGTTAAAAAAAAAAACGTTTACAAGTGTTTTTGATATAGATGCACATGAGAATAATTTGATAAGTATGTTTTAACTTAAATAGGGATAGTATAATAAAATTGTAGGGTCTGAGTTCGCGCCTGGTCTAAATAGAATGCAAATAGGCCCAAACTTTAATAAAGACTTTTCATATCTGCCTGCGTAAGTATACTTTGATGATTATGTTTTAGTTTGAAGAAATATGGTATAATAAAATTATGGGGTGTTCGTTCGCGCCTGACCTCCATAGAATGGAAATATGTCACAAAGTTTAACAAAGTTTTTTAATATGGATTCACAGAATATTGTGATAAGTGATTCTATGTGAACAGGTATGGTATAATAACTTATGGGGTTTATTTTATTTTTACTTTCATCATATTTTGCTTTGGTTTTGATACCCCCAAATTCGAAGTTATCTTTTTACAACCCTTCCTTTTCATAACCTATCATACTATAATAAATAGAGTCCATTTTCTGTAGGCTGTTTTTAAACACAGTCAACGACGGGTACCTTTGCTAGTATATATATATATATATATATATATATATATATATATATATATATATATATATATATTTAGAAATATGCATACACATATATATATGTATGTGTGTGTCACTTAAAAATACGACCTATATGTTGACATGTCGCCTTAAGCATACAATTGTCTCTTAATGTCATATTTCTGAAAACATAGCATACAAATTGTTGCTCAGTAGTCTTGACATGTATCCAGTCCTTGGGCAATGTCATATGTGTTTTCTGCCCGACAAATGCCTTGCATACATTATCACAAATCTAGAATACGCATCATGTTGTGCTTTGAGAAAAAACATCTTGCATAATTTTTGAATTTAGATCATGTGGTTAAATATTCACCCACACATATATATGCACACACACATACTTACACACCCATATATATATATATATATATATATATATATATATATATATATATATATATATATAAATTTGATTTTATAACTGTTGTTTTTATTTCTATTTATGATAAAATGGCAACGATTTTTCCCCTATCACTTGCGACAGTATTGGATTAGAAGTTATCATGTACTATACACAATGTCTATCACTGACAGTGACTATTTAAGCGGGTTTCTAACCCACAATAAATTTTAGTAATGTCCTTTCACAATACTAATATTTATACATGATGAATTCCGGTTACATATTGCATAATGAAATGCTATATAATCCGTACTCGTTTATTTGAATAACAATTAAACTCGAATATTCCATCTCCGTATACATATTACGATTACACACGCTTTATATTAGGAATAGCTAATCCTAAAAAAAGCAAATCTGACGCTTGCAACATCATTGCTGAGTTCGCATACGAGTAGCATAAAGACACATTTTGTTCTGCCATATCATTATAGTACATTTTATCCCTTTAATTCCATATAACAATACTTGTATAACAACTAATAATCTGTGCCTTGGCCATAATCCAATATTGCACATACACGAAGATTCTATTTGAACGCTTATAGACACTAAAACCCATAGACTATTGTAAGCGATACGGTGCCCGAAACATTAACTTATTACAACCAAAACTTTTTACTTCTATACGACTACACGATGAATTTAGGCGCCTGAAGATACCCTCACAAATTCAATACTACCGTAAAGAATTGGGAACGTGTTACGTGATTCAGCAAAGGATTCGCACGTTGCAATACTTCTTTCCCCGTATTTCACTTTATTACCTTGTTCGATTTACAAACCCACTCTATTTACACATATAAAGAACGTGTTGCTTTCTTTATTTTATTAGATATGTATGTTGATTTGAGGTTTCCCGCATTCCTGATTCTTACATTTTTAGAAGCATTACAATATAAAACACGCTAGAAATTTATTCACTAAAAATAATGTTGGGAGAAAGGTACATTTTCTTTTTTTTTCTCGTATGGGGTTTTCCTCTTTGTATTTGTGTGTATGTGTGTGTGAGTGTGTGTGTTTTACATTTTTCACTTCACCCACTAAAATTGCTAGGGAGAATTACACATTGTTTTTCTGTGACAGGCCTCCCATGTATTGATGCTGCCCAAAAGAGAGAGAACAAGGGGTTGGAACAATAATTAAGAAAAACGTGAATAAGTGTAGAATGATTTTTGCTTCATTACTCTAGGACACAATAGACTAAGTGTAGCATCAGGGCAGATATTACTATTTCTTCTAAGAAAAATGAATGTTTTTATTGCAAATCCATTTTTTACGGAAACCATCTCCTTCACGGAAAACAAAAATACATTGTTTTCAGCATTTTCCAATAATGTTTCATTAACATTTCATATCCCTATTGCGTATGTGCGTTTTAGGAATTTTTTTCGTGCTTAATATCCCCCTTAACCATTTTATTCAATAGAATCGGAACACAGTATATTACTCTTTATCGGAATTTAAACATTGTCTATGCTGATGTAATATTTATTTTTTCTCCGGTAAGATTTTAGACATTTTCATAAAAAATGCAGAAAATATGGACGTCCCCGATTGAACGGCAAGCATTGGAATTCCTACTGTTCAATCAATATATAAGAAAACAATTTAAAAATTTACGAGACTGAAATAAAAAGTATACGAAAATAAGTCTCATAACTTATATTTTTCGGTGTTTACATGCAAATAAAAAACAAAATTAATTTATTTTAAGCATTACTATATACCTATAAAGCATATCTTTTTTTCATACAATTGGGAGAAACAGAAAAAGAGGAAGGAAGAGAAAAGGGAAACAAGTCTATTTCGAACTAATTTTCTCAACAACTTTTAGGTGTTTGAGACATTCTACTGATTGTCTTCATTCTCGATGCATTCGGTGATCTCGATTTTCATATATATATATATATATATATATATATATATATGTGTGTGTGTGTGTGTGCGTTCCTAAATCTTAAAGTGAACGACAAGATATTTCATTTAGAATTTGATTACAATTTGTTCGTGTATTTAATTATTCGCAAAATAAGAGAATGTTACTAAAATATCAAAGATAATAGTATATATACCCTAAGTAAAAATTATACATTAGATAGCAACGGTTTATATAAGAAACATTCGATTTCTGTCAGAGACACCACCGATGGTTAAATTGCACACCGACCAAAATTAAGGCGACACATCGACTGATGCAAATCCAATAGATAAAAACAAGTTTTAACTATGCATTGCCTGTAGTAAAACAGCTGTTTACAAGAGCCGAATGCAAATAATAAAATCAATGTGATAAAGTTGATTCTTTTATTTTTTGTGTGTTTTAGAAATAAATACTCTCTGAGCTCGAATACAATTACTGAGTCCTGGTAATCTTTTTGTCGCAGGAAAAGCACTACAATCCTGTCAAATCCAAATAGCGACTAATCCTTAGTTACAATCTTGTAGAAGTCTAATTCGTGCAAGTATCATACAGATACATCATATTTGAGCCCATTTATTTAATTTGTGGGTTGTACTATGTTATTAATGCACGTGCTTAGTATATATATATATATATATATATATATATATATGTAGTATATGTATATATATATGTATATATATTTAAGTTATTCGTTAATTTTTTATATATTCTGAGGAAATTGCGAATTGTTGTATTTTTTAAAGTTTACAGTTAACGTTAAATAGTACGTAAAATCACTCATCAAGGCAACCACACGACACCCATGCACACGTATAATATATATATATATATATATATATATATATATATATATATATATATATATATATATATATATATATATATAGTGCTGGAAAAACTAAAGTCCGCACATGTATTTTTTTACAAAAAACTGCAAATTAAAGCTAATTTTCATGAAACTCTTTAGACAAGCTCTACCTCATTTGATTCGCGTTTTATTTCTCTATAAGTTTGCATGTTTATTTTGAATTTTAATTGAAATATTCTAGTGTTGAGGTATGGAGATTGTGCAGGCCAATCCAAACACGGAATATCATGCTCTTCCAGGAACCTTTTACATTGCCAGTTGTGTGAATGGGAGCATTGGCCTGCATGAAGATGGGATTATCATCCAAATTCCGACTAATGTAGGGTAGAAAATGCTGAGTCACACACACCAAAACAGAACCTCCACCACCTTGTAGCGGTGAACTGAACACCTAGGATGAAATTATTCGTCTTTCCCACAACGGATGTGCTGCCTACCATCACTGCCTAGCCTATTGAGCAATAAGTATCCTGTGTGTCATGAGTAAGTTGTTGGAATCTATATTAAATAAGGAAGTAGTCAACCACCTCAACAGAAACAACCTGCTTAGTGACATGCAATATGGTTTCCGCTCTGCAAGATCTACAGTATATATGCTAACGGTTATATCTCATAGGATTAGGGAATCTCTTGACAAAGGTTTCCTTTCAATGGCAATTCTCTTGACATATCCAAGGCCTTCGATAAGGTATGGCATAAGGGCCTACTTCACAAGATTTCCAGCTACGGTATTACCGGAAATGTTTTCTCAATCATTAAATCATTTCTCTCTGATAGGTTCATAAGAGTAGTGGTTGATGGGCAAAAATCAGAGGGCCACAGTATTAATGCTGGAGTCCCTCAGGGGTCCATCCTGGGCCCAACTCTCTTCCTGATCTACATCAATGATCTTCCAAAACACATACTTAAATCATTCGTTGACATCTATGCTGATGACACGACCATCTATGGCAAACATCAAATTCCGTAAATGACAAGATCTCTCTAATTCTCTCTCCTATGATCTTGAGCACGTGGTACAATGGGGAAAGAGGTGGCTGTTCCCTTTTAATTCATCCAAAACCAAGCTTCTATCTTTACATCATCAACGCTCTGCTCCCCATCTGGCATCAATTGAAATGTATGGCTCTCGTCTCCATGTTTTGACAAGTTTCTGGGTTTGAGCTTTACTCCTGATCTGAAATGGAACACGAACATCAAATCTGTTGCCAGGAATGCTGGGAAAATGGTGGGATCCTTCTACCGCTCCAGAAGATACCTCAATACTGATGCAATTTTCTATCTGTATAAAAGCCAAGTACGTCCAAGGATGGAGTACTGCTGCCACATCTAGGCAGGAGCTGCTAAAAACAGCCTATCCTGCCTTGACAGAGTACAAAATAGACTTAGTGGTTTAGTGGGGGATGCCCTTTTCTCTTCCCTGCAACCTCTTTCCCACAGGAGAGACGTTGCGAGCCTCTCTTTGTTTTATCGTTATTTCCATGGACGGTGCTCGTCTGAGCTCCAATCCCTCATCTCTCCTCGCCAATCTTTCACGAGAAACACCCGTCTGGCTGAAACTACTGTCAATAATTCCCCCCACTCTTTATCTGTGTCTAAATCCAAACGTAGATTCCATAAGCAGAGCTTCTTTCTTAGAACTGCACGCCAGTGGAACTCTCCGCCGCTTGCCTGTTTCCCACCTGACTACAAATTGGACGTCTTCAAGTCCAACATAAACAAACTCCTGACAAACCGCCCCCTTAAGTAAGACACTCTATCAAAACCCCTAATACTAATGACTACTACAATACTATCTCATTGATTATTGTACACGCAATAACCCTTATCCCTGAGTGGCCTTCGGGCCTTGATAAGTTGTTTGTAAAAAAAACAAAAAAAAAACATCACAACACCACCTAATTTTTTATACGTGACCCTCCACCCATCGGGTCCATCAAGTGTCGCATCACACTAATCGGTGAACAAAACAGTTTGAAAATTCACCTTCATGTTATCTCTTGCAGACTCCATCCTCTTTTTCTTGTGGATATCCTTCAATTGAAGGCAGACCTCTGGCTTTCCAGATTTTGCTAGTTTCAAGTTGGTTAGGGCGAAGGTTTCTCTTGATCTTGCTCATTGTTCGACGTGGCATACATGATTTCTTACGAATTTTCCGTTTGTAAGTAGGTCTGTTACGAAGTTTAGGGTTAGTATAATCTTTTTTTATTGTACGATGATTACGGTGTAATTCTTTGGCAATTTCTAAGGTGGAAATCTAATTATAGAGCCTTGGAACAATTTTAGATTCCTCAACTTTATTTAAAGCAGATTTACGTTCCACCTTGCATATAAAGTTAGCACGCTGAAAAAAACTGTAAGTTACCAAAATGGCTACCGTTTGCTCGCTATTGCGCAGATCAGTTTAAATTGTTATATCTGCGCATCCGTTAGTGTTGTCGTATGACGTGCAAAGTTTCACGAATTTTCATTGAAATCTATCGGAGTGAAAACAAAAAATATTGATTTGCATATAATTCTGTCTCTGTATCGATATAGAAATACACACACACATACACATATATATATACATATATATATATATATATATATATATATATATATATATATATATATATATATATATATATATATATATATGGGGGTGTATGCACACATGTTTCGGTCCTTCTTGTGCGTGATATTAAATGCAAAATAAAATAATTATTCTCACTCACTAAATTAATAGTCCCTAACTTTCAGTGAAATTAATTTGGCTACCAAATAGATATATCATTTTGCATTAGTATTATTGCTATCATAAACGTAATTTATAATTAGAGTTAACATATTCGTTAACAACCAGATCTTTTATTGAGGCTAATTATTTTGGTAAATATCCAGGGAGATTGTCATCTAAGGTTTCATAAACATTGCCAGGCGTATAAAACATAATCGAATATTTCTTGGACGAAACCTTTATTTTTAACGACATGTCTTGGCATCTCACGATGTAAATTTGGCCTCGAATCATATCCAGTTTATAAAGTTGCTGCAAGTTTATTTTTTGGAAATAATTAGCTTTTTCAGAATGAGGGTTTGCATATTTTTACAATAAAATGTATTACGAGGGGCGTGCAATAAGTAATGCCACTGACCCCCTTCCCATAGAAGTAGAGCAACGAAACTTAGCACAGTTATTAGTCTTTCTCTACATAGAAACCACCCAGAGTTATGCATTTCTCCAATCGTTTGATGCAGCTCTGGAGACCATTTTTGTAGAACACCCCAGGTTGGTCCTCCAACCACGACGTGGCTTCAGAAATCAAGGCTGCATCATCTGAGAAACGCTTTCCTTTCAAAAACAACTTCATGGCTGGGAAGAGGTGCAAGTCAGAGGGTGCAAGGTCAGGAGAGTAGGAAGGATAGGGCAAGGATTTCATAACCACGCGCCCGTGCTTCTGATCTGGCGACATGCGAGTTGTGGACCGGAGCGTTGTTCTGCAGGTACATTTGCTGATTTTGCCTAGCCTCTTGATTTCCTCAAAAGTGAAGCATAATAGGCTCCTGTAATTGTGGTACCCTTTGCTAGGAAATCTGCCATCACTACTCCTTCCTGGTCCTAGAACACTTTGGAGGTGGTGAGTCCAAGTTCTTCCACTGCATTTACTGGGATTTGATCTCTAGATCATAGTGATTGCCCCAGGTTTCATCCTGTGTAATCAGTCTTTTGAAAAACTTTGACCCATCTTCTTGGCATATCTCCACATTCATTCACGAGCACTCCACACGTTCTCGCTTCTGGAATGGTGTGAGCAACTTGGGAATCCATCTGGCAAACACGGTATGCATATGCAAATGGTCATGAATGATAGTTTACACAGACCCTGTACTAATCTTGACATCTTCGGCTATTTGACGAATAGAAATGGTCCGTTCTTCCAAAATGTCATGCCTAACTTGACGGACAGATGCCTAATCAATGGCAGAAGGGGGGCCACCATGTCTGGGAGCTGTTTCCACAGACTTCCGGTCATGTTTGTAATTCACGATGCCAGCGTTTTACAAGGTAATATGATGGGGCATTATCACCATAGGTTTCTTTCATTTCATCAAAAGTCTCCTGTGGGGTGCGTCCTTTCAACTAAAAAAACGGATCCCTGCTCGACATTCAACAGGCTCCATTTCACACCTGACTCAGTTAAAACACATGTAAACAGAAACCACAATAAGCTCAGAGCTGTAATTTGCCACATAAACCGTAGGGATATAAATCATCGAACAAACAAAATTTTATCTAGATCAAACAACTGAAAGTGGGTCAGGGGGATTACTTATTGCACACCCCTCGTATAGTTATAATTTGTTTATGTTAAAAAATAATTTATTTTGTAACAGTTTATTTACTAAAACTAAAGAATGATATATATATATATGCATATATATATATATATATATATATATATATATATATGCTATCTAACTGTAATAATTATTTCATTGCAAACCATTATAATTTTGAATCAGGTCAATAAAACAGGTGTACGTCAAATGCTAATAGAGTAAACATATTTTAGTTTAAATCCATAATTAACTTACACTATTTTTCACACGCTCGCTAATAATACCACCGTAAGAACATATATTTATATATAATATTTATATTTATATATATACTTATATATATATATTTACATTTATATATATATATATTTACATTTATATTTACGTTTATGATTATATTTACATTTATATATATATATATATATATATATATATATATATATATATATATTTATGTATATATACAAAAATGTAATTCTTGGTTAATTCAAAATCATAAAACCATATTTCTACATTACCAATTTATTTGAAATTTTCAGACAACCCATCTTTAGGGTCGAGGCATGTTTCCATGTTATTAAAATAAATTAACATCGTCAATTAAGAAATATTAAATAAAATAAAATATTTTTCTTAAGCCGATATTTCGGACCTGTCTTGTTGGTTGAACTGAACTTTCGTTTCAATTCATTTCATACACCACGATTTGATGAAACGAATTAGAAGATGTCATTATCTGTTTATTCGATAAGTAACAAACATAATTCATTTGTTTATCTTCCAAATTTTTTAATTTAATTAATTTTTTCTTTATTATATCAGGCAAAAAAAGACGAAGTGTTTTTTGTTTTGGTTTTTGTTTTTTTTTGTTTTGTGTTTTTAAACGGTTGTTTCTATATAGGGAAATATGAACTTTTTATTATTAAAACTATAAATTGTGAGGTGAAAGTACAGGTTTATTTCGAAGAAAATTTACGGATTGGTAACGTGCTTAAATAATATTTGGTGCTTATGCAGAGAGTAATCCGCGCTATTTTTTAATAGTATTTCCAGGTTTAATTAAAGTTTTATTATATGTTTATTTATTCAAGTAGAGATTAGGTACAAAACACCCTCACCTCCCCATGTTAATAATGGCTTTTTAAATAATAACGTAATTATTTCAGCACGGATCACTCTCTGCATGAGCACCGTACTTTCACCTAACAATTTAATTAAAAAAAACATGGTACTTATGGAAAGAAAATACCGTGCTAAAATAATAACATTATTTAGAAAGCCATTCTTTACATGGGAAGGGTGTTTTGTAACTATTCTATACTTTCACCTAACAATTTAATAAACAAAATATGGTACTTATGCAGAGAAGGTGCCTTGCTGAAACAATGTTATTAAGAAAGTCATTCTTAACATGGGAAAGGGAGGGTGTTCTGTAACTATTTTATACTTTCACCTAACAATTTAATCAACAAAAGATCGTACTTGTGCAAAGAAGGTACCGTGCTGAAATAATACCGTTATAATTTAGAAAACTATTCTTAACATGGGGAGGGATTTTTGCATCTATTCAGTACTTTCACCTAACAATTTAATAAACAAAAATAGATAGTACTTATGCATAGAAAATACTGTGCTAAAATAATGTTATTTAAAAAGACATTCTTAACATGGGACGGCAGTTTGTAACTATTCTGTGCTTTCACCTAACGATTTAATAAACAAAACATGGTACTTATGCAGAGAAGCTAGCGTGCTGAAATAATGACGTTATTATTTAGAAAGCCATTCTTAACATAGGAAGGGGGTGTTTCGTAACTCTTCTGTACTTTTACCTAACAATTTAATAAAGAAAATTTAAACTAAAGCAGTGTGATAATTAATTTCCTCATACGCGTTAGAACTCGGCAGAGCGCTGAAAAAGGACAATGGAATAAAGCAAGCCTTACACGAGGAGAAGAAGTTCAGTCTGCTAAGGGGGGTGGCGAAAAATATGCCCATTTCTCGCGTCTCTGAGAGTCTGGTAGTTTTCTTGAGGTGTAGAATTACTTACCCTCGGAGAAGCGGGTAAAAAGAATCAGATGCTATTTATTTATTGTATCTGGATGAATAAAACTGCAATTAACGGAGTTGAATTATCAGTTCTAGGAAAGACGATGTTCGTCTAAAAATTCCTATCATAATCGGAATAAATACTTGGTAAAAGGAAAAAAAACGGGAGATGGTGCTCCGAGCATGGTTGACCTCGAGGCCTACCCTTAGGGGAGATAGTTTTTTGACCTCCACACCCTGGCAGGGATTTTGAAAAAGAGAACGAAATGTCCCTGTGTTTTAAAACTGCACGCGCAGAAAGTTTTCTAGCGGCCAAATAAAAGGCCTGAAAAAGAAACCATGGTATGCGCCTTAACCAATCAGGTTCGCCTTTCCATGTACAATTTCCAACAGCAGACAATGACCAGTACTGAAACATTAACATTGTTATTTAGAAATAAACACCCTTCCCCTCCCCATGTAACCTTACAATTGATAAAAAAACATACCATAAAACTTTAATTAAACTTGGAAATGCGATTTAAAACATAGTGGTGATCAGTAAGTGCTTTAGCACCAGAAATTGTTAGGTGAAATACAGAAAAGTTTCTACCAAGAAAACAGTTATTTTTTCAGCCATTCTTACCAAGGGGAGGGATGGTGTTTTTCACTATTCTGTGCTTTCAACTGACAATTCTTTGAAAAAACAAAAGGTAAATTTTCACATTAGGTCAACCTCCACACTTTTTTAACATGGGTAGGTTGGGGGTGTTTATTCCGTAGGCTGTTCTTAACATGGGGAGAATGGTGGTACTTATTCCAAGCGTTGTTTTTAACAGACGAAAGACATATGAAAGGTTAAACACGTGGTTAGGCATGGCTGTTGTTTATTCCGAAGGCTGTTCTTAATATGAGGAGGTTGTTAGTGTTTATTGGTCCGCCAATGAATTATAGTGCATAGTACAGGTCTTTATATCTCGAAAACTACTGGACTCTACAAATTTTAAACGAGATTTTCTTATTCATCATAGTCGAAAATTGTGGAGGTGGACCTAATGTAAAAAAATACCCCCCCAAAAAAAGATATCGGGAAATTTAAATTTAAGCGCGGTACCAAAAATAAAATTAGACAGAAAAGTGCCCCCTTTGGGGTTGTACTTGCACAAAGACTTGAAAAAGTTGTCAACAAAAACAAATATATAACAAGTAAATATTTTCAAATGCAATATAAGTTACTTTTCTAACTAATTGGATAATTTTTGTGTTTTTATTGGGTTTGTACTACTGTACATATAGATTCCAACAAGTTGTAAAAATAAATATATAACAAATATTATCAAAGGCAAGATGTTTTACTTTATCACCAAAATGGATAATTTTTTTAGTTCTTTTTAAGGTAAAATTTTTATGCGGCTCGAACAACACAGCGTTTACTGCTATATTTGAAAATTACAAATGGCAGCAAACTCTGTGTTTTACACGTTAAATTTGGGAAAATGAGTTAAAACTAAAAAATATCTATACAAAATACTATTAAACACCACCGAATACATGTCTGCCTATACCACTGTAACATATATTGAGTGAGTTCCTGACATTATTTTGTATAGTTTTTATATCTTATACAACCCAATGTAACCTTGGCACCTGCGCCAAATCCGCTTCTCTTTCCTGTTCATCTCTAAATTTGAACTCCACTGTAACCTTTACATACATATAAAACCAATAATGTCTCTATGATAAACAAACTATATATATATATATATATATATATATATATATATATATATATTGAAGGTACAAAATTTATATAAAGTTTTAAATAAAATGGGCGGAAGTGTCTCTAGAGCTCTTTCTCATCAGGAGGAGATCGATAGCGTAAAAATAATATTATGTCGAAAGGTTAAAGCGTAATGGGAGACTATTGAATGTGCCTAAAGTACGTGGGGCAACATAAAATTAAGTTTATTAATGTTTAAAAAACGATTAAAATATTGGCACAACGAGGCACAAGAAAAAAAAAACGGGAGAAAAAATTCAAAGTTCCCCAGAGACAAACAATGCGTTTTTTTTTGTTTTTTTGTTTTTTTGCTGGCACAAACGAAAATTTAGGCACCGCAACCGCGACAGACTCCTAAATCTTTAAATGGTTTATGGAGACTGCTCTACATAGCACCTCGAACCATTCTATTTTATATCTATCGGCACAGCATGGGTTGTCAACCAAATGCTGGCCAATAGCAGAGTCCAAGGCTGCAGAAGGAGGGAGAATCCTCCCTTATAATTTTTTACGCTATCGATTTCCTCCTGATGAGATGATAGCCGAAAGAGCTCTAGAGAAACTGCCGCCTATTTTATTAAAAACATTATATATATATATATATATATATATATATATATATATATATATATATATATATATATTAAGTAATGTAATTGATAATTTAAAATTTAAAAATCAAATTATAATTAAATTAAAAATCCGTTTCATAAGAAGGAGCAACAACAAAATCAATTATCTGTACGATCGTTTCGGAAAATAGTGTTTTTATTGTGGTAGACATCAAGTTACGGACAATAATTATTACATATAGTTTTTTAATAAACAAGGTCTACTCGTCAGCAAATTTTAAAGGGTTTTTATTAAATCTAAAAGACACCATAAATAAACCTAGCATTAAAAGTAAGGCAGATGTATCTGAAAAAAATTGAAATAAAAGGTATGGATTTAAAATTGATAAGAAAATTAATATTGGTTAGAGATAGAAAAGAAATAGAGTAAAATATAAGTTTGAATTTAAATTATAAATTTGCTTTAAGTACAACATTATAAATATATACATGCACATATATGAAAAAGTAGACACATACTACATATACATAGGTATACAGGTATATACATAAAAATATAGGTACAAAAATTTACCTTTTAATTTTTCGCCTTTTGAAATCAGGAACTATGGTTAAAATACTCATATGTGATGTTTGCTATAGCTTTTCACCTTATTGAATGATGAATTTTAAAAAGGGGGACGCCCGTGCAATAAATTATTTCCGTTACCGTACTTTTGATTTAAAGACGCCACGGTTCATATTTCAGATGTTGTTTGTATAATTGCATAATGCAAGGGGGATAATTAATCATATTTTTTTTATAAAAGGGCGCAAGGGGGATAATTAGTCTAACTTAATTAATTAAAAAAGAACAGAATTGTAATCTATTTTTATTAATAAGTAAGTATATATATATATATATATATATATATATATATATATATATATTATAATTATTTACTATAATAATTATTGAATACTTACATACATTACTGTTTCACCTTTGGGGAATCATCAGTAAAGGGTGTCACGATAAACACCAGTCGATAGATCCGAACCGCCGACAGGAGCCAGCCCATTCGGCTACCATTAACCGCAAGAAATGCTGTTAAATTAAAATATTTGCTATTTTAATGATTTTAACGTCTGTCAGAGTGATCGAATCATTATATGATGCTCTGCCTATAAGAGCTAATTTGACCAATTTTAATTAAACTGAAATTGCTAAACGTAAGATATGAGTTTCTTAAAGAGGCTGACATAATTATTTATTATAATAATTATTAAATACCTACAGACACCTTTTCTGGAAGCATCAATGCAGGGTGTTACGATTAACACCAGTCAATAAATCCGAACAATAGAAAATAATATATATATATATATATATATATATTTGTATGTATATATATATATATTTATATATATATATATATATATATATATATATATATATATATATATATATATATATATATTGTTTTCTTAGCTTTACATATGAATTACAAAATATATGATATTTCCTCAATTGAAGATGTCTCCTTCGGAGAAAATCTGCTGCCTTTGATTAATTGCCCGCTAATCCTCTTATTCCGGAAAGGGATCATTCTAAATGAATACATAACAATATGGCGCCACTAGTGCAAATATTGATTCCCACGGCATCAATTCCAGTTAATAGACGTTTAATTTCCAAAATATAACAACGAGGAACGAATGTTCCACTACTTTTACATAACTAATGACTGTTTAGCTTCTCGGCTAAGACTAAAGCATACACAAACATACGTATATTATCTAGTAGTAAACGAATCTTCTTCAATATTCTTTTTTCTTTACTTCTCTTTTGTGTTAGTCAAAACAAACAACTTACTGTAATATATGTATACATTTTATTGTTTTTTTTTAAATTTTTATTGGCAACTGTTTCTTATGTTATATTTTAGTTAAAAAACGTTTATTTAATTAATGCAATATATATATATATATATATATATATATGCCAATAAAAATAAAAAAAACAATAAATATATATGCATATATATATGCCAATAAATATAAAAACAATAAAATGTATATATATATATATATATATATATATATATATATACCTATATATATATTGTTTGTCTATTGAAAGATAGTTCGGTATTTTTACGACGTACTTCAGCGTCGTATTACCACTAACATTATGATCTATTTTTAAACAGTCTTTAAAAAGGGAGTTCACACCATAATCAAGCATTATATACACACCCCTAATATTTTCATGTAAGAACGGCTTTCGGGATAAACTTCCCTAAATTTCCCCTATGTAAGGACTGTCTTCCGATGGTTCTCGGCGTTTATCCGAATATCGTTCTTAACATGGGGAGATTAGGGTTTTTATACTACGCTGGATAAGGCCGTTAAAAATACTCTCTTTCCCTTTTTTCTGCTCCCCTGCGTCTCTTTTTGCTCACTCGGTATAATCCGGCGATTTTCGTCGTTCACCGTACATTGCCGAGTGAGGCTCACGCAAAAAAGGGATTTAAAATTCAGAAGAACCCATGAACTGATTTATTAGGGAAATACCTTCTTCTTCTCATTCTGATTTTTACAAGCTGCCGACGATTTTTGCACTAAATATTTATGCCGCGGTTTGATGAATACGTTTAACTTATTTTTTTAATCATATACTCATACTTTTCCTCTTTGGACATTCATTATATTCTGTTTTGACTCATGCATTTACTGTAGAGCACTGCATTAATCGTGTGATTATTTAGAAACCTATTATGAACGTGACAAGGGTAGTGTTTTGTAACTATAGCATACTTCCACCAAAAAATTAATAAAAGATGCCGCAAAAACAACATTTTTCTTCAAGACCCAATAGTGTTACAAAACGAATACAACCATAATAATTGCTTAAAACAGAATTTTAACTACTGGTAATCTTACAAGTATCTTAATATTTCATAAATAGAGCAACTTTGAACAATTCATATTTTAATCTACATGTACAATTAAAATAATATACATAACGTCTTCTTACGCTCCGCAATTCCACAAATATATAAAATTAAATGAACTGCAATACATGATGCAATCCTGCTAAGAAACATATACGGCACATTTGAAGTTTCGATAATCTTAATACGTTATAAATATTAAATAATGGAACCCATAAAATTTTACAACGGTGAGCTCTAACAGGTTTAAGAATTATTAGCATTTTAATACGCATGGCTAACTCTTTCCTTGCGCACAGGGAACAACATAAAATGTTATTAAACAGGTGCTGCTCATTTTGTTTGGACGAAACACTCTCAAAATGTAAATGTTAATATTGTTTTGTTTTGTTTTTTTTTTTGCATTTTTTATTCCTGTAAATTATTAAATTTAATTTGATATTATTTGAGCGATTACTGAAGTTACAAAGCTGTGATTGTCATGCCACCACTTTCTTTTAAGAACTGATAAAATGCTTTCAAATAAGTTAAAACACCATTATATACAGGTAAGTTTCAACGAACATTTTTGTTTGGCTACAGACCACTTATTTCTTATATATTTGTTTGCTTTGCACTTTTAATTTTAGTGGAGTATTTATTATTTAGAAGATATGCTAGAGCTAAATTTAAGAAAAAAAATCATTTAGCATAAAGATAAGAAAATCGATGGCTGGCTTAGATGACACTGTCATCGGTAAAAGGCAGTTATCGATTACCGCTTTCGTTAAATCTAAAGAGTTAATAAATGTTTTGTTTAGAATCCGCCGGTACCTGCAGTTTATCACCCCAAACCAAGTAACAAACAGTGCTGACAACCACAGACAGTGGCTGCCACTGGAAAACAATGCCTAACAGTGGAGACTAGATTATTTCCTTTGGGATACAACCGTCATGGTCCGCAGGAACGGCAGTGGCCACAAAAACAACCGTAGTTTAAATTAGTTTCGGGGGGTTCTTGAACGAAGCTGCTCTGGATATTCCATGCTTCCAGCGGGCAACGATGGTTAACGGGTCCTGCTAGCTTAAAATAAAAAGAAAACAACAGTTTTCTAATTTCCCTGAGGAAATTAATGCAGTGTATGTGCTTATTGTTTTCTCGTAAAGTTATAGTTTAAATTTAATTATTGCAGACATTTCTATTTAAGCATACATTAGTATATACGCAATTTGTATACGCAATTAGATAATTGTCTGGAATTTCAGATGAATGAAACATTTTATACAAACAAATACAAATCAACCAAACAAATATATCAGTGAGTACCTTTCTATATATCTTTCTAGCTATATTTTAAATATTATATTTTGTTGATAAACATTTAGCATTGGAGTGGACAATCTAATTATCAGTTTTTTTCAAGCATTTTTCTGGTATTCGTGATTCCTGGTTAGATGTATTTTCGAAAACATTATCTCGCCAGTTATGTACCCCTCTTTTACTCCGTATATATATATATATATATATATATATATATATATATATATATATATATATATATATATATATATATGCACTCATGAGCCAAAAAATGGGTCAAGAGTGAAAGAAAGAAGAAATTGAGGTTTCAATATTTTTCCATTAATTTGTGTTAATTCTAACTAATAATTTCTATTTTTCAGATCATTATTATCATAGCATATAATGATAAGTATAAAAATTATTCCTAAAGACGGTAGGACCGCATCTGGGTGACGATATAAAAAAAACGAATTGCAGGATTAACGCATTCCAAAATGACTTACAAGCAGATTTTTGATATTTTAAGAAAAGAAAGTGAAAACATCTCTTATTGTAGTGAAGCGAATTTTTCAAAGGTTGGAAGTCGAACGCTGGATAAATGGGAATTCTGGATCTGGTTGTCTTAGACCATTCACTTTGAAGGACGGCCACATGTTTAAATTAACTGTTTTGAAGTACTGAAAGAAAGATTATGTTGACCACAGCAAAGAATTCAAAATAGGGGCTGGAAATTCTCTTTCTCGATACACAACTTCTTGACGAATGAAAGAAATGGCATTTTCTCCTAGAAGGTGTGCAAAAGAGGCATTTTATCTAAGAAGGACCTCAATGATAGAGAGAGATTTTTTCACGTGTTATCGCAGACGGGTTCAGGAATGTTTTCTGGTCAGATGGATCAAGAATTTGTCGTTATTGATACTCCTGATGCTCCCGAACGGTGCAATCGAATAACTGTAGAAGGATTTCCAACAAGTTGCATTAAAACGAGAGTTAAACACGGGAATGGAGGGATAATCGTATGGGGAACTTTTACTGCAGCAGGAGTTGAGGAACTTATTAGATGAGAGAAGTTAATCAATGCAAATGAATATATTAGAATATTAGAAACAGCACTGCTATCAAGTATTCAGAATCTGGGAATATCTCAGAACATTATTTTTCAACATGATAATGCTCCTGCGCACACTGCTAAAGTCACAAAAATGGTTTTCTGATAATTCAATTAATGTGATATTTTAGCCAGGTCAAAGTCCCGATTTAAACCCAATCGAAAATATTTGGTCCAAAATATCTCGTGGGCGGAAGAACTTTTCTGAACAATGACAAACTGTTGGAAGCTGTGAAAAGAAAATGGAATAGCATCTCATCTTTACCGTGTTCAAATTTGGTTGAGAGCATGTCTAAAAGGATTGATCTTTTAAAGAAATCAAAGGGGAATGCGATTCCATAATAAACATTTATTAAAGTTAATGTCTTGTTCTGTGTTATTAGTCTTGGTTAAGTTTATTTGTTAAATTGTTCTTTTCTCAATATAGCTTTTGGTGCGATAAAATGTATAAAATTTGTTTGGCCCATTTTTTATTGCTCACGAGTTTATATATATATATATATATATATATATATATATATATAGCACATATTAAAATGATGATGTTTATACATTAAAGAACTTGTGGCATCACCAATGCTTACAAATACAAATTAATATTTCCATTTATATACATATTTATATATATGCTTAAAAATACTTTCCACTGCAGAGGAATTCCAATTTCAATTATACAAACAGGAGAATTATTATAACGATTGAATACTTTCACATATTATAGTTTTGAAAGAATTTGAAGAAAGAAGTAGAAGGATAAAGTGAGCAGGGTTGAATTTGTATGTATGCATAATTTTATAATAATACATTTATATTACTATTTTGAGTTTTATGTATATATATATATATATATATATATATATATATATATATATATATATATATATATAGCCAGTAGAGTTTAGTTTCCTAGAAGTACATCCAATGAAACAACATGTGTCTACCAAAGAGTGCTCAATGAGTGAGCAGAGCAGGTGATTACAGAAACATGTATGCACATGTGTAGCCATTAATGTTTGTATGAATAAATTTAATATATATATATGTATGTAAAAAAATAATTATATATATATATATATATATATATATATATATATATATATATATTAGGGCGGCACAAACACAATATCGTTTCCAACATATATTTCTTTTATATATAAATTCTGAATTAATGCATTTATATTTATAACCATATTATATATCATTTATAAGCGCGTATTTTTTGCTCTATCGAATAGTCTTATTCGTGTAGGTTCTTAATCACTTCATTCATTTTTTTTCAGAGGTTTTGATAGCATGGGCAAAATTAAAATCCGTCCGATTTTCTTGTTCCAATTTAAACTAGGCCAGAAAGCTGCCAATACAAATTGTGATATCAATGATCCACTTGGTACAGGAACCACAAACGAACGTGTGACACAACGAAGGTTCAAGAAATTTCGTAATGGTTACGAGAGCATCGAATTTGAAAACAGTTGCGGCTGGCCGATTGCGCTTAATAACGAACATTTGAAAGCCTTAATTGAAGCCAATCCTTGCAAAACCACACGAAAAGTTGCTGTTGAACTCAAGGTCGACTACTCGACAGTCTTTCGCCATTTAAGGCGATTAGGGAACAAAAAACACTGGATGAATGGGTGCTGCATGAATAAAACGATACTAACAAAAATCGTAGTTTTGAGGTGTCTTCTACGTTCCTTCTGCGAGCCAATTCTTCTAACAGCCAATTTCTCGAATGGATTTTGACGTGTGATAAGAAGTGGATTCTCTACGGCAACTGACGACGTTCGACACAGTGGTTGGATTCAGGATATGCTCCACAACACTCCCCGAGGACGAAATGGCACAAAAGGGTATGTTGACTGTTTAGCAGTTGGTCTTAATCATCACAGCTTCTTGAATAAGGACGAAACGATTACGGCGGAAAAGTATTGCCGACAATTTGATGAAATGCACCAGAAGATCCAGCGTATGTGCTCGAGATTGGTCAATATGAAGGGATCGATTCTCTTCCATGACGACGCTTGCCCTCATGTTGATCAACTGAACTTGAAGAAGCTGAACAAATTGGGTTACGAGACTCTGTCTCATTCTCCATATTCATCGAACATCTCCCACTGATTACGACTTTCTTTTTCAAGCATTTCGGAAAGTTCGTGAGTGAAAAATGCTTCAAAAACCGAGATGATGCTCATCGGCTTTCAATGATTTCATCGATTTAAATGTATGATAATGGAATAAACTTGTTTCTCGGTGGCAAAGATTAGGTGATTCTAATGGTTCTGATTTCGATTCATAAAATTTATTGTGTACGGAGTTATTATCCTTTGAATCATAACCTCAAAAACGACATTATTTTTTCACCTGCCTAATAGTTCATATTGTATTCGATGGCATGTCTCTTGGAATTAGGGTATATTGAATGGAAACTATTTCATGTTAATTAGTTTGATCGATTTATTTATTTCTGAAAAATAAATTAATTTTTACTTATGAACATTTGTGTTTGTATAATAAGTACTTTCTGCACCGGAAAGTCCTTGGTCTACAAGTGGCATACAATTAGTTAGAAAACTTTTAAATTTAAACATTTTCACCCTGAAAATGCTTTTCTATATAAAATAAAAGCATAATAAAAAAAAACAAGAGAGGGACTTGAAAATACGCCTCTCAAAATTAACCATCACCGACACACTTGTATACAATATGTTATCCCATTAAAAGAATCCTTACAATTATGAATTTAAAAGATCAGAACAAAAATATTCTTCTATAAAACACAGGAAACACATGTATTTAGTTCAATTTCAGTTGAGCTACCATATTACTTATAAATCCTGATCTTAACTTTAATCTCTCTTGATGGGTATCGAGGAAAATTAATACGAGATAAAAGAAAACATCCCCCACTGGTTACTTATTTTAAAACTTACATTTTCTACAATAGCAGCATTTAAATCATTATTGTGTATACTGAGTAATATATTCTATTTAATTGAATTATGTTTGATCTATTTGGATTAGAAGGTAACAATACTTTTTTACAGATAACTTACATCTATATACTTGCCTGTTAAGCATTCATTGACTGTTTAACTAACGATTTGATATCTGGAATAAGGCAAATTTTCAAATGCGGTTTTGTACCATTTATATTAGATATTCAAAGTTAATTCTCAGAAAATACTTCCTTAAGTAAAGGT
>NC_136493.1:59667603-59722603 GCF_053919585.1 Euprymna scolopes | reverse complement strand
ACATAATTCTACGAGAACAATTTTCAAAGTCCTTATTCTGCAGAGTTTAAAAGAATCCTACTCTGCTTATTCTTCTGATCTAAGGACAGTAAGAAACTGGAAAATTATAATTGCAGCAAAGCTAAAATATGCTATTCGCTACATTAGATGAAACCAAAATATATTATATTTGGCCATAAATTGTGAGAAATAATATATATGGACATTAAAAATTGGAGAAAATAAATAAACCGAGAATAACATTTAATTTGGCACATGAATCCATCATTGTTAATGCGAAAAGCGAAATAAACATCTTTTAAGAAAAAATATTCAGAATTATAGTCCAATAGTTTAATTTCAAAACGTGAAACATCCAATTAACGTTCATAAAAAAAAAATTTTGGTCATTTAAGCTGTATTAATTTCGTAGAAATGCAGAAAATTTATATATTCAGGTACGTCCAAGGATGGAATACTGTTGCGTCATCTGGACAGGAGCTGCTAGAAAGGACCTGTCCTGCCTTGATAGAGTTCAATATAGACTTCTTGGCCTCGTAGGGTATGTCCTTTTCTCTTTGCTGCAACTCTATCTCACAGAAGAGATGTTGCGAGTTTGTCTCTGCTTTATCGTTATTTTCATGGAAAGTGTTCGACTGAGCTTCAATCTATTCCCCCCTCGCCAAACTTTCACAAGAAACACTCGTCTAGCTGAAAACACGACCAATTATCCCCCAACTCTTTATCTGTGCCTAAACCTAAACGTAGATTCCATGAACAAAGCTTATTTCTTAGAACTGCACGTCTGTGGAATTGTCTTCTTTTTTCCTGTTTTCCAGCTGTCTATAATATGATTGTCTTCAAGTCCAACGTAAACAAGTTTCTGATGAGCCATTCCACTTAAGTTAACAAATTTACCGAACTTCCATTACTATCGATTACTATATTGCCCTTTGGACTACTGTTCACTCTTTAACCCGTATCCTTGAGTGGCCTCTCTGCCTTGATAAGTGGTGACGCCTATGAAAAAAAAGTTCACCTTGTAAGTAGGTTTACCTTGTAAATCTGTTCAATGCACATTGATACATCCGTGTTGTCTAGTTCACTTCCGCTGTCTAGCGCACACCTATGAATTCGAGCAACCCCAGTTTTAACAGGCCTAAATTTTCTAATTATGTTTAAATTTGTCATTTCTTACTTAGCCAACGAGGTAAACTGACGTGTATTAGTTTTCTATCCATTAGCTTTTTTTCTTGAATGAATATTAACTTTTCTCCATTTCTGCGTACGCATTATAACCTAAAAGATAAAAATCTTCTGGATTATTCACATTTTGAATTTTAAGCTATTGAACCAATAATGTTGGAATATTTTGTTTCATGAAAGGAGTTCTATTTTGCCTTTCGGATTACCAATGAGGAGTCATTACCAACGCTAAAATGTTATTCCTGTTGGTTTGTTTTTCTAATTGTTTTATGTGTCTATACATTTTTAACTGTTTAAACTGCTTAACTGTTTTTCTTACAATTCATGACTAAATATCATAAATTGTTGTTTCATATAATGCATCAACCAGCAAATTTTAGCTTTGCTGCAATAATTTTTTGCTAATTTCTTATTAATTTATTATTATGAAAATATAGCAAAAGTAGCATGAAGCTCCGCGGAATAAGGATTTGGACGATTTTTTTGTGGAATTCCTTCGAATTATAAATTTAATTGTAAATTTAAATTTAGTTTAAATGTTTATATTTCACACACACACACACACACACACACACACACACACATATATATATATATATATATATATATATATATAGGTGAGGACGGCTCACACAAATTAAACACAAAAAAAACGCTTATATTCGGCGATGTCACAGTTATTGTTCTGATAGCCTGAAGCGAAGAGCTTAAAAAACGCGAACATATTTGTGTAGTATATTTTTTTATATATTTTATTTAAAGGTCTACTTTGTACTTTTGACAAGTATCGATATGTCATTTTATCAATATATTTGAGCTTAATTACATTAATACACACACATAATATATATATATATATATATATATATATAAGAACAAGTAGTTAATAAAATATGTTAAACACATTTTGAAAAAGTTTAAAACATATTTAATTTTACAAAGGAAACACTAAATATATAGATAGTCCTCAATCCGCGGACTTTCGAAGAAATACTTTCCTTCTCATCAGGGGATAGGATTTAGCAAACTGCGGGATCAGATTTTACTAGCAAAAGTATTTAATGAAACTATAAATAAGTCATAGATCTTACTTGGTAATAAAATTATGTAAGATCTATTTCCTATTTGGTTTTATCGGGCTTTTACATCTGGTTGAGATTATGTTATAAATATTAACTCTTCAATATTTATAATATACTTTAGTTTTGCCATCTTGGATCATGTTAGTAATCTTAACTGTTATTCTTATATATATATATATATATATATATATATATTAACTGTTATTCTTATATGTATATATATATATATATATATATATATATATATATATATATATATATATTTCAGAAAGAATTTATTATTTACGGCACTTTGTAGTTTACTGTTTAAGCCACAAATTATCAGCTAGATAGTTTTATTACGGCACTTTGCAATGGATTGAGTCTAGTTTCATTGAAGAGCTATTCTTTTTTTTACACAGTGATCACCACTTTTCAAGGCCCGGAAGCCACTTAGGGGTAAGAGGTATTGCAAGTACATTACGTTAGTGTGGAGATTTGATGAAGTGTTTACTCAAGGGGGCGGTTCATTAGGAATTTGTTATCTCTATTATTTTAATTTTACGGTTAGGTTTGTGTAGCATCGTTTGATAATGTTAGCATCGCATCTTATGGGCTTGGGGATAGACTGTCAAGTATATTTGAGCACTAATGTACTTGCTCCGTTGTAATCATAATATCTTTCCGGATACTGCATTATTATTTTTTTTTTGCAGACTATTGTATTATTCTTATTACAATGATACAATACTCACGGTCTTCTCTTTTTATTTATTTTTTAAGGGGCCGTTCTAGTTTTACCGAATTTCTATGAGGGTATTAAACTATATTTTCTATTATAATCATACCGTCTCATCAAAGAAATTATCACTTTTTTGAAGGACTAGTATATTATATGGTCTTTCGTAATAATCTATTTTTTCTCAGGCTTCTTTATATTGCGGGGTGTTGTACGTACGTTCTTCACGATAGCATCCATCTAGCATTATACTCTCATTTTTAGAGGGGACTGTAGCATACTATCTTATCTGTTGTCATTGTATCATTCTCCCAGATTGAAAGCCCAATGTTATAGAATGAGCAATAATGTTTCTTCGCCATGAAACGATCTTTTCAATAATTACTTTTGCCTTTAGGATTCAGTGTAGGTAGTACGTTCATAAATTAGATACAGTTAGACAACCTAACAAAAATATACGCTAATATGTAGATCATGTTTTCAATTATCTCTAGTAAGGACTACCTAATAATTTAAAATATTTGTAGTTATCAGGCTGTTTACGACAATATATGAATACAATAAAAGCGCCGCCAAAAAGAAAGTCCGCACTTTTCATTTCCTTAAAAACCAAAAATTTAAGCCAAATTGAATGTAACTGTTTAAACAACCTATACCTCATTTGAGTCGCCTGTTATATATCTACAATTTTACCTGTTCGTATTTGACTTTTGATCGAAGTATTTTACTTTAAAAAAAATTAGGTTCAAATCGAGAAGCCAAAAATTCCGCAGCAACAAATCAGCTTAAAACCAGGCTAAAATATCCAAAATAAATCATCCCTAATCGAAAAATATTCACCTTTTAGCATAGTAATTGGTTTTGTTCCTAGGTTATACAATGAAACATTTAGTCTATATAATTTGGGTCTCTCTTAGTGATCGTCAGTAGCTCATTAATATCCACCTTTCTGGTTTATCTGATCGAGAAATCGGCCGCAGATTAAAATGTGATAAGAAATAGATACGAATAGCCGTGCAAAAGCACCAAAACGCCGGCAGTGTTCGTGATGCCCTAAATGTGGTCGTCCTATAGTTATTCGTACAGGGAAAACAATGCTATTAAGATCTGCAGTCTCAGAAACGGATTGGAAACGACTCCACAAATCCAACAACTGTAATCCTGTTAAAAATTGCTCTTTTTCTACAGTTAAGAATAGATCGAAGGGGTTGAATTTACGAGGCCGTGTTCCAAGATGCAAGCCAATGATTTATGTAAGAAAAGAAATCGTCGTTAAATGCCATGAAAATCATGACTTTATTAGTCGAAGGTGATTTTTAGTGACGGAAGCAAGTTCAATAGGCGAGGCAGTGATTGGAGGCAGTACGTCCATCAAGGAAAATGCGAAGAATTTAATCCTCGGTGCACTGTTTCAATGTTACAAGGCGGTGGAGGTTCAGTTTTAATGTGCGATATTATAAGTACCAATGGTTCATTGCCTATAGGTCGCTTGCTAAGAGGAATTTATTTACCCAACAAAAATAATATGTTGACAGCATTTTCTACTTTACTTTGGCTGGAATGTGGATGATAATCTCATTTCCATGCAGGATAATTCTCCCGTTTACATGGCGGGCAACGCAAGATCCTCTTTGAAGAGAATGATAATCCGCATTTGGATTGGCCTGCATAATTTCAAAAACGTATAGCATTACATCAAGCAACAACTACGCAATGATAAAATTTCAAATCTGTAAGAGCTTGGGACAAAAATTAAAGAGAAGTGGGATGCTCCTTCATTGGAGTATTTCCGCAGACTAATTCAAGACAGTGATTAAAAATTTGCAAGCTGCCCAATAGTAGAAGGACTATGCTACTAAATATTAACTCGTTCCTAGTGTTTCTGTTGTATTTTTGTTGCATTTATGTTTTAAAGTTACAATCAAATTACAATTTTCCATTGTGCGGAGTGTTTGTTTTTTGTTCTTTTTGGCCTTCTCGATTTGTAGATTTGTTTTCTTAACTCACATAAACGCGAATATATTTAAATTAAAAGTCAACTATGAACGGGGAAAATTATAGAGATATAAAAGGCAGATCAAATGAGGTATAGGTTGTTTAAACAGTTACATTCAAGTGATCTTAAATTTGCGGATTTGGAAAAAATGACAAATGCGGACTTTTTTTTGGGGTGGTTGTACTGTGAATTTACGTGTCTAATAGATTTTAATACATTTGATATGTGCATTGGCCAGTATAAAGCGGTTTGCTACGTAGTAAATAATGTTGCTAGGAGAAACATCCCTGTTCACAGTTAAGTACTATACTACTTGACATAAAATTATTTTTTCTTTATTTTATACACGACTTGGGTTTTTGTAAGTCTTCCCACACCATTTAAACTTCGGATACACCAATTTCTGTAAATTGAGGCTAATAAAACGAATAACCTTGTCTTTGACATTTCGAAGTTGCCAACGGCTTAGCTGGTTGCTCAACGGTTCAATGGGAATAGCATCAATTTGTAATGTACGGAGCTAATGTAACCCATATGTCATTTCCGCAGGGTTTTAAATAGTCATGGAAATATAACTGTGACCTTAAAGTTAATCATGTCAAACCTTGTAATATAGAACATATAAATGGCAGAATTGCCTTCCTCACTGCCTAACTATACAGATAAAGAAAAGCACTTAATAATATGTATCTAAGGCAGTACACAATTATGTATCTAAGGCAGTACACAATTATGTCTTACTTGGTTTCCGTTTTCACAAGAATTATTTTTGTTTAGCTTTAGAAAAAAATAAATAATCAATTAATACAAATCTGCATGAATTAAAATATCATATGTAAACGTATTTTAAGACCGGCAATGTGAGCAGCAGACTAATAGAATATAAAATGAGAGAAATTTCAATAGAATTGAAAGACCTAAGTACAAAAGAATTCAAAATCGACATGCAAGAATTATGAAAAATAGGAACAGCACGCAGAAGAAATAAAAATACAATACGTAAGACGGAATTAAATTTAAAATATGATCAATCACATAAGTATAGACAACACAACAGGTGAATGTAAACGAGACATGAGAGCCTAGGTAGAGAAAATTAAAGACGTTATGAGTTCAAAGGAAAAACACAAAAAAGCAAAAATGAAGAGGAAATCCGAAGAAAATAACCATATATAAATTATGAAATAATAATTGAACGTAGAAATAAAACCAAAGAAAATAAGATAGAGATCAAAAAGTCAACGAATAAGGTAATATAAAATGAGGTTTAGGACAGAGAGATATGAAAAAAGTTCAGTGAAATTGATGTGCCAGAACAAGTGGATGAATAAAATATCGCGAAAAAATGTATTGAAAAACAGAAGCGCTGATGTGGTAACAGCGTGTGGATCAATAAGGTACGCCAGTAAGAATTTGTTTTTTTAAATAACTGAAAACATGAAAAAACTTTAAATAAAAAAGTAAGTAAAACAAAAAGGAGTCAAAGAAAAAAAATCTGGTCATTTTGCACTGGTTGTCCAACTGAAGACCTACCTTAGGAATGTTGATTTTAACGATGTATTGGCGTAATCTGGCCCGTTACGAATGAATATCGCTTTTAAATTTACCGCTGAAAAGGAGATAAGATAAAACATATTCAATATTCCATGTTTTCCTGTAGTAGCTTTTTCCTGGCAGACATATTGTTTTAGAGTTAGCAGAAAAGAGAAACTGCAGGTTGTGCTCATGTGCAAACAGAATGGATGTTTGGGAGGTTTGAGGTGTTTATTCGGAAAGCCGTTCTTAATATGGGGAGGTCGGGTCGTTTATTCAGAAAGCAGTTCTTAATCTGGGGAGGATGGGTGTTTATTCCGAAAGCTATTCTTAACATGGGGAGGTTGGGGGTGCTTATTTCGAGAGGTTTCTTAACATGGGGGAGTTGAGGATGTTTATTTTGAAAGCCGTTTTGACATGGGGAGATTGGGGATAATGCCCTAAAAAGCAATTGCAGGGAAAGGTAGCGCACTTGTCGTCTACTGCAAAACTCGAACAACGTTTGCACATGCTCTATGAACAACTTCTTTTCATTGCCCAACATGGCGGACAATTAAAAAAACTAGAAAATAACATGTTGCACTGAATGCATTACTACTAAAAAACTACTTGTCGCCGATAAAATTTAAGGCAATATTCGTTCTTAGCGTGTGCGATTATCCCAATGTATCTACATATCTATAAAAGTGAACGTGTCTTTGTGTGTCTTTGAGTGTACATTTCCTTACGCAATAACACGAAATTCGATATACAGGGTACTGAGATTTTGGAAAATCATTGTGATGGGTTTTCGGCCAGAAATTTGTCTATTAAGGGGCCAAAGTTCAATGATTTGACCTTTGAGAACTCTACCAAACTCCTCCGACAATTTTGACTATAAAGACTTGAAGTTTTAGATATAGGTTACTTGGACATGGATCCAACTTAAAACATTGATTCGAGCCCAAAACAGTAAACATTAAGGGATCATAATAGGGGTCAAATTTGAAAAAAAATGGCCTCTGTTTTTTTTTTTTTTTGCTCAACATGCACCTAAAAATACCCGGGCATCCATGGTAGACTATATATCTATAAAAGTGAACGTGTCTGTGTATCTGTTTGTGTGTCTTTCTGTCTGTGTGTATGTATGTGCACGTTTCCTTACGCAATAACTGTCAATTTTAAGTCTACAGACTCGAAATTTGATATGCAGTGTACTGAGATTTGGGAAAGTCGATGTGATCTGTTTTCGGCCAGAAATTTGGCGATAAAGGGGTCAAAGTTCAACGATTTGACCTTTGAGAACTCTACCAAACACCTCCGACAATTTTGGGTCTACACGCTTGAAATTTTATGTATAGGTTACTTGGACATGTATCTAACATCATAACTTGGTTTGAGCCCCAAACAATAAATGTTAAGGGGCCATAATAGGGGTCAAAGTTAAATAAAAAATGACCTTTTTATTGTTTGTATTTTTTATTTTGGCTCAAAATACACCTCCAGATACCCAGGCAACACCGGACACTCTTGCTAGTTTATCTATAAAAGTGAACGTTCCTGTGTATCTGTCTGTGTATCTATGTCTGTGTGTGTACATTTCCCTACGCAATAACTGTGTCGAAATTTGATATACAGAGTACTGAGATTTAGGAAAATGTATTGGTTTTCGTCCAGAAATTTGGCGATTAAGGGATCAAAGATCAACTATTTGACCTTTGAGAACTCTACCAAACTCCTCCGACAATTTGGGGTCTAAACAATTGAAATTTTAGATATGGGTTCCTTGGACAGGGATTCAACTTACTAACTTCATTTGAGCACAAAAGAGTAAATGTTAAGGGGTCATAAAAGGGGTCAACTTTCAAAAAAATTGACCTCTGCGGTCTTTACCAAATTACTCAATTTCTGGTTTAAACATTTCAAATTTTTATAAAGCGTATTCAGATATAGGGCAAGCTTTTTAATCGGTTTGGGTCGAAAATGTTTAGTCACTAATATATAAATATATGTATGTATGTATGTATGTATGTATGTTTGCATATCTGGCTAAAACTTTCGATGTAGGCGACGGATTTTACCAAGATCACCATCGTGTTGAAGATCGACCTTTCATACGACAAATATCGAAAAATTGGCTAAAAACATTAATATCTTCACCTTCAACTGCCCACTTATCTACAGGGGGTTGCTGTTTCTGACGATATTTTTGAAAGTCATTCTTTCCTTTCGATTGTCTAGCCTTGATTTAAACATAAGTCACTTCCGGTTTCGCGGTGTTCGTAACAGCAAAAACGTCAGGTTTTCTCCCGTTCTTTTCCCCTTTCGCGGTACGGGTTCGAGCCTGCCTTCCTACTGCCACTTTTTTTTTTGTTCAACATACACACCCAGACACCCGGGCAATGCTAGCATATTGTTAAAAGTCAACATTCTAAAAGGTAGCTCTTTGGTTGGACCACCAGCGCACATAAACCAAACATCTAAAAACAAAAAAATAAATAAATAAGTGTAAAACTCAGGTACACTGAGAGAAAAGCTTAAATAGAAGAAGTGGAACAAAGGTCTTAATGAAATGAAGGAAAATGAATTTAGCACAAGGGAAAATAACAAAAAAGTACTATAAGACGAGGAGAGTAATAGTCACAAAACAATTTAAGAAAAAAAAAATGGAAGAAAATGCCGTTGAATAAAACCATGATATACTCGAACACGTAAATGTAACGAGAAAAGAAATAAATCAATGCTACAAAAATATCACCGAACCACGAATGAAAAATGAATAAAAATAGTATTAGAAAATGCAATCAAATGAATGAAAGTGCAAAATAGTTATATAAGGAAAGTCAACTAAAAAAAAAGAAGTTCATAAAACAAGATATGCGTATAAGCGTGTGGGTGTATTCCTGACTGGAAACCATATGTGCTAATGTGTTTTTATGCACCCATACCCTCCTGACCACCCTATATTTTCCGTAATGTTTCTCCTACGGTAAGCACAACTCATATATTTGATACTTTCGCTCCTAATATCTTATTCATAGATGATTTCAAATGTGTCCAACCCACTCTCATTTCTTATGACAATGTAATCACGCGAACCTCTTTTTTCTTTGTTCTTTCTGTAACGTGCATCCAGGAGATAAGCGCCCGCGTGTTTGCGTGTTGTGTGGGTACGTGGGAGAGACGGATGAGGGGAAAAAGACTTACCTCGAGACCAGCTCAGCGTTACCGACCAAAAATAGAAAAGAAGGACGAAGATGGCGACCGCCGTCTTTTGTAAAGTATGATGTCTCGCAAAGTCACACGAATTCTCGGAATATGCAAATTTAGCCGGCCTAGAACGACGATAAAAGCGGGTGAGGGGAAAGACGTGGGGGAGTGACAATTGAGTTGGCTGGGGAATCGTGTGGCTGTTGCTTTTTGTGCCGTGTTGAGGATATCTTACCGTGTTAAAGAGAGAGTCGGGCGCCATCTTGAATTTTTCCTTACATTTTCTTCTTACAAGCTATTTCGGCCATTTGGCCTCTAGGACTATGACCGAGTCGAAATTTGACTTAAAGCTCATACCCGAGTTTGACGGGTCCACGTCCATCGTCGACTGGGTTGAAAGGGTCGAGCTGACGTGCGACCTTTGTGAGGTGAAAAGGGTACACACTGTAATTCCCCTGAGATTGGCTGGGGGTGCCTTGAGTGTATATCAGCAACTCAGTGCTGCCGAAAAGGGAGATGTCACCGCAATTAAAGCTGCGCTGTACAAGGCATTTGCCATGGATCCTTGTACGGCCTATGAAAAATTTGCTTCTCGAAAACTTCTACCGGAGGAAAGCGTGGACGTTTTCTTCGCTGAGTTAAAGAAACTCGCAGTTCTGTTCGGTGGAGGGGTGTCGGAGCGGACGCTCGCGTACGCGTTTGTGGCGGGCCTTCCCACTCGGGTGAAGCAGCTACTGAGAGCCTCAACCAGCGTTTCAACAACGACCATGGAACACTTGATGGAACGTGCTCGAGCCATCATCAAAGATGAGGAGGACCTGGGGGAACCAGTTGTGATGGCGACACAGACAGGCCAGATTGGCGCTCGGGAGATTCCGAATCAGAACCCTGCAAGCAATGGGAAATGTTTTCGCTGCGGCCGACGCGGACATTTTGCAAGGAATTGCACCAACAGGGGGTGTGTGCGCTGTTTTAAGTGTGGCGGTTTGGGGCATCTAGCCCAAAACTGTGCGGGAAACGTATCAGGGGAGAGGACGTCAGCGCCGCCCTGCTCCCCGAGCAAAATTTGAACAAGGCGCCACCAGTAATAACCGTCTACGTAAACAGGATACCCTGCTCAGCACTTCTCGACTCAGGCTGTTCGCATACTATAGTGAGCACCAGGCTGTGTCCAAGTTGGACTAAGAGGAAGATCAAAGTCACCACGATAGGAGGCGAGACCCAGACATGCTGTGGAGCTGGAACTGTCAAGATCTACACGGACACCGGTGCAGCCACTAAGATCAATGTGCTCGTGACCCAAGGAAATCTCCTGGGGTTTGACCTGTTGCTCGGATACGATGCCATCAAGGCGCTGGGGGGAGTCGCAATTCATCGGGATGGAAAGGTGCGATTCTTAGAGGCCCCAGTGTGTGCAGCGCTCCATATCGATCGGCCGGATTTTACAGTGGACTACGACTCGCGCAAGAGGGCCTGGATTGCATCTTGGAAGTGGACCGAGGGAATGGCACCGACTAAACTCAAGAATGGGGTTGCAGAGTACCCTATACCCAGTGAGGCCCGAGCAGAATACGAAAGGGAACTAAAAGCGTGGATCCAAGATGGCTGGTTAATCCCCTACCCTGAGGACAAGCTTGGGCCTCCGAAGGGTCTAATACCCTTGATGGCAGTAGTCCAGCATAACAAGTCGAAAGTACGGCCCGTGCTGGACTATAGGGAGCTTAACAAGCATATTGAAGCCTACACTGCCGATGCTGACGTATGCGCCAGTAAGTTGAGGGAATGGCGTCAGAAAGGCACTAATGTCTCAATATTGGATTTACGAAAAGCCTATTTACAGGTGCGAGTTGATGAGACGTTGTGGCCGTTCCAGACAGTTTGGTTCCAGGGGCAGAGGTGCTGCCTTACACGCCTTGGCTTCGGCCTAAATGTGGCACCACAGATCATGAAGGCTATTGTCAACACAGTATTGTCCCAAGAAAAGCCCATGAGGGACTCAACGTTAGCTTACATTGATGACGTATACGTCAATGAAGATGTACAGTCTGCGTCATGTGTCAAAGAAAAGTTGGCTCAGTTTGGTCTGGAATGCAAGAATCCCGAACGTTTAAGGGAAGGAGCACGTGTATTGGGATTGGATGTCTATGAAGAAGATGGCACCCTACAATGGAGACGTGGCAGTGAAATTCCAAGCATCCCCAACCTCGTTACAAGGCGGACCGTTTTTTTTTTGGTGTGGAAAACTTATTTGTCACTTACCGGTCTGTGGCTGGTTCCGCGCAGCTGTTGGTGTGATTAAACGCAGAGCAAATTTAACAACCACGGGTTGGGATGACATATCCGATGATGTCCTACTAACTCTGATGATTAAAGAGACACTGGAGAGAGTGAACAAGAAGGACCCTGCCTGTGGGCGGTGGTGTGTTAACGGAGACAACGTAGGTGTGTGGGTTGATGCCAGTTCTTTGGCGTTGGGAGTATCGTTGGAGCAAGGAGGAAACGTGTTCGAGGATGCATGTTGGCTGCGGCCCGTAACAGATTCTCAGCATATCAACCTGGCAGAGCTGGACGCTGTTGTAAAGGGGGTAAATCTGTTGACCTTGTACACAGATTCTCTCTGTGTCTACCACTGGGTGTCTGACACACTTTCAGGACGGACACGAATCCGTACCAAGGCAGCAAGCGAAATGTTAATACGGAGAAGGCTAGACACGCTAAAAAACCTGGTATCTGAGTATGGGCTATCACTGAGCGTCACTCTGGTGCCATCACATTGTAATCGTGCTGACCAACTGACCCGTGTACCTCACAAATGGTATGAAGCCGCGAAGATGGGAATGGAGATTACTGCTCGATCTTGTGCAGTTGCAATCGACCCATGTCAAATACAAAAAATTCATGCACAGAGCGGACATCCGGGTATCAAGAGGACCCTTTATTTTGTGAGGCGTGCATACCCAGCAGTGACCAAGATGGATGTCAGACAGATCGTCAGAAATTGTGAGGCTTGCCAGTCTATTGATCCTGCACCAGAGCGATGGCAGAAGGGTCGCTTGGAAGTTGAGAGTGTGTGGCAGCGGCTGGCCATGGATATTACCCATTACAGTGGCAAGCCCTTTCTAACTATCATTGATTGCGGGCCTACGAGATTTGCGGTGTGGCGGCAGATGACCAGACAGGATTCAGCAAATGTTGTTCGCCACCTATCATCCATTTTTTTTTAGCGAGGTGCGCCGGAAGAGCTCCTGACTGACAATGATGCAGCGTTTTGTAGCCAGCAAGTCCGGCAGTTGTTAGATGAGTGGGGCGTCTGTCTACGGTTGCGATGCGCGCATGTGCCATCAGGAAATGGCATTGCTGAAAGAAGCCATCGCAGCATCAAGAGAATTGCTGCCAGGAAGCGATGTACTATTGCGGAAGCAACATATTGGTACAACATTACGCCAAAGGACGGGACGTCCCCTTCAACCGCACCTGCGAATGCTATTTACACGTACCGAGTCGGAGTGAAGGGAATCAACACTACGCAGCCAACCGACAAGGGAACATATAACAGATATGAAGTGGGAGATCCAGTGTGGGTGCGGCCTCCAGGAAATCGGTGCACCGACAAGTTTAAGCGAGGACACATATCTGGAGTGATTAGCCAGCAGTCTGTTTTGGTCAATGGAACCCCACGACATGTGCGAGATCTTCGCCCAGCTACCGAGGTGCGTCATACAACTACAGAAGAAAGCAGTGAAGCGTCTAGCGATGAGCTGCCGATGCACGGATTCAGTGAGCCCCTTCCAGAGACTGATAGCGATACTTCATCTGATGAGGCGGAACCAGATCTAGAGCCCGAATCTGAAACAGTGAATGTACCTCTTCGCAGAAGCACACGCACTAAAAGGCCACCGCCCAGTGCTCTCTATGTGATCATCAGATCAGGGGGGAGTGTAACGTGCATCCAGGAGATAAGCGCCCGCGTGTTTGCGTGTTGTGTGGGTACGTGAGAGAGACGGATGAGGGGAAAAAGACTTACCTCGAGACCAGCTCAGCGTTACCGACCAAAAATAGAAAAGAAGGACCAAGATGGCGACCGCCGTCTTTTGTAAAGTATGATGTCTCGCAAAGTCACACGAATTCTCGGAATATGCAAATTTAGCCGGCCTAGAACGACGATAAAAGCGGGTGAGGGGAAAGACGTGGGGGAGTGACGATTGAGTTGGCTGGGGAATCGTGTGGCTGTTGCTTCTTGTGCCGTGTTGAGGATATCTTACCGTGTTAAAGAAAGAGTCGGGCGCCATCTTGAATTTTTCCTTACATTTTTTTCTTACACTTTCCTTTTACTTTTTTCTTTTTTTTCGTTTTCCTTTTTTATCTTTTCCTTTACATCCCTCCTTTTTATCCTAGAAAGGGTTGACGTTCTTTTTCCCTTCTCCAGCCTATGTTTTGAGTCTAAAATCTCACTTAACCTACCACTCCTCTTCTTTAAATTTTACATTTTATTTTTATAAAAAATGTATTTCTTTTTTTATTTGAAAACCAGACGTCTTCAGTGGCACATGGGCTTTATTACGTCGCCTGACTCGGATTTTGGTTCTTGCCAGTCTATAGTCCGAACATTAGCATGTTCAGTGTAGAAAGTATGTAATATTTATTCATATGAATAAAAATAATGTGTATATATATATATAAGATCACATATGTGCGGTATTTTTTTAAATAGATTTAATTATTTAAATTTCTTATTTTCAACTTAGAGCAGAGACTCATCAAGATGTTTTGAAAACAATTTATATTTTCTTTTTTTTTGCTTACTATGGTATAGTTTTGCACAGTTTATTTGTCCAAGATACATGTTGCTTATGGTCCAGTGAAGGACGGTCTAGTCCAGTGGGTAGGCGCTCTATTCTGTGCACATGTGTAGATTTTTTTAAGTCAAATTTTAGGAAGCACGTAAAAAGAAATTAAAATCGTGACGATTAGAATATTGACCACGTGCGGAATGTATTATTTTTAAATACATTAATTCATTTAAATTTTCTAATTTCGGTTTATGACAACGTCCCCCATCAAGGTTTTTTAAAAACAATATTTGTGTCTTGTTTACCTCGGTATAGTTCGGCGCAGTCTATTTGTCGAACTTAGATGTTTCAATCCAGTGGCTAAACTGTCGATCGTGCGCACATGATTAGAAATTAATAAAAAAATCTACTTTTTAAAATCATAGAAAAAAATAAATTCAAAAGCGTAACGGTTAGAACATCAGACACGGTCTGTATTTTTATTTATTTTTTTTAGTAAACATTCAGTTATTTGAAGTTTCTTTTCGGTTTATAACAAATATATTTATGACCTTGTCGCTGTGTGTATGAAAAGCCTCTACCAAGCTTTTCTTTTAATATTTCTTCTACAGAGTTAAAATTTGGTACGTAACTATTTTGTTATATAGTCCAGTTCAGACCAAGGCGAAGAAAGTTCTGATTCTGATGAGAGCGGATGATACACACGGTATATTTTAGTTCTTTCGAAACCATTATTATATATCTGATCAATTCAATAGTTACTTAGTACTTTAGGAAAAACTTCATGAATTATAATATATTCATGCGTATTTTACGACTGAAAAAACCGGGCGGCCTACTAGTATTTATATGAATGTGCTCTTGCCTGTGTATGCGACTATCTTCTGATCATTCGCACGTATACACTTTTTAAATGAAGTCGCTTATTTTTTAGCCTTTTTATCTATGTGGTGATAGCTCAAATTAACGTAAAGCTTGAAGCGCTAAATAACGAATATTGCTTGAGCGCTGAACGTGTTGGTTTTGATTCCAGTTCATGGCACTGAAGTAATTTTTTAAAGTTTTGAAATCACTGCTATTTATTATGGAAAACATATCATTATCAATAGAGAATTTGTTCTATAATAATAATAATAATTACGAAATATGTAAGCGTATTTAATGATCGAGCAACCACGGGCGGCCCGCTAATGTTTAATAAATTAAATATTTCTTTTTTTGGAATACGCTCAAATATATTGTATAATTAAGTTATGACAGTTAACAAAAAAAAAACAATTTTCAAAAGCAATAAATTAAGTGGGGAAAAAAGCAGCACTAAAATAAGTACAACATAAATAATTGAAATTTATGTCTTAAAATACGATGCAATAATTAAGTAAGTGTAAGCTTTTATAATTTTGCATATCTATCAACCTACAAACTAAATGGTCACATTTGTCAAGCTTGAATATTGTATGGTAAATATTTCAGTTTACTAATGTCTTGTGGTAATTTACCATGCTAAATCCATTGACTTAAACGAATGGGATAAATATGAAGGAATCTATTAATTTTTATTTATGTCGAACTAATATCCTCATCTTTTCCTAGTTTTTCAGGACGTTTCGGCCAACTATCCCTCTGGCCTTCGTCAGGTGGTAACCGCGACGGATAGGAACTCTGAATCCCCTGACTGCATTCACTGCAATTACTGCCTTCCGTAGTTGTTGAAAGGCAGTGAATGCAGTCAGGGGATTCAGAGTTCCTATCCGTCGCGGTTACCACCTGACGAAGGCCAGAGGGATAGTTGGCCAAAACGTCCTGAAAATCTAGGGAAATATGAGGTTAATAGTCCGACATAAATAAGAATTAATAAATAATACTCATCTCAATGAATTCCAATTAAAATAATATGAAGGAATATCATCTTTAAAATCATCACAAAAAACACTATGTAGAGTAGGGGTTGCCTTAGAGGGAGAGAGTTATCCAATGGTGCGCGCGGCTGAGTTAATTTGCACACGTGCAATGAATTACCGCCCGTACTAAGTAGGCCAGCTGCTATATAAACGGCTACTACTGTCTACCCTCTTAGTTAAAGTTATTGCCAAGTGAAATAAGCAAGTGTTTTAGTAATACTATTTACTTAGGAAAAAAAGCTAACGAAAGAGGAAACTGACACGCCCAATCTATGTTACCAATAGCTACGTTATGTTACTTGGTCAGTTAGTGAGCGCCTTATGTTTTTCTAACATCCAACTGCGTCAACGTTGTTAAAAACAGTATTGTTTGCAAAACACTACTGATCCCGCCATATCTGTGCTCTTTACGCTCGTCGTGAAGAATAATAAAACATCCGTAATCGATTCTCTCTCTCAGTTTCTCTCTCTCTCTCTATCACTTACTCTTCTTCTCCCATATGAATATTTAGTATAAACGGTTCAGAAAGTTCTCTGTACTAAGAAAGGAACTCTTACATTTATAACTGTTTTCTAATAGCAATATTTGTCTTCAGCTCGGGCACGATTAATCTGTTTAAAGAGAAACGTCACTGGTGACAAGACGGAGTATAAGCGTATGAGCATGATTCTTAATTTAATAAACTGTTTATGTTTCTTGTTTTGCACTGTTACGATGGCCGGTTAGACAAAATAAAAACACTATCAGATGATGACGATGTCCGGTTAGACAGAATAAAAATACTATCAGACTACCTTTTTTCAATAATTACATGCGTGGAGGATATATGAAATCAGATTTTAAAAAGCAAATTCGATGCAAAATGACTAATCCAATAAACAAAAGAAAAAAAACCCAGTAATTTAATCGACTCCGACCTTATTCAGTGAGTTATGCACAATTGTCTTGCACAATGTCGATCTACGACGACGAATGCCGATGGTAGCCGATATCACTTTTTGTCGAATAGAAACAAATATTAATATCTTATTTTTGTGTACAAACTACAAGCAGGTACTTTCATAAAGGTAAATTTTCCAGTATGTTTACACAAAAAAGCAGCATAGAAACAAAATAGACTCCGTTTCTCATGTTTATTAGAGTCAGTTGCTAGGTTACTGGCATACGTCGGACAACAATAATCATTTACATATTCTGAGGAAGTTCAAAATCAATGGATTTAAAATATTGTTCTATAATATTTTGGGGTACAAGTCAAAATCATTTTTTCCTATTTTATAAACTCGTTTCCTATTTTTATCCTTAAAATGTATCGAATAAGCGAGACCCTTCACCGAGAAGCACACATTAAATACCTCCTTACAAGTATAATCCTAAAGATGCATAATTTCATGTAGAAATAACAAAATGAATTCAGCATAAGGGAAAGCATGATTAAAGAATAAAGCGAAATATATAAAATTTAAATGTTCATTTCGAATGTTTAATTCAATTAAATCAACAGAATTAAACGAAAAATAAAAGCGGATGAAAAAAATATAGAGTGATTTAAGTAAAAAAGGAGATAAGAAAATATATTGCCAAAGGCGTTAATTGGTTCTTTCTTTTTCAGATTTCAAAATGATATGTCACATATCGACTTGGAAAGATGAGACCGATATCGAACGATGCAGTGATTGAAAAGAAAGAAGAGAATAAAAAGGAACGAGTCAGGGCAAAGACAACAACAGGCAGGTACAAATAAGACGGGGGGGGAGTATGTGCGAGATGGAAAATAAATCGGTGAAGAAATTAGAATTAAAAAAAACAGAATGAATGCATATTAATTTTATGAAAAAAAAGAAACACAACGATGAAGATTCATTTGATAATGAAGAGCAGTTGAGTAGTGATAACGAATAAAATGGAAAAAAAATGTGTGTATAAATTTGTACAAGGACAATGCAGACCAAACGATGAAAACAATGTCAAATTCAAAGTCAAATGGTAAATTATATCACAAAGTTAGTCAAGAGGAAAAAGAGAGACCGGGATTGAGTCACAAATAAAATGCGTGAATAAAGTGTAGTGATGTATAATATATATATATTTTATATATAATATATATATATATATTTTATATATATAATACATATTATATATATTATATATATATTATATATAATATATACATATTATATATACATTAAATATATTATACATATATATATAGAGAGAGAGAGAGAGAGAAAGAGAGAGAGAAAGAGAAAGAGAGAGAGACAGAGAGAGTCCTAGACTGGATGAAACGCGGAATATTCAATGTAGCTTAATCGCCATATATATATATATATATATATATATATATATATATATATATATATATATATATATATATATATATATATATATATATATACACTTTCAATGGTTTCATTCACTGGTATATTTGTGGATAGATTTTCAACATCTACAGAGGCGGTGGTTTTGTTGTCGATTTTAGTAACTTGTAGAATCTGCATAAGTTCTTCCGTAGATTTTACACCGTATTTACAAGGTAAATACGGTGTGATGAGTTCGTTGATTTTAGTTAAGATATATATTGGTGTTATCACCTGTGAAATTATGAGACGAAGTGAGAAATTAGTTTTGTGTTTTTATGTTGGCATATAAATATCCAGGTTTATAATCTGCAATTATTAGTGGGAGTTTTAAATTATCTATTACAGCATTATTCGCGATGATAAGTTTGTTAACTTGAATTTTAAGACCATTAACATAGCTATTTTTACTTTCTGAAATTTTCTGGGATCATCCAAAATGGATTGGAGTTACCATAGTATTCAGTTTTATTAAGCAATACATTCATATTGGTTTTATCCCCTTTCTAATAATTAAATTTGGGTGTTTTTTTAGTTCATTGGCAGCCTTTTTTAAATTATCAGTTAAAATAGTTTTAAATCTATTTTTCATAGCCTCAGCCCTAAGTATATTTTAAATACATGGATGTGTAGTAATTTTCTGTTTGTTTTCTAGGTGAACAAGATTTTCATATAGGAGTCTTATTTCGGCCTTTTTGTGTTGGTGGTTGTAAGTGCTAAATAAATGAAAATTATGTCCGAGTGCTAGAAATTCTTTTTGATGCACTGTTTGTTCTTGGTTGGAAAGATTAATACAACTTTGCGTTTGCTGGGGGTATAATATGTTGCCTTTGTACAACGTGTTCAGTTTCTTGTGTAAAGTTGTTCTATGGAAGGATTCAAATTGATTAAGAATTTCCGAGAGATTGTGTTGCATATAGGTAAATTGATCTGCGGTAATCATATATTTTAGTTTGTTTTCTAGATCAAGGACTTCAGAGTTATAATTGTTTATAAGTTCATGGGCAATGGCAATTTGCCGCTTAATTAAGTTGACTCTGAAATACCAAGTGTTGGTTTCATTTTGAGCGGCTGCGTAATGCAGTTTAAATTGTGTATATTTAGGCAGCATTTTCTCATTTAGACAAACATTATTGAATAGCACGGAGTTATTCTGCTTTACAATTTCCCTTTTTATCTTTTCAATCTCCGAATAGTCCCTTTTGTGTTCCTCTCGAAATTGTATATGTTGGATCCATAATCGCGAGCGCTTTCGACAAAAGTACTTCCATCATCATCAGGCATATTGTAGAAATAAATGTAGAATTCTTTTTTTTTAATTTACTGATATATAGATTTTTCCTAGTTACGTGGAAGCTTGCTCAAGTTAGGTCGACGGACTTTTTCTTCTTTTTTTTTACATATATTAAACACATTTATATATACAAACACATATATACATATTCAAAAATTTATCCGAAACATTTCCAAACGTTCCGGCTGCATTCATAATTAATATTATTTATTTGAGGCTTCTTTGTTTGAATGTACAATGCTTCGGGTATTCTTAGCCTATTTACATTTCTCTCACTCTGCAATACTCTTGTATTTTCTACCGTAATTCTTCGAAATTCCGAATGGTGGTAGCCATGTCCCTTTAAATGTTGTGATACGGAGCTAGAGTCAGAGAGGTGGTCATTGTCGCGAAGATTGACTCTTCATTTTGATTGATTACTACACATCCAGATACTAAAAATATACTTAGAGCTGAGGCTATGAAAAATAGATTTAAAAAATCTAAAAATATTTTAACTGATAATTTAAAAAAGACTGCCAATGAACTAAAAAAAAACACACCAAAATTTAATTATTAGAAAGGGGATAAAACCAATATGTATGTATCACTTAATAAAACTGAATATGTTTGTAAACTCCAATCAATTTTGGATGATCCCAGAAAATTTAAGAAAGTTAAAAAAAACAAAAAGCTCTGTTAATGATCTTAAAATTCAATTTAATAAACTTATCATCGCGAATAATGCTGTAATAGATAATTTAAAACTCCCACTAATAATTGGAGATTATAAACCTGAATATTTAAATGGCAACATAAAAACACATAAAACTAATTTCCCACTTCGTCTCATAATTTCACTGGTGATAACACCAATATATATCTTTACTAAAAAAACAAACGAACTCATCACACCATATTATCTTGTAAAATCTACGGAATAACTTATGCAGATTGTACAAGTAACTAAAATCGACAATAAAATCACCGCCTCTCTAGATGCTGAAAATCTATTTACAAATATACCAGTGAATGAAACCATTGAAATTATAATAGTAAACATATAACGATCTGATGCTTCCTCTACTTCAAATGAGTTCAGTAATCCTAATATGTATGTATATATATATATATATATATATATATATATATATATATATATATATATATATATATAAGAAAACTAGTATGAAATGAAGTCACAAAACTATATATTGGTAGGTATAGGATGGAGCATTAATGGAATACACGCAATATTTGGGGGATAGAAGGGACTCTTTATGCTAGGGCATTTCCTAGCCTAATGCTTCTCATCAGAAGAGTAGAGAAGGTGCTAGGTAGCATGGGGAAGATGCGGCGTCAAGCGTATCGTTAATTAGATACGAAAAAGATTAAGAGGAATTATAGAATGTTGGGGAAAGCTATATTGAATTCTAAATAAATGAAGGAGAAGGTTGATATATATAATATGATATATAAGATTGTATATGGTCTTGAAAAATAGTTTGGTTGTTGTCCGATAGCCCTTTACTAGGCGGAAACGGGCAGTGAGAGCTAGTGTTAAGTTTTATGGGCAGCGAAGAAGCGCAATAAGCTAGTTCCTGTCCGGTGGTACATTTTCAGTGCATTTACGTACTTAAACTTTCTCTTGTGCCTACAACTGCAAATTATCTCTTGTTTTTAATTGAGGATGAGAGATAATTTGCAATTGTAGGCACAAAAGAAAGTTGATGAGAAGCATTAGGCTTCGAAATGCCCTGGCATAAAGAGCCTCTTCTATCCCCCAAAGTTTGCTTGTATTCCATTATTCAATAAATTATCCATTCTATACCTACCAATATATAGTTTTGTGACTTTATTTCATACTCCTATTGCTCTATTGTATAAGCTCTAATAATAATTGTTGAGATTGGCATTATCCAAATAAGTCTCCTCCTGTAGAATTGAACTCTCGCTCTCTTCCTCTCATGTATTAAGATATATATATATATATATATATATATATATATATATATATATATATATATATATATATATATATATATATATGAGTGGCATCCGTCAGTCGAAACGACGATGGATCAGCGCCGTATTAAGATGTTGCCTGTATGCATACGTTTGTGTGACTGTAGAGACCAATTCTTGATTTGCATAGTCTGCCACAGCCTTGACATACGAAGGTTGTTATGCAATTTGCCGCTTCGTCCGGCTGTTCCGCCTGTACACTCGCTCTTCTCCTAGCTCTTTTTGCGGCGTTTTCAGCAATATATATATATATATATATATATATATATATATATATATATATATATATATATATATATATATATATATATATATATTTCACTGCTACATAATATCTATGTTTTTCTTAACAACAGTGGTTGTTTATATAAGAACATAATAGTATACTAGCAGGACTCGTGTCTGTCGTTGTTTAAACGAAATATAACAGAAAAATTTAACTAAAAATGCACATTTCCACAAATATATTTAGTTTAATTGGATGCGTAATTCATGCCTGTTAAGTTTAAAATATGATGTTTCGTCGAATTGTATTTATTATATAACAATGTAAGTTAGTTTGTTTTTTTTCGTCATTAGTAATAACATACAGAAGTCAATGTTGTAATTATTTATATGCACGTTGTTTTATTTAATGAAGCTTTTTTTTTAAATATACTTCATTTCAGTCAGTGTGAGACGCGATTTCGAATAGTTTCTGGTTCTGTAATGTACTTGTGTATTTTGATGAATGAATAATATTGCAATATTAGACAGTGTTTTAGTTCTGAAAATTACGCAGTATTACAGTCTCATATTCTGTGAAGACAATACTGAAACAAGGCAGGATATGACACAATTCAGGTTTGCCTACAATTTCTCTTCTAAATCTGGTGTACTATGATATTAATAGTAAAGATTACCCACGAAAAATAATGGCCCCATAAATTAAGTATACCAACAAATGAACTAACATGGTGAAAGTCAGTTTTGTGAGTGACCTCAAACGATAGAGAGTAAACCTTTTTGCAACTGGATAAGAATACAGATTCATAAAAGATATTTAATTTTCAATAAACGTATCAATTTTTAAGGGTGATAAAATGTAAAAGTTACATTTCTTGTGATGAAAGTGTAATCCTCAGTGACCATAAAATCTAATTTTAATTTTTAGGGCTTCACTCTATTCACAGACTACGGAAGAAAACCATATTAGGCACGGGATTAAATAACGAATATCGGGTAGATTTGCGAGATCGACTTAAAGATCCCCAGGTTGAACAAGATAATCTAGAGGAAGGTGGGAGGGTAAATTGGCTCAAAAATTGTGTAAAATACACTTAAAATCATAAAATTAGTCTGAGAAATCCAAATGCTATAAATAGAAATTTGTTGTTACCAATGTTTCTGTTGATGGAACCTACTGGAATCTTTATTCATAATCTATGATTTGTGTATTTTAGCTATGGTAATAAAGAAGTCATGCTACATATATGCACAAAAATGTATGAAGCAGCCACTGCTATAAGCCGCCAAGTTTTCTAATAACATGCTCCCAGACTGAAAAAATAAAATTCTCACTGACTTTTAATTATAATTTCACATTAAACGGGAGGGGGAGTAAATATATTTAAAAAACAATAATAACTTCCGCATGTGTGTTAAATTTTAACTAACAATAATGATTATCATCGACTCATCTTCTCTCTTACACGAGGCAAGTGGCACTCGATTTCTTTAAATTTTCAAACTCATGCATCTTAAATGAAATTCTCAACTAAACCATTTATTACTTTAATCGGTGCTCATTATTCACGTGTATTTATGTTTGGTGTAATATATTTGTAAATTTAGTGTTCCATTTTGTGTATTAGTAGACAACAGAAAACTTACTTTAAAAAAGGTTTCTGTAGGTTTTCGGGTGTGCTGAAAACGAATATCACATTTTTATTTGTCGCGAGTTAAGTATTTTCCCAGGTGTTAAGCAATGTAATTCTTTAAGTGGTAGCACAAACGCGCAATCTTTTTTAATATCTGGAAAAATACTTAATTGCGCAAAATTAAAATGATGTATTCATACATTATGAACAAAAAGACGTTCACCCACCTAACTTGTAACAGATTACCTCATGACTAGGAAAATGTATATATAAGTAAATTAAAAAACAATATGTATATATATATATAATTATATATATATATATATATATATATATATATATATATATATATATATATATATATATATGCGTGTGTATGGGCTTACTAACAAAAATAGAAATCAGCTATATTCAACAATGAATTGACTGATGGAGTATTTACACATCATCGCCAATCTCTAAAATTATATAGTCAGTAACATAACAAGTTAAGAGTAATTTACCAGTAGATCCGCATAATAACAAATAAAATACAAATATAATAAAAGCAATGAAAACCCACAAAGACCAAAGGAAACCAAGGGTACATAAAGCAATAGACATGCGTTTCGTGATAGAGATTATTTGAGGAAAAACGAAGTAATAAGTAAAACCTTAGCACTGAACACGCAGATAAAAAGTCGCAATAACATGGGCAAAAAGAAAACCGACTAAAAATGTACGTAATCCACAAAGCGGAATATGAGATGAGACACAATTTATCAGTACAAAAAATGAACAAGGAAGTTAGACGAAAGAGAGGAATGGGTTAAAATGAGTTAAAAAGTTAAATCTAAGCATATAAGCACGTGATATAGAAGTCACTATAATGTAAAACGAAAAGTAAATGGAATAACTGTATGTTAAAGAATATATAAGAATATATACGAAATAACTGGAGAAAATTAAAGAAATACAAATAATACCATCTTGCAATAAAATAATAACAAAATGCACGCAGAAAAAGTAATATATAGAATATTTTAGTGAGAAGTAAAATGAAGCAAAACCTGATATTAATATTAAAAAAGGATGTTGACTAAACCAAATGTCGATCAATACAAAATCAATACAATCAGAAAAGCATCTTTGCATTAACTTGGATGTCCAGCTGCGTTGAAAATATGGCGTATTAGTAAAAATGCAAATTAAAAAATAGAAAAAAAAAGAAAATATTCAAAGAAGAAGAGTTTCAGCTGTTCAACAGAGTATCACGGGAATGGAAAAAATACAGAGAAAATGGAATATTTCTCAAACAAAAACAAATGAAGAGAATGTGAAGGAAAAGTAATTTTGGTTGTGTCGAGCTATTTCCATCCGTGTTCTGTAACACACACATTTCTGTAAAAGTGTATCACTTTATATTTATAAAAATAGCAATTCCATGTATATTTTATATAAACATTTTAGAAAGGTAAATAAACACAATTGGTAAAATGTACTGACAAACGCATTGATGGTAATAATAGAATTATATACCTTCTTCATTATAAGAGTATACATAAGTTTTTTTATTTTCGTTGCTTGATTTATTTTACCTCCTGCACTACACTATGATTTATATCGTGGAAATATTTTAATAAATACAAAACGAAATAATGATTATAATACGAATAAATACAGTTTTTCCCCATTTGGGCGATATCTCTGTTGATTTCAAGAGCGGATTTTTTTTCTATTTAAAAAAAGACATTATGCAGTAACTGTATTTTAAATATTATTTATATCGAAATATATATTTCCTTTGCATTGATGTGAGAATTGAGGATCATAGTGATAAAATCATGTATGTTTTTATTTTAAAATTAAGAACTACTTGACATTATAACGTAGTTTTCTTACATGTACTATCTTTCTTATTTAGAATGTTTATTTTATATTAGGCAAAATATCCACGTCATAAATGTTCTTGGATGTTTAGATGGAAAAATTTAATATTTATAAATGCATAAAAGTCTGGAGTTGAAAACCATTATTATTTAAAAAGAGACGTGAACTGTTGCTCCACTGAAAATGGCAGTATCAATCAAGAAACACTTTCATTTGTAGGTGAAGCACATAGTTATTAGTTGGTAACAAATCCGACTAATCATGACGGAATAGCAGAGTCCATATCCATGCGAAGTCCAAAGATTTTGAGTAGAAAATTTTTTACGTGATGTAGTTTATTATATGAAGTGATTCTGCAGTAGTGATCATCAGGAAATAAGTAACATGTTGACGAAAATAAACATTGGTCACAATATCTTTCCATAAAATGATATAACACAAAACAAATGTAATCATATAAACATTTTCGATCACATAAAGGCATGCAAACACAACAGCACACCTGCAATTATAAGGATACGTAATCTGATGATGTGTTTCTCGAGGATTACTAGTATAACGTGAACTAAATATGCTTACGTACGTTACCTTTTTTAAAAACTATGATTTTATTTGCCATTAAGTATGGAGACTTCCATGGACGGATATTTCGTTAACAACAGCATTGCTCAAATTTGAAAGCATCCAGGTATTCACAACTATTCCATTTTCAATCAGTTTTTATTTAAAAAAAAGATATGTTTGATACACAGAAGAAGAACTTTTAGAAAATAACTAATGAACAATTAATATAACCTATAATTGTACATGGTATTTGGGTTTTAATAAGGTTATTATCGAATATGAGGAACTTCATTATATATATTCATTATATATATTAATATATAATTATGTGTATATATATATGTATGTATATATATGCATATATATATATATATATATATATATATATATATATATATACATATACGTGGATACATGTGTGTGTAATGTAAAGACGCTGTCTACTCCCATGCGTGTTAACCTAATCTAAGTGTACAAGTGTTGACATAATTTTATCGTATTATATTTCGTTTCTCCAAATTGTTACGTTTAGTTTACATCTCATACCGGGAAATATATGTAAATGCATATAAGTCTAACAGAATGTCCATAGAAAAGTAAGAGTGACATTGCCTAGGGTAAACTAAGATTGGTTTTTCGTAGAATAAAGAAGGTGATGCATAATTTGCCGATAAGCACCTTACGAAACAGCAATCGTATGACGACTGCTCGTCTAATACGTAAATGTCTATTCGAAGTGTAAAATGCAGAATAGGCGATAAGTAACAGCAGGACATCTGAGTAAGAAAAAGAAGATTGTTTCCTATTGTTAAAGCGGAGCGCAAATTAAACGTGAAAATTGATAAAATGCAGTAGATTCTATATGCGCATACTTATTGTAAATATTTGCATGTCTATATGTATGTTGTATAGGTAGATGCACATAAGTATATATATATATATATATATATATATATATATATATATATATATATATACATATAACTGTTTCTAGGTAGAGAATTTAAATAGAGTTTTAAATATAATGGGCGGAAGTCTCCCGAGAGCTCTTTCAGCTATCACCTCATCAGGAGAAAATAGTAAGCGTAAAAATAATACTATGTCGAAAGTAAAGACTTCTGATGGGGAACTATTGAATGTGCCAAAAATTACGGGGACACTAAAATAAAGTTTATTAACGTTTAAAACACGATTAACATAATGGAACAACGAGGGGGAAAACAGGAGAAAAGATTCACAGTTCCACAAAGAGAAACAATGCGTTAGATGTTTCTTTCTGCCGGCACAAAGAAGGTGTCCGCACCACAATAGAGACAGACTCCAAAATCTTTAAATGGTTTCTGGAGTCCGTTCAATGTAGCACCTCGAACCACTCAATTTTATAACTATCGACACAACACGGGTTGTCAACCAAATGCTGGCCAATAGCAGAGTCCAAGGCTGCAGAAGGAGGGGGACTGCCAGACCCCATCTTCCCTTGTCTGATCTTCGATGGAACATACTGGTTTATACGAGTCAAAAGATGTAAGGATGTTCCCTAACATAACCAGCATCGCACTGGCATTTGAATTGATATGCAATATTGCTATTTTGGATGTAAGGCAAACAATCCTTGCGAAAAGAAGGAAATGCAGGTCTCGTAGTATATATCAAACGCAAGGACACAGAATAAAAGCAATCATAAATACTTCTCCTAATCTGTTTGGAAAGTCTATTACTCTTTTCTCCAATCCACGGTAATTTTAAATAAACCGGGCATTTCAAAGGTCCAAACATTTTAGGGGATTTAAAATCCGCAACCATTTTGAGAATGCACCATCAATAAGGTCAACAGGATAACCATTATTGATGAATATTTCCCTGATCTTATCGAGTTCGGCATACAATCTGTTAGTGAACAAATCATCAGGGCTCTATGTACCAAAGTATTAATTAAGCCGACCTTACGTGATTTTGGTATTGAACGTTCGACAAGAATATCCAAGAAGGGAAGCGAATTGTCCTTCTCACTTTCGATAGTGAATTTAGAACTGCATGCAAAGAATTCAACCTATCAAAAAATATCGACGCTTCCCTTTGCGATGGAACAGCAAATGTGTCGTCAACATATCTGAAATATGCAGTGGGGTTTGTTATAGAGTTAAATAGAACGTATTCATTGTACCCGACGAAAATATCTGCTAAAGTTGGGACCAACAGACTCTCCATTGAAACCCCGTAAATTTGACAGTACATAATATCACAAAAACTAAACTCCACAGATTTTGTGCACATCAAAATGAGTTCAATAAGAATCTCTTTAGAAAAAACTTGGAGCAGTTAGGCGACCATCGTAAAGCGCGTCGGTACATATACGTATAGTCTCATCCAACGGCATGTTGGTAAAGAGACTACAGACATCAAATGAGCACATAAAAGATGTCTCTGCATTAGAATCCAACCTACGTACGTAATCAACAACCTGACAAGAATCAGGGATACCGTGCGTGGTATATAACTCGCGCACAGGTTGAAGAATTTCCACAAGACACTGAGCCCAAGACTGTTATGCCGAACCAACCATTGATAAAATAGGTCTCAGTGGAACACCTTGCTTGTGGATTTTGTGGAGACCATACATTCTAGGACGTTCTGAACCAGAGGGTGTAATCCTGACGTAGACGTCCTTGCAAAAAACTTCCTTTTTAAATAATGCAAGTAGAAGTCTTTGAATTTTTGCCTCGTTCTTGCAAGTATCATCCGTCACTTCGACAGGACCGAGTTTACGGAATTTCGAAACATCATTGAGAATAACTGCCATTTTATCAAAGTAGTCTGATTTGTATAAAATCACCACTCCTACACCTTTGTCTGGTTTGCACATATAAATATTGGCATTTGATTTTAACGCTTTCATAGTTTTAAATTGCGTTATGTTCCAGACAAAGTCGCTATAATCAACAGGTGTGTTACTGTATCGGTGAGCTAAGGCAACTAAACTAGATTTAATCCCAGAAATTCTTTCCGGGGAAATAGGAGCATTATGTCTCAGTTGGGAGGACAAAACTTCAAAGGCAGAAAGTGTTCGCTCTTTATTTATACTGGTTGGGGGAATACAAAAATCCAATCCCTTAGACAGAACTCTATTTTTAATTTCTGTAAGTTCAGTTTTCGAAAGATTGAAAATATTTTTGCTTCCATTAATCGGTTTACACCCATATCTTCTACGAACTAGAAGGGCAATATGTTTATTATTGTCTTTGGAAGCACGTTTTTTAGCAAATTGATCACCGATGGATAAATACTTGCAAAAGCGGAAAAAATCAAAAAAGGGCAGGAAACATATTTTACAAGATCAGCATCGTTTTGTAAGCTCGACCCATCAGACGAAAAATACCGTAAAATACGCTAAAAACATTAATTTCTTCACCCTAAACTGGACACTTTTCTACAGGGAGGGGTCGCTTTTTTCGTCGATATTTTCGAAAGTCATTCCTTCTTTCTGATTGTCTACCCTTAATTTAAACCTACGTCACTTCCTATTTGTGGTGGTCGAAACAGCAAAGACATCAGGTTTTTCCGTTCTTTTCCTTCTTCACGGCACGGGTTCGAGCCTGCCTTCCTACTACATTTTTCTTTTGTTCAACACAAACCTCCAAACACTCGGTCAACGCTGGCCACCCATGTTAGTATCTATATATTTATAAAAAAAGAAAGTGTCCGTCTGTCGTTTGTGTGTTTGTTTGTCTGTGTTCATTTCCCGACACAATAACTATTTTGAGTCTACAGACAGTAAATTTTATATACAAGTATGGAGATTTGGAAATATCTTTGTAATCCGTTTTCGGACAGAAATCTTGCTGTTAAAGGGTAAAAATTCAACGAGTTGACCTTTTAGAACTCTACCAGACGTCACGTTCTTTTCCTCCTTCGCGATACGGGTTCAAGCCTGCCTTCCTTTTACCATTTTTTTTGTTTTGCTCAACACACACCTCAAACCCTCAGGCAACGTTGGCCACCACTGCTAGTATCATTAAAAATGAAAATATCTTTCTGTCTGTCCCTACCCAATAACTCTGTCAATTCTCGGTCTACAGACACCAGATTTGACATAAGGAGTAATCAGTTTTGGGATAATCGTTTTAATCCGTTTTCGGCCAGAAAACTGGCTGTTAAGGGGTCAAATTTCGACCATTTAGCCTTTGAAAACTCTACCAAACTTCTCCGTTAATTTTGGGCCTGGAATTTAAAGTATAGGTTACTTGAACATGGATCTAACTTCTTAATGTTGTTTGAGTCTCAAAAAACAAATGTAAACGATTCAAAATTGGGTTCAAAGTTAACATAAATTTGACTTTTGCAGTCTCTACTAAATTACTCAGCAAATTTCTGGTCTAAACATTTGAAATTTTGCATAAAGGGTATTTAGAGATAGGGCAAGATTTTCCATCGTTTTGAGTCGACAATTTGAGTTAATAAGGACTCAAAGATTAAAAGATTTTACTTTTGCCGTGTCCCGCAAAGTACACAGCAAATTGTGAGTCTAAACATTTTAAAATATATATCACGCTGCAAGTATTTTAATATGTTTTGGGGAAAGGATTTGGCTGGCAAAGGGTCAAAGTTTAAAGAGTTGACTTTCGCAGATTCTACAAAACTCCTCCGCCAATTTTGGGTCTGGACACTTGTAATCTTTAACTTCGACATAGGTCAAACATTTTATTTTTATTTGAAACCAAAACAATAAATGTTATGGGGTCAAAATTGGGGTCAAGTTGTAAAAAATTACTTCTGAGGTCTCTACGAAATAACTCCGAAAATTTTTGGTCTAAAAATATGAAATTTTACATACAAGTATATTCACACATAGGACAAGTTATGAACATCACAACGGGCTCGAGTAACACCGAGCAGAAATGCAAGTAGTAAACAGGGTTGGCTTTGAGTGTAATAGTAAATTAATAGGAAATAATTTTAGGTTGGAGATTAAATGTCAATAAAGAGTAATTAAGTTTAGAGCGTAGAGCAATAGTAAATAAGTCGAAAATACTTTTTGTTTAAGATTAACAGTGAATTATTAGTAAACACGTTTAGAGTTAAGAAAAAATAAATTAATAGCATATAATTTTGGATTTGAGATAATTAGTAAATTAATAGTAAATACGCTCGGAGTTGGGAAAACAGTAAATAAATAGCAAATAATATTGGGTTGAGATTAATAGTGAATTAATAGTAAATAAGTGTCGATTTGAAAACAATAGTAAATTAATATCAAATAATTTTGGGTTTGAAATTAATAGTGAATTAATAGCAAATAAGTTTTGAGTTGAAAAATGTTAAATTAATAGCAAATAATTTTGGTCTGAGATTAATAACGAATTAATAGTAAATAATTTGGAGTTGAGAAAATAGTAAATTAATAGCAAATAATATTGGGTTTGCGATTGATACTGAATCATTAGCAAATACGTTTGCATTTGGGAGCAATAGTAAATTAATCGTAAATAATTTGGGGTTTCAGATTAATAGTGAATTAATAGTAAAGAAGTTTGGATTGAGAGGAATAGTAAATTAATGTCCAATAATGTGCACATTTCCCTAGCTTACTACTCTGCAAATTTTTAATCTACAGACGAGATTTAACAAAAGGGTTATTAAGGTTTGGGAAACAGAATTTCTGGCCAAAATCCGGTTAAATATTACTAATTGCTAAATTAAGAATTGATCATTTAGGTTGAACTCAGCGTGCTTGCATGTTTAGAATTACTTTTCTGATAAATGTCTTCAGCTCATTCCTTAACTTAAAATTAGCTGAACGACTAGGAGGGAGTCTTACATTATATATATATATATGTCAGTAAATGAGACTGTTAGACTGAAATACAGGACAGAAAATCGATATTAGTGTTAATAAGGTTTGTACATGATCCTTCGTGAAATTTCTAGTGTAAAAGGTCATAAAACAGACAATGTAGTACAGAAATATACATAGTGTGTAAGGTATATTGAATCACTTATATTTATTGTAATTTTAATTAACAATATATTAAATGCTTTTTTATCTATCAAAAGATACCATGATAGATATGACTATAACTAATAAAATTAAAAGACGCCATGTAAAAATGAACTTTTGTCTGTGTGAGGAAACATCATAACTTATATACTTACCGGATTCTATATCTACAAACTAGAAATTTAGTATAAAGGGTATTTAGATATTTGAAAAACTTTTTAACTGACTTTCATCCAGAAGAAAGTGCTGTAAAGGAGTCAAAATTAAAAATGTTACTTGGAGGTTAAAGAAAGTTTATCCATTTGTCAACTGTTTCACGAGTGCGTATTCGCGGATTGTTTACATTATGTTGGGAAAATGTAGGTTTGCGAATATTTTTTAAACATCGTGTCAAGCTGACCAAATTTGATTCCCTGGTGTTTTGAGTTTTGGTTTTGATCTCAGCTCAAGCAATTTTTTCTCACAAGAAGTGAACTCTTTCAAAAAACAAAAATAAAAAAAATAAAAAAACGTAATACTCGCATGCATATGCCTCATTTTCTGTATGAATTAAAATATAATATTATGCGTAAAATGAAATACGCATAAAGTGCGCTTGAAAGCCAACTCATAACGTAATATTAGGAAAATAAACAAATCTTTTATGTGTTTGAAATTTATAACATAAATATATTTGGGCGCCAAATATATTGTTTTCTTTTTTTCTTCTTCTTTCTTGCCATGTCTGTTTGAGTTTTTTTTTTCCAAATTAAATCAACGTTTCAATAATGGAAGAGACACACTTTTGACATTATTCTCGCGTAGGCAACGCACAGTTCTAACATTTCAAAATACCACTGCTGAGATTCAACGCGCGGCTCAAAACAAACAGATATTTTTTCTCTCGAAAATTACAACAAAGACAGAATGAACAATAAATAAAAAAAAGAAACAACACACTGAGAATGGAATTTTACTCCAAGTAAAATATTTGTTTATTTCCCTAATATTACGTTGTGATTTGGCTTTCAGACGCATTTGATGCGTATTTTATTTCATTTAAATTAAATCAACATGTCTATAATGGAATTCACACCATATTATGCGTATTTTACGACCAGGCACCACCAGACTGTCTGCTGGGATATATATCTATATAAGTAAGAATTTATGTGTGTGAGGACATTTCTCAAATTATGTACACAACGATTTTTTTTCTACAGACTAGAAATTTGGTTCATAGCTTATTTGGAGATGTGGAAATCGTTTTAATCGGTTTTTATTCAGACAAAAGATCGGCTAAAAAGTCCATATGTAGAAATTCGTACTTGGAGGTTATCAGATTTTTATCTGTTTAAACTGTTTTACATTTTCGCATGTGTAATCGCTCATATTACAGAGTACTTATGTTAAGAATGAGAAAGTTTGAAAACACTTTTTAAAACGTGTATTACGCTGGCCGTATTGTTATCGTACTTGACTCACTGTTTTTGTTTTCGATCTCAGCTTGAGACTCTTTATTTACACGAACTGAACTGTTTCGAAAAGACATAATACTCAGTCTCTTTCACTTTTTTCACTTCAGGAATTTCACGTTATTTTTTATACCTACGGTATTTTTGTTTCTAATAAATAAAAAATCTGCATTATTAAAAATATAATATTGATGTGTATTTTACAACCGGACAACGCCGGGCGGCCTGCTAGTAGTGTCTATAAAAGCGGAACACAGCAATTAAAAAATTGCATGATTTTTAAATGTCGTCAAATCGTTTCTTTACAAAGGTAGAAAGGAGCTAAATAATTATCTAATATATAAATCTATCTATGCCTGTGTGCGTTTGTGTGTGTCTGTTTCCGTTTTTTTAAATTGCATCTCCACCTAGACGGATGGTCGCTTGACGGCGTGCAATAGCTCAAAAGATTGCATATAGGGTGCAGAATTTTATTAGATGTGTTTAATTGATTAAAACAATTGTTAAGGGATTCAAAAAGGGGGTTAAAACTTGAAAGAATTGACGTGAATTGTCAATTCTTTCAAGTTTGAACCCCCACGCAGTAAAACAATACGTTTTATTGTCGCGTCGATTCTTTGCTTATGTACGCATGCGCAACGGGAATAGTAAACCGCATGTTGTGTTACAACACTCGTTACAAGGTCATTTGAGTTTTATAATTATATAGATTATACATCGGCTTATTTGTAATATTCCAATAATCATCTAAATAGGTCCAGTAATGGAATGTTTTATTGAATTCATTCCTAAACCAATTAACCGATCATTATGAAGTTTATTTATATGTATATGTCTGTATATTTGTATGTATTGGACTCACTTTTTAACTAATTAACCGATCATTATGAATTTTTATTATAAGTATATGATTATACATTTCTATTATTGAACCCCCTCCTAAACTAATTACGCGATCATTATTAATTTTAATTATGTATATATGATTATATATTTCTATATATTGAATTGACTCCTAAACTAAATAACCGATCATTATTAATTGTAATTATGTGTGTATGATTATATATTTCTATATATTAAATTCACTCCTAAACAAATTAGCTGGTTATTATTAATTTTAATTATGTGTATATAATTATATATTTCTATGTACTGAATTCACTCTTGAATTAATTAACCGAATCATTATTAATTGTAATTATGTGTGTATGATTATATATTTCTATGAATTGAATTCACTCTCAAACTAATTAACCGATCATTATTACTTTTTATGATGTGTGTATGTTTATATATTTCTATGTACTGAATTCACTCCTAAACTAATTAAACGGTCATTATGAATTTTAATTATGTGTATATGATTATATATTTCTATGTATTAAATTAATTCCTAAACTAATTAACCGATCATTATGAATTTTATTTATGTGTATATGAGTATATATTTCTATTAATTTGATTCACTCCTATACTAATAGACCGATCATTATTTATTTTAATTATGTGTGTATGATATTATATTTCTTGTATTGAATTTACTCAAAAAATTAATTAGCTGATTATTATTTATTTTAATTATGTGCATATGATTATATATTTATTTGTATTTAATTTATTTCTAAACTAATCAACCGATCATTTTGAATTTTATTTATGTGTATATGCCTGTATATTTGTATATATTGGATTCACTGCTAAACTAATTACCGATCATTATGAAGTTTATTTATGCGCATATGACTATATATTTGTATTAATTGGATTCACTCCTAAATTAATTAACCGATCATTATTAATTTTAATTATGTGCATACGTGTGTATATTTTTATGTATTGGATTCAATCCTAAACTAAGTAACCGATCATTATTAAGTTTAATTGTGTGTATACGTCTACATATTTGTATGTATGTGATATTCACTCCTAAACTAATTAACCGCTTATTATGAATTTTAATTATGTATGTATAATTATATATTTCTATGCATTGGATTCACTGCTAAATTAATGCACCAATCATTATGAATTTGTGTTATATGTGTATGATTATGTATGTTTATGTCTTGGATCCACTTAAAAACTAATTAACTGATCATTATTTATTCTATGTAATGTATATGTTTGTATATATCTATAGATGTCATATTCCAAAAATCACATACAATTGTCACTTACTTTGGTAATGTATTATTGCGGACAAGGACATATATTCAAGTAGTATGGTGCTTGTACTGTGTAGTACTCATATGAAAATCTTATGTAAAATCATCGAGTAGTTTCATGTTTATATTAGAAATAAGATACTTGCACAGTATGCTACCCAAGGAATAAGGTACTTGTGCAGTATAGTACTCACATGCAAAAATAACTTACCTGTGACGTACATAAGTTATTAAAACCATACAGCCTATTAAATATTTGAGTAGTATGACTTACATTAAAAATAATGTGCTTCTTCACTCTAGCACCCAGATAAAAAAAAAATCTTACCCCTGACGCACAGAAAATTTCGCACTACAGAAAATTTCATAAAAAGTATTGGGTTCTTTCATTTATAAATTAGAAAAAAAGATACTTGTACAGTATCTTTCACAAGAAATAAGGAACTTGTACAGTATAGTACCATATGAAAAACAAATGCAATTTTACTTGTGATGTACTTAAAAGTAATCAAAACCGAAAATCATATAATATATTCGAGTAGTATTATTTTATATAAGAGATAAGGTGCTTCTCTATTATAGCCCTCTGATGTAAAAACAAAGAAACTGTCACCTGTGACACACCAAAAAGTAGTACAACATAAAATTATGTAAAACTATCAAGTCGTTTCATCTATATCTTAGAAATGACGTAGTTGTACATTATCCTGCCCAAAAAATAAGTTACTTGTGCAGTATAGTACTCATATGACAAAAACAAAGAAAATCCTATCTGTGACGTGCATAAAACTTGCTAAAACCGAAAATCATGAAATATATTCGGGTAGTATGACTTTTAAATGATAAATAAGGTTATTCTTTACTATAGCACTCTGATATAAAAACACACTTTTACCTGTGGCACACAGAAAAGTTAGCACAACAGAAAATTATGTAAATTATTTTAAATATGTGTAATACATTACCCGCCCTAGGTAAGGACATTTTTTCCATATAAGTGATGTACATTTTCTTTTCCTATGGAAGATAAACTTATTTTATACATATAATACTCGTCCTAGAATAGGTAAAATATTATTTTGCTTAAGATAGCAAATGATACATAGCCATAAAAAATTCCTCTCTCCTAAGAATAACAGGTATGTTCAAAATTTTTCTCATATGGTCCCGAGCAACACCGGGTGGCCTTGCTATTCGGTATTAAAATAATAAACAACTAGAATAGTAAAAATATACTTGCATGGGAAGATAGAAATATATTGATATAGATAAAACTATGGCAACATAGATAGCAACACATTGTGAGATTAATAAGAACATAATAGGATATGCAATTAAGCCTTGGTTAGACCTGTGGCATACAGAAAAGTTAGCACAACAGAAACCTGGATAGTTGGATAAAATAGAGTTGACGTGGAGTTTTTTCTGTTGATGGAAGAAAAAGGACATTACATACACTATCAAATACATGTTTCGTACTGCCGCATAATTTTGCAAATATAAATGACAGAAGAACATATATTACACTTTCCTCTGAAGGATTGATATACAACACAGAGGTAATTCATTGACGATATCATTATAATGCCTATAATAGTTTAGTAAATCCATAAAACGAATGAACTAATGCCATTAATGATGATATAATGACGAGATAAAATTTACCTCAGTAATTCATGGGCGGATGATAGCAGCATAACATAAGAAATACTACGTGTTTTTGTTTTGTTTTTTGTTTTTTTTTACACAATGATCACAACTTATCAAGGTCCGGAAGCCACTCAGGGATAAGGGTTATTGCAAGTACATTACGTTAGTGTGGAGATTTGATGAAGTGTTTACTTAAGGGGGCGGTTCATTAGGAATTTGTTAACATTGGACTTGAAGACATCCAAGTTGTAGTCAGGTGGGAAGCAGACAGACGGAACAGAGTTCCACAGGCGTGCAGTTCTAAGAAACTAGCTTTGTTCATGGAATCCGCGTTTTGATTTAGGCACAGATATAGAATGAGGGGAATTTTTCACAGTGGATTCAGCTAGACGGGTGTTTTTCGTGAAAGATTGGCGAGGAGGGGGACCAGAGATTGGAGTTCAGATGAGACGCTGCCATGGAAATAACGATAAAACAAGTATAGGCTCGCAACGTCTCTTCTGTGGGAGAGAGGTTGTAGGGTAGAGAAAAGGGCATCCCCCACTAAGCCACGAAGTCTATTTTGTACTCTCCTTACGAACAGGAAAAAAGTAATGCCTTGAACTAATGTTATAGAAATATTAATGTATCATGCAGTGTCTCTTAATTCGGATTTGAAATACATTAGGTATATCGTTTCGGCTCCAGGAAAAAAAGATAGCAAATGCCAATGATATTTAATGTATAAAAAGTTAGACATTAAATATTATAGATTCTTTCTGGATATAGTACAACAACTAGGAATTAAATTAATAGATTTCATTATGCAAAACAGATAAGTGCAGTAGTAATGCTATTCGTAATATTAAACAGATTTACTGATTAAATATATAAATATATGTTAAAAAATAATAAACTAAGAACAAATATGGGTACCATTAAACGGATCAGTTAGAAGGGATCGAAATATGGTATATTATAAGGTCAGACATCCTAGATGAACCAAACATTTGTACTGTTAATAGCATTAAATAACACTTGTACAGAAAGTCTGTAGATTGGGTGCTGTTAGCAATGTAGCAGATCTCCATTTAAACGTCGATAAAATCATCTGTTTTAGAAATTGTAGGATTGTATAATCTTTAAATCCCAATAACAAAATCTTATTAAGGCAAAATATAATTACCGAACATTGCGTTGTTGAAATACAGACATGTTCTGTTTTATTTAAGTATAAAATATAATCGTTATTGCAAAGAATTGACTTCAGGCAAATCATTTAGATGGCGTTAGGCATTTACAAATAAGTCTTACTGTAAGATCATTCCTTCACGACGGTATCACTGCATGATTCAACAAGTATTTTCTAATAAAATTTCTGTCTCAAAATTGATTCTGTTTTTTCACGAGAGTGCTAAATAAAAAAAAGAAAAATAGGGTTGTGCAATAGTCATGCATTATTTTACATTAATAATAACTTAAACATTTAATATTTTTTCTATTTATTTCCGGATTTTTCCAGATAAAACATTGACAAGTTATCATAAAAATATTTAACACTGAGAAACGGACAAAAATCATTGAGCTTTCTTTCAAAAATCGTTGTTCTATAATCTTGACTCAAAGAGCCTATTGTCGGAATTATAATGACAGACAAACTCCCAATCAGAACACAATTGATCGAATTGTGAAGCAGTTTGTGCAGCAAGGCTCGGTTACTGATCTTCCACGAACTTGCAGACCACATTGAGTACGTACAGCTAAAAATATAGCACTCTTAGAGGACAGCATTGCCGAAAACTTAGACATTTAAACTCGAAGACTGGCCACTCCGAATGGAAGGTTCAGATAGCTATTCTCAAGAATTCTGAGGGAACTCCACCTGTTTACATACAAAATTCAAATTGTAAAGACATTGCAACCCACAGGTTTGTAGGCCAGCTTAGCTTATGCCGTTTACATTCAGCAATTTGCTAGAGAAAAAAAAGACGAGTTTATTCATAAGCTGACAATAAGTAATGGTCCAATTTTCACCCGAAGGGTTTCGTGAATAAGTCAAATTATCGAATATGGGCATTGAAAATCCAAGAATGTTTGATCAGAATAAATTGCATCCAATAAAATATACCGTATGGTATGGGTTCACTTCCGAAAGAGTGACAGGTCCTTATTTCTTTGAAGCCGAAGAAGGTATTGCGGTGACCGTAACGAAACATCGCTATCAATAAAAGATTGAAAATTGTTTATAACCAACTACTCAGGGAAACTTGGAAATGTGGTTCCAACAAGATGGAGCGACTGCTTGTCAAAGTATAGTGCTCCTAAGGGGATTGTATGGCGAACATTTAATTAGCAGATTTTCTGATTTTATCTCGCCTTCACGTTCACTGGATTTGACAAACCTTGACTTTTTCATTTGGGGTTATCTTTAAGGTAGAGTATATATGAAGGCTAAAAGAACACATCAAGAACTAGAGCCTGTTATTTTAAGAAATATAATGGAAAATGCTTTAACTAGACCACGCCTTTGCGAAACTGAAAATGTTTGTCGCTTAAAGGATATAATTTTCAAAACTAATATAACAACATACCAAGTAAATGCATGATTTAAACAGTGGTAAATATCTTAAAATATTTAAGTATTTATCACCTAAATAATCGAATGCGCGGGGGTTGTGTCACACTGTATATGATACAGAATGTGACAAAACAGTAAAACAAAAGAAAATGAATGAGCATGTGAAAAACGAGAAAAAAATGTAGACTATAACAATTGAAAATAAAAAGAAAGAAATTATAAAAAAAAAACATATGAGCAGAAAAGAAATACAGAAGACCAGTGCACGATTGTCGTTTTAAAAACACCCATATACCAATGAGAAACATGTAATATATCTGTAATAAAATGAATTTTATAAAAAGATACAATTACAATGAAAGAAAGAAATAATTAAATACATATAGAGAAAAGATAAAAGAGATTAAGTCTTTTGTATAATAGACGTAACTGACAGTGTCCTATCCCCATGAGATGTATACAAAGAAACTTTAATTATATTATTCGTAAGTGACGAAAAACAAATTCATGAATTATTTTGATCTTCGACTTAACTTGAGGCTCTCAATTGTTCCCCGTATATTTTTTTTTCGATTTTTTTTAAATCATGCAAACAGAGACAGTGGACCAATTAGAAGTTCGCAGTACGAAAAGAACCAAGAGCGTTTCAATCAATAAATATGCGCATGGTAAATTGATAACATTTTCAAAACGTCAGTTCTTTTATTATTTTGTGATAGCTTAAAATATCTAAAAATAGCGTTCAAAGAAAACCAAAAAATTATACGAAAATATAAAAAAGATCTTTATAGTTTTAGAAAAAAAATTTCGATACGATAAAGATTTTATGAATACGAATCTCTTTCTCTCTCTCTCTCTCTCTCTCTCTCTCTCTATATATATATATATATATATATATATATATATAATGTCAGCATATATATATATATATATATATATATATATATATGAGTAGATGGTAGTTTGCTTGAAGCATTGTTGGTAAAGGAATATATGGAAGTTTTAAAAGCCAAAAGCAATGCGGAAAAGACCGGAATAATGGGAATAAAAAAAGAAAATTACACAAACAAGTAGCGGGTATGTTTGAGTAGATAAAGGTCTAACTGTTTATTCATCTATCATTCCTCATCTCGTGGTATAATTACTTTGCAACCAAGTTGTTGGTATGTCCGATGTATATAAAGTACGTTGGTGGTATGGACTTTTGATTAATTTCGGGAGAAAATACCTCCCCTTTTCTAAAAGTTAACAAAAGTGTAGTCAAGATGGCGGAGGAGAAGAGAAAAGGACTGCAAATAGAGGGCAGGGCCACAGAAAGGTGTGGTTAGTTTAACCGTATAGAGCTGGTAAGTACTTTTATTTTATTTATTTATTATCTGTAGCATTGGCTATATATATTTTTTATATAATATTGTATAATTTAATCAGTTCTGTTCCTTCTTTTTCTTTTTTCTTATTATTATTATGCAGCTAAGATTTTTCTTTTTAATTAGAGTATCGCAGTGAAAATTCACGCTACCTATTATGTGAGGGAGATAACTGTTTTAAACCTTGTTTTATCACTTTTTGATTATTATTACATATATATATATATATTTTACTAGTTTGTTATAAATATTTTTGTTGTTGTTGTATATGTTTTTATTTTGTGCTCCTTTTCTATTTTTATATGTGTATTCGGGTGTACGGTGGCTAACTGGGCTTGTTTATTCCCGTGTTTTTTTTTTTCTCTTCTTACTTCTTAACTTGATCTGGTCTATTAGTATATGCATATAGATATTTATTTAATTTTTTTATATAATTCTTTTAATATACTGCCTAGTAAACGCCAGGTAAATTTTAGAATAATGGAGATAACTCTGTTTAACATTATTTCTTTTAGATTTTTTTTCTCTTTATAAAGTTTTACTGATAGCTATAAATATATTTTCCTATGTTTTATCCTGGTTTGTATTTTTTATTTCTATTTTATTTTTATGTGTGTACATATGTAAGGGGGCTAACTGGGTTAAAATTTTATGTATTTTTTAATTTTATTTATATACTAAGCGGTGATAAATCTATTTTCATATATATATATCTTTTCCTGGTTTGCATTTATTTCTATTTTTTTCATTTGTTTTACAGTGTAAGGGGCTAACAGGGTTAAAATTTTATGTGTTTTTATTGTTATTTTTATTTTTTATGTACTTAGTTGATATGGTATTACTTCTCTACTTATGTATGGATATTTATTTTTTTTTTCTTGTTTTTCTTTCTATTTGTAACTTGTTAACTTGATCTGGTCTATTTCTCCTTCACGTATACCACAATTAATCTACACGCCTTTACGTTTATGTCTCCATTACATTTATTTCTGTTTTTTTTATTATATTAAGTTATATTTATCTATTCTTACTGTATGTTTTAACATGAGGTGATCTAGAACCTGCTCCTTTAATGTGAATGTGTTACGTGTTTTTAATGTATAGAGTAATGCATTGTGATGTCTACATATATATTAACGCATAGAGTTATATAATCTTGTGGCTTCACATCTATATACAAATTTAAGAATTTTGTGTGTGTAGGTAAGGTCGATTTTTCACTACCCTCAGAATATTAAAAAATGATACTTACCGAAAGTTGCGTCTAGACTTATTAAGTGCTCATGCAAAAAATTAGATCAAATGCTTCAGGGTTTTTTAAGCGCTTTGTATCAAAATCGTAGACAAGAATATACTGACAATTCTTCGTGTTTGCAAGGTTTATCTTGAATATTCGTGTGAATATCAAAAATTTCATTATTTAAAATTAGGTGATGTATTTTTATTTTATAAAAATAATATTAATATAACAAATCATAAATAATTTTTAAATTGAAAATCTGCACCACTACCCGTTTTCATTTTATTACTTTGAGGGTCACCACTTATCAAGTCTCTGTGGCAACTCTAGGATAAGTAGATTTTCTGCATTAAGTAGATTTTCTGCATTCTGTCAAGACAGGAAAGGGTATTTTTGGGGGCTTCAGCCCAAATGTGGCAGCAGTACTCCCTCTTAGACATACTTGTTTTTTTGTACAGGTAAAGGATCGCGGCTGGATGAGATACTTCCTGGAGTAGTTAGGAATCTGATGTAAGTATTTCATTCAGATTCAAGGTAAAAGTGAAACCCAGAAGTTTGTCAAAAGAGGGTGTTTGTTCAAGCTAAGACATGTTCATTTCAATTAGGCTAAACTGGGGATATAATCATTAGTGGTGAACAGATATCAGTTTGGTGTTGGATGTATTAAAGCTGATCAGTCATTCCTTACCTCATTGCAGCACACGTTTAAGGTCAGAGGAGAGAGAATCAGAAAAGTTCTGATCTTCGTCGGCTTTTGTAGTGTTGCCATAGATGGCGACAAATGATTGAAGAATATGGTGTGTGAGGTCCTTGATAAAGACAAGAAATACAATTGGGCCCAATATAAATCTTTAGAGTATACCAGCATTAATACTATGACCTACGTATTTTTGACCATTAACGACCACTTCAATAGACCTATCAGTGTGAAAGGATTTTATGCGTCAGAGGACATTTCCAGCTATTTCATAGCTAGAGCTTTTATGAAGTAAACCTTTGTGCCAGACCCTACCAAATGCCTTAGATATACTAAGAGCTACCGCTCTATAAATGAAACCTTCGTCAATAAATTCACTGATTCTGTGTGATATCATAATTAGCACATCAGCTGTTGGTCTCCCAGAGTGGACATCATATTGCATGTCACTGAAAAAGTTATTTTTGTTGAGATGATTGACAAGTTCTCCATTTATCATAGAGTTGCATTAGCAAACTGTCTTTTAATGTTATAAATTAAGCAATAATATTTGAATATTTTAAAATTTGTTTTTACCTATTATGCGTGAAAATATAACAAACAAACAAATACGGTAAAGACAAAACATTATTTTGATAGAGCTTAATATATAGAGTGAAATTGATCCATATAAAAGCCCTTATGACGATTTCAATTTCTGACTGAAATCTTTGGCTGTGATGTGTCGCTGTCTTGATTCAAAACCATATACAGTCTTTGATGCTTTCGTTGTTAACTTGACTGCCCGTTCCACGCCCCGAGACTGTGATGGCAAACACATCTGCAAAGTCAAGCTTGTTTCCATTAAATAATGATTGTCGAAGTTCAGAATCAGAAAAATCTTCCATCATTGGTTGTTCAAAAATACCGCAAAATAATAATTGTGTCCAATGAGTCGCATTAAAATTATATTCGGTATTCTTTTTAATCGTTTCTTGGTTGACTCCCACTCCTGAAAGAATATCATCGTTATATTATGACGCATATCGCTCCGTCCGTTATCATGCTGTGCATCCCTAAAAAAGGAAAGTGGAATATTCCAAAAAGTGGAATATTCCAAATCAACCTTTTCACCCTTGAAAAGAAATATTGAAATTAAGAAAAAAAAATTGTTTCGCTGTTGAAGCAAAGCTAATAAAAATGATTTGTCTTTCTTGGCCTTCGGGCTAAGATCAAAATATAGTATCTGTGCTTCAGATGCTATATTTCAATTTCTTTTCTCTCAGTGGAAGAGAAATCCTATACGACTAAGATATTTTTTCTCCACGTTAAAAAACGACCCTGGTATCTAAATCTGTCCCGTGGGGAGGCATTGTGAATAGGTACAATGTTTAATGTAACAAAGTTTTAATATTAAAAAAGTAACTGGAAAAAGTTATTTCTGATTTAATTACAAAATGCCACGGAAATGCCACTTCTGATTAATTATAAAATGCCCTGGAAAATGTCCGTTCTGATTATTTTTTTTTGTTTGTTTACTTGCCTCCACACATGGGCGGAATTGGACAAATTGTATCAGTAATGAAGGATTTCTCCTCCATTAATCAAGACCAAAAAGGGGGGATTTACGTCACTGGAATGCTAAAACTGATACTACACTCAGAAATTCATGTTGAAGCAATGGTTGCCTAATCTATAACCATGTTAACGTTTTTATGTATTACTTTCGAAACAGTTTATGACTTAAACATTATTTATTTCAAGTATATTTAAGAAGTGGGTTACGGGATATGAAGTCAGTCCCGGAAATTACTCAAACCGTTTACGATTTAAACATTACTTTATTTCATGTATATTTTTAACAGTGGGGTGGCGGATGTTCAATCAGTCCCTAAAATTGGTGAAACCGTTTACGCATTACACATTACTTTATTTAATTCATATTTTTAACTTTGAGGTGGGAAATATGAAGTCGGTTCTGGAAATGGCTGCAACGATTTACGTTTGGACATTAGTTTATTTACAGTATATTTTTAACAGTAGGATGGGAGATAGGAAGTCGGCCCCGGAAATGGCTGAAAAAGTTTACGCTTTATACATTACTTTATTTCATGTATATTTTAAACAGGGGGTTGGGGATTATAAGTAAGTTCCAGAAATGGCTGAAACAGTTTACTATTTAGACATTACATTATTTCATGTATATTTTTAACAGTGGGTTTGAGATATAAAGGCGGTCCCGGAAATGGCTTAAACAGTTTACTATTTAGACATTACATTATTTCATGTATATTTTTAGCAGTGGGTTGGGGATATAAAGTCAGTCCCGGAAATGGCTGAAACAGTTTACGATTAAAACATTACTTTATTTAATGTATATTTTCAACAGTAGGGTGGCGGATATGAAGTCAGTCCTGGGATTGAATGAGATAGGCGAAAAGCATATAGTAAAAAATGCCCAGCGCCGCCCGGGATCGAATGAGACAGGTGAACGATATATATTAGCAGAATATGCGGCGTCACCCGCGATTGGATAAGATAGGTGAAACATATATACTAATAGAATACACAGAATTGATTGATTTGTTTGTAATGAATAATCATCCCAGGCAATATATCAAAGTTATTATTTAAACAAGGGGAAGCGACATAGAGGGTTAAAATTATGAAAAATGATTGTCAAATTAGTAACATATCCAAGAATTATGAAAAATTATGAAATGGGAGTTAATTGATTTGTTTGTTTGAAATGAAATAAGCAGCCCAGCAAATATATCAAAGTTATTATTTTAGTAAGGTTGAGCGATAATGTTGCTTAAAAATATAAAAAAATATATATTGTCGAAATAAGTAACATATCCAAGAATTATGAAAAATTATGAAATATGAAATAATTGATGTGTGTGCTTGTAATGAAATAATCAGCCTATACAATATATAAAGGTTATAATGTTAGTAATGTGTGCGAAATGGTGAGTTACAAAAGATGAAAAAATATTGACATTATTAATATCATATCCAAGAATTTATTACATATGAAAAATCCCGCTGTGGAATTCCCACAGGTCCCGCCAGTAAAAATCAATTGAATATTAAAAAATCCAATGTGTATTGCTTAACAATTATGGTGAAATTAGATAACATTATAAAATATTTGCATGAATCGGAATAAATAATTAAGTCATTGATATATGAATAAATATTTACTTACCAAATGACCAACATTTTTTTTTTAATTCTCTTACTTCAACTTCCTCAGATTTGACCATTGAATATAGAAGGCCAGGAAACAACATGCATTACCTTGTATGTTTTAATGCGATCTGGTGAATTTCATGAGGCTGCTCCTTAATCTTCTGGATCATATTAAAAATATGCAATTGCTTATTTTGGAATTTTTAAATTTTTAAAATTTCAAACCAACAAATGGTATACATATTTACAATAAAATGTACTAACCTCTAAAGTTTGTGTGTGAGCCTTTGTGGGTATGCATCACGAGTCCATAAACACATGAGCCTGCTGGCTACAGTTAGCCATCTTGCCTGGTTTAAAGAATCAATTTTCCACGAAGCATATCTAGAGCCAAGCTTACCTCTAGAAATAACTACTGTGTATTCATGCAGTAATCTTTGGTCACAACTGAGGTAATTTATTTCATATATTTTCAAAATTGAATTCAGTGGACTGATGATAGTGAAAAATGATATTGTATTCATGCAAAACATCCATCACATGCTCTGTATGAACTGCACCTGTTGCACCACTGTTAGGAAGAACTCTGAGTCAGATATTTACTTTTATATGGTGTTTCTATTGTAAAAGTTAAATGGCGTTCTGTCCCTGAGTTTTTTTCTCATAGTTTTGTGACCATTTTTCTCCACAATTTCATTATAAAACAATGTAGCCTTATATATTCTCCCATCAACTGCAATGCATATCAGATTTTCCATACTTTCATTATGTTTTTTGGGGCAGTTTTTTTTTCACTTTAGTTTTTGCCTTGCCCACTTTACATTTATCAATAAGAATATTTCTTATATTAATATTGGGTATGAGAAGGCATATAGCCTGCAAATCCAAGAGCAAAACATTGGCAAGGCTGTTTCCAAGATTAGAATATATGCCCCTCATGACTAATTCAAGAGCATATCTAGCAAATTTAATAAGGCTATAAGGCTCTTTTTAGATGACTTTTTGGCTGTAAATATTCTTATTCTGGTTCTTTCACTTTGAGGAGATGAGTAAGAGGCGAAGGAAATATCACACTGCAGATTGTAAGTTGAAGGTGTTGGTGATGAATGTACATTGTTTTATTAACTCCCGTTCGTTTTTATTTTTTTATAGCACTTTTAGAAACTGGACCAAGCTGAAAAGTACCTTTCGGTCCTAGTTTGCTCCTCTGATCCTTTAGGTATTTACGATCCTTAACTGGAACCTGAAAAATCAGATTTTACTTATATTAAAATACATCTAAACAGATTAATATAAAAATTAGTTTATATTAAAATATGAAAATTGATTTTGATATAAGGTTATCTCACAAAGGCATTGAAAACATAGAAAAAATTTATCTTATTTTGAAGAGGACAGTTTGCAAGTAATGTACTGAATCTGACAATTTTCTTTATTGCATTTTACATGAGCTTTGACACAAATTAAAACAGGTAGATTGCAAGAACAGGACGAAATATCGAACAATGAATCCAGTTTTTCTAGCCAGAATTTCTTTGGGAAGTGGGGAGAGATGTTCTATTCATTTGTTTTGCTATCTTGAAACACAGTATAGTCACATTTTTTAAAATAGTCATTTCATTTAAAAGAAGTATACATGGATTAATCGCTTTCCAAATATCCATGACTTCCTTTGTTATAATTTGGAAATAGCAAAATTCGAAAGGTGATGATAAGTATTTACTAAATAGTAACTATGCTTAGTAATTTGTCGGTAAATTGGAGCCTCCGTTTTATTTAATGATGTAGGCAGACCGGAAAAGTTCCTTACATTTTTACTGCGAGTTGTAATTTTAGATTTTCCGGACATTTTGATTAAAATATCTGAAAAAAAATCCATCCAGAAATTAAATTATACAAATAATTCTAAAATAAATTTGATTAAAAAATTTAGTGGCTATGCACTTATGTTACTGTCCTATTTTTAAAAATCGTATTTTCAAGTTAAATTCGATGTTAAAATATTTTTCTAAATAATAATGTTATTATTTCAACACGATAATATAAGTGCAAAAGTACCAAAGCATTTTTAATAAATTTGATAGAATTTGAAATAAATACAATAACTTGACGTGATATTTACTTACCTTAAAGAGAAAAATGAGTTCGGCTCGTAAATTTTTTTATGAATAAGCACTGTTTCTTTAAAACAGAAACAAATCAGAATAAGTATATATGTTGTATTGTTTTATATTTAAGTCTATTTTAATGAAAAATTGGAGCGATATTTAAAGAGAAAATTAGGTGCCGAGATAATTCAACAGTTTATTAAAAATGTAGACACGAACATGCACGCAATAAAGTTTTTCTCTAAAGAATAAACACTATTTTTTTAAGATAGAAACAATTCTGATTACATATATAGGTTGTATATTTTATGTGTAAGTATTTTAATGAAAAATTTGAGCGATATTTAAAGAGAAAGTAAGGTTCAGATATAATTCAAGAGTTTATTAAAAAATTAAACAGTAAACATAAACACTCATGCGGTCGCAACTTAAACCGGGAATTTCGTATAATTACCCAACAAATAAAAAATTCCATATATATATATATATATATATATATATATATATATATATATTTCTATATTAAATCAAATATTATAACGTTTTAATTGTTTTTTTTTTATTTTTGATAGTTTCGTTTAATCTTTAGAAATACGGAATAATATATTTATTATTATAATGTATTGTACTGTTTTTGGTTGACAACACTCGGATTTTATTTAAGCGATATATTCTCGGAGTGACACCGATACCGTAATAAAAATCCGAATGTATTTAGTATTTAAGTTGGAATGCTCAACAAAATACAACATTGTAAAGAAAAATATTTCTTCAAATGACATTTTGTACAGCTCCAAAATCGACCTACCCTAATATATATGCATTTTGCTCATGTGTGTGTATTTTTACATATACCTTATTATCTACATTCACATTCATATCGTTTGCTCTTTATTCTGTATATATTTATATGTCCATTATATGGTCTCATCACTAAGTTTACGTCATGCATCATGTGGATGTCTTGTTTTCCATATATCTTGTAGTCTATGCGTAGGAAACAATGCGTGGTACTTTTTTTTATTTATTATATTTATTTATTTTTTATTATATATACTTTTATTTATATAATTTGTATATTGTTTTTACTATGGGTTCTCTTGTTATTATTTTATTTTGATTATATATACTATTATATATATATATATATATATTATACTATTATATATATATTATTTTATAATTTGTATATTATTGTTACTAAGGGTTCTCTTATTATTAGGGGTCAAATGATAAAAAAGAGCTCAGTTCTAGCTTGTTATTCAAGGAAGGTTTGTGTATGGAAATAAGGAGTACTTCAACAATTCTAAGATTTCTAACGTTTCTGACTGAGGCAAGGATACTAACGCGAATGTAATATTGTGTGCTGTTGCTTACAATAATATGCAAGTTGTATGTCTAGCTTCTCATGATCCACCGCTCTGTGGATAGCTGAGGAAATTCTATCGTTGAAGAAGGGGAGATTGAGGAAGCAGGTATTTGACAGAGTTTGGCGTTGGCGTTTGTTTCTTTTTCTGAGTGATGATAAGATGGAATTGGGATAGCCGTTTATGGAGAGGGTGTATAAGACGTTTTTAGTGTGCAGCATTTTGTCGGGCGTGTTAGTGCAGTTGTTGCGTATACGTGAAATCTCTGTTTGTGCGTAGGTTAGTTTGTCTTTGAGAGGTAAGGTAAACGAAATAAAGTTTAACAGAATGATAGATGAATAAACAGTTATACCTTTATATACTCAAACATACTCGTCTACTTGTTTGTGTAATTTTCTTTTTTTACTCCCATAATCCCGGTCTTTTCCGCATTGCTTTTATCTTTTAAAACTTCCATATATTCCTTTACCAACAATGCTTCATACCAACTACCATCTACTCTTATCCCTTGGTCTTAGCCAGGCAGACTTTGCACTTACCAAGAGTATATTTCGTATATCGGAGAAACGTGCTAGAACCAACGGCCAGATACATTTCCTAAAAAGATACCGCAGAAATAACATTATCCCCAACACGATCAAACATATACATCTACCAGTATGTTTCCAACACCAAACACTCCAGACAGTTTATATACGACTTCTGCCTTAAGAAGATTTTCCAACTCTTCCATAGCAAACTACATCGACATATTAACTCACTCACTACTATTAGAACTTCTCTCAACTCCTCTGCATCTACTGAACTATCACTCCACAATATAAATGCAGCTATCGACCGCACCTACTACACCTGCATGGGCATCGAGACCAAAGGCCTCAAACATAAATTTACATGGCTACAACTGAAATCCTCGCAACCACATCCCAACAGTCACAAAGGTAATATTCAAGAGTCAAACTTAAACAACCCACCTACACACAAACCCCTATCCACTGACCTCAATGCTTCCCATTCAGCAACGGAGAATAACCTTCTGTCCCTGGGTCTCAATTCATCACCACACAGAAATGTAACAGAAATGTGTCTCTCTTTAACACGGTAAGTTCAGGAAAAGATGTTATAAATGTTGCAGCAATTCAATAATCTTTATACACCGGTTCTGCACAGAATCCAACAACGGTAAAATATCCTCACACGGCACAAGAAGCAACATCCACACGATTCCCCGGCCAACTCAATTGTCGCACTCCCGACGTCTTTTTCATCACCCGCTTTTATCGTCGTTCTAAGCCGGCTACATTTGCATATTGCGAGAATTCGTGTGACTTTGCGCTGACGTCCTCTCCCCTGATAAGTTTCCCGCACAGTTCTGGGCTAGATGCTCCAAACCGCCACAATTAAAACAGCGCACACGCCCCCTGTTGGTGCAATTCCTTGCAAAATGTCCGCGTCGGCCGCAGCGAAGACATTTCCCATTGCTTGCAGGGTTCTGATTCGGAATCTCCCGAGCGCCAATCTGGCCTGTCTGTGTCGTCATCACAACTGGTTCCCCTAGGTTCTCCTCATCTTTGATGATGGCTCGAGCACGTTCCATCAAGTGTTCCATGGTCGTTGTTGAAACGCTGGTTGAGGCTCTCAGTAGCTGCTTCACCCGAGTGGGAAGGCCCGCCACAAACGCGTACGCGAGCATCCGCTCCGACACCACTCCACCGAACAGAACTGCGAGTGTCTTTAACTCATCGAAGAAAACGTCCACGCTTTCCTCCGGTAGAAGTTTTCGGGAGGCAAATTTTTCATAGGCCGTACAAGGATCCATGGCAAACGCCTTGTACAGCGCAGCTTTAATTGCGGTGATATCTCCCTTTTCGGCAGCACTGAGTTGCTGATATACACTCAAGGCACCCCCAGCCAATCTCAGGGGAATCACAGTGTGTACCCTTTTCACCTCATAAAGGTCACACGTCAGCTGGACCCTTTCAACCCAGTCGACGATGGACGTGGACCCGTCAAGCTCGGGTATGAGATTTAAGTAAAATTTCGACTCGGTCATAGTCCTAGAGTCCAAATGGCCGAGATAGCTTGTAACAGAAATGTGTAAGGAAAAATTCAAGATGGCGCCCGACTCTCTCTTTAACACGGTAAGTTCAGGAAAAGGTGTTATAAATGTTGCAGCAATTCAATAATCTTTATACACCGGTTCTGCACGGAATCCAACAACGGTAAAATATCCTCACACGCCACAAGAAGCAACAGCCACACGATTCCCCGGCCAACTCAATCGTCGCAATCCTGACGTCTTTTTCATCACCCGCTTTTATCGTCGTTCTAGGCCGGCTAAATTTGCATATTGCGAGAATTCGTGTGCCTTTGCGAGACATCATACTTTACAAAAGACGGCGGCCGCCATCTTGGTCTTTCTTGTCTATTTTTGGTCGGTAACTCTGAGCTGGTATCGAGGTAAGTCTTTTCCCCTCATCCGTCTCTCCCACGTACCCACACAACACGCAAACACGCGGGCGCTTATTTCCTGGATGCACATTACAAGAAACTAATGGACAAAATAAGACTTAAGATAGAAACTCAGTTTTGTAGAACCGCATATCATCTTAAAAAGCTGCCTGCTCTAATTTCCTCAAATGACACAACAATTCGGATAATTCTAACACCTCTTTTCTTGTATTCTAGCTCGATTACCCTTTACACCCTCCCTAGTAACCACTCCCTGGACATGAAAATTACAAGACTTAAACACAAGACGTTCTCCATACTTAAACATTAGCAGCCCCGCATCATACCCAACTTGTCAACAGCCCAAAACCTGACCCTGGAGGCTTAAAGAAAATAATCTCGTCTCCCTACCCCCGACAAAGGTTTTTGTGTCATCTCACAAGACTCTTATGACCCTCGTCCAAGACCACCTTAGTAACACCAACCTCTACATCTTAGCCGACAATATCACTGTCACCCAAATAGAGAACACTATTAATAGACCCTGTTCACATATGTGCTCCAATAGAAATATCCCAAAACAATATAGACTACATTTTACTACAAAAACCGCAAACTCCGCACCTTTAACTACCTCGTCAAAACTCACAAAAAACATCACCACACACAAATTGACCCATAGTTTCCAGCATCAACAGCCCCCTCAATAAGATCTCTTGGCTCTTCTCTAAACTGCTTAAACCCCTACTCTATGCCTTTCCAGCCCATGTTAACAGCTTTGGCCAAGTCATCGACAAGCTTAACAGGTTACCTCCCCAACAGTTAAGGCTTAACAGATATTCCTTTAGCCTGGACGTCGTCTCTCTGTACACTTCCATCCCGGCACATCAACCTCATGGCTGACCTCATATACTTCAATAACTCACAGTGTTTGGAATTAACCCTGCCGACACCAACCAACCACTCCGAGTGATTGTCGACAACACATACTTCACAATTTTAAACCACACCTATAAACAAGTGTCTGGTCTACCCATTGGCGCTAGCCTCTCCGGTCTCCTAATTATGGCTAATATGGATAGACTCGAAAGACAAGTACTTATCACTTGCAACTCCTACCTTCTTTTCACGAGATATATAGATGACATCCTTATCCTCACATGCTCCCGTGACGTAGACATCAAAATCTTTAATATATTTAACAACGCCGACCCCCACTTGCAGTTAACCATAGACCACTCAGACGACTCTGGTTTTTTCTCACTTCTTGATTTCAAACTTAATATCAAAGAAAACGCCTCTATATGTACAGAATTCTACAGGAAACCAGCCTGCAGATGTTTGTGTGTACACTTTAGATACGTCTTACCCCTCAAAGACAAACTGAGCTACGCACATACAGAGATTTCACGCATAAGCAACAAGTGCACTAACCCACCCGACAAAATTCTGGACACTAACAACTTCGTACATACCCTCTCCATAAACTGCTATTCCAATTCCACCTCATCCTCACTCAGAAAAAAAAACGCCAACGCCAAACTCTGTCAAGCTTCCTCAAGCTCTCCTTCTTCAACGATATAATCTCCTCAGCTATCCGTAGAGCCATACACCATGAGAAGCTATACATACAACTTAACCACACAGGCACCACCTTAAAACAGGACCTAACCCGGAAACACTCACCACTGAAGCTTTCTCCCTACCCAATTGCCTCATCCCAGATGCAGACCTATGTTTGCGCAGCCACGTGGTCTATGACCTGCGATATACTAAATGCAACAAATCCTACATATGGAGTACGACTAGACCACTACACCAATGCATTGCAGAACATATAATCTCCCCATTCCACAAACATATTATTGCATGCAACAGCACATAACGTAACATTCGCGGTATTATCATTACCTTAGTCAGAAACGTTGGAAATCTTAGAATTGTTGAAGCACTCCTTATTTCCATACACCCACCTTCCTTGAATAACTAGCTGGAACTGAGCTATTCCTTTATCTTTGGTTCATAATAATAAGAGAACCCATAGTGACAACAATATAGAAATTGTAAAATACAAACAAATACATATATATACATATATATGTATATATATATGAATAAAAGTATATATAATCCAAAAAATAATAAGAGAACTCATAGTAACAACAATATGCAAATTATATAAATAAAGAATTTATAATCCAAAGATTAATAAATAAATATAATAAATAAATAAAATATAAAAAGATAAAAAACGACCACACATAGTTACTTACGCATAGACTACAAGGTATATAGAAAACAAAACATCCATATGATACATTACGTAAACTTAGAGATGGGACCATATAATGAACATATAAATAGATATGAAAAAAGAGCAAAAGATATGAATTTGAAGGTAGATTATTAGATATATATAAAAATACACAC